>NC_135184.1:31971205-32291205 GCF_041146795.1 Maylandia zebra | reverse complement strand
GCTACATTGTAGCCACAGCCACCCTGGGGTGCACTGACAGAGGCGAGGCTGCCGAACACTGGCGCCACCGGGCCCTCTGACCACCACCAGTAGGCAACGGGTGAAGTGTCTTGCCCAAGGACACAACGACCGAGACTGTCCAAGCCGGGGCTCGAACCGGCAACCTTCCGATTACAAGGCGAACTGCCAACTCTTGAGCCACGATCGCCCCACGATTGCCCCATTATATAGTTGTAGACTATATAAATATAGTCTACAACTTGAATATTGTCTGCAGCCCACATAATTAAACACTTTAGTTACATAAAACGTTAGTTTTGATTTTATGTACTGAATAGTCTGTATAATAAATAAATATGTAGCCCAATAAGTATAAAATCCAGAAAGCTACACAACATGGGGCGGTTCATTTACAAACACAAGTCTAACTTAAGTTTCACACTGTTTTTTGTTAGAAAATAATCAGATTGTTGCATACTTAAATTACACAAAATGTCAGAAATCTGCACTGTCATGAACAAAAATTGAAACCTAATTTTTCATGATTTGTTGGATTAACCCTCTGAGGTCCAAAATATAACTGGTCATTTTTGACTCCTTTTGAGTTTACGTTTGTATTTCACCTTCAAATTGTTTCATTTTATTTTTTTCCTGCCTTGCTTGGTATCATTCTTTTCAGCTCAACCTCACGTGTCTGAATTTAGTAGTTTTTTTCATTGACATACTGTATTAATATTACTGATCTGAAATCACACAAAAAACTTAAAATACTAGTAGTATTTCTTTTTTTACTGTAAAAAAAAAACCCAGACATGTTGAGTAAATTATTTTTGTAGCTTGAAATGCAAATATAAATTGTACATTTTGAAAACTTATGCACACATTTTGTAAACATATACAACTATTTATCTAAAAATGTAGCCAATACACCTGCCGTTTTTTATTTTATTTTGTACAACCATTTAAAAATAAAAATAAAATGAGAAAACAATCCAGTCTCGCAATAAGATGCCCCACAAATGATGTGTGCCGGTGAAAAACGTTGCTCCACCAAAACATGGAGGAGAACAGCACAGGGTTAAACCTGCAGGCCAACAGGAGGTGTCAGACCACATGAAAGTGGTCTTGGTCTTGTCTTGGTATCGACGGACTTTGGTCTTGTCTTGGTCTTGGATCCCTCGGTCTTGTCTTGGTCTCGCTGTCTCGGTCTTGCTGTCTCAGATTGACATAGTGGTCGGGAGATTTGGAGTCAATAGTATCCATGACACACAACGTAACATTCGATAATGTGTCATGCGCAAAAGCATCAGCTCTAACAGCCGTGCTTAGAGAGTGCTTTGTAGTAAATCAGAAGAGTCGACTCCCATTGAGCGAGAGCCGGCTCCTCACTTAATTTCCTTTTGCTGCTCAGCTCTCACACAGTGGCTCAGCTATGCTCCAATCCCTCCATATTGTGGCCAATCACATGCGAGGATAATATCATTCTGTGAAAAACAGAGAGTGAGAGACGCGACAGTCAAGTGGAGCGTGCGTTTGCGAGTGCATCGCAAAAACACATAAATATGCCTGACACAAAGCAGCGTCTGGCTGCAGTTTAAAGACTTTTTTGTCTCGGTCACGTCTCGACTTTGTCTTGGTCTTGACTCGGTCTGTCTTGGTCTTGGTCTCGATACCCTCTGGTCTTGGTATTGTCTTGGTCTTGGTTTAGGCGGTCTTGACTACAAGTCTAACCACTACCCAAAACTTTCCCCTCTTCCTAAACAACCAAATCCCACGTGTTGACTTTTTTAAAAATTGGTTGACATGGTACATTTTTCCACTGATAGGAAAGAGGTGGCTTTTTTTTCTTTCTTCACTGTTTTCGCGCTGTCCTTAGAAAATGCTTAAAAAAAAAGTTGAGGAGCCTACAATGGTAGACAGAGAACTCCATTAATCAGACAAAGTTTCTGAGCGATACCTTGGCTTGGGAAGGAAGAACTATGGCAGAACGAGGCCCAGAGAGTGTTAGCCATCTGTCATGACCAGTTGGGAGTGAGGGGAAAGCAGAGACACTTAATCCTCTTTTCCAGATATGGTAATTTCTGGCCCTAATAAAACGACGTAGTTACACTGAGGCTACAAAATGAATCTAAAAACAATAGGCCATATCACAATGGCTTGATGTGATACTAAAAATCTGATTTATCCACCCTGAAAACTTTCTTTTGGGGGTGTTCTAGAAGTTAAAGCTAAATGTTAGGAGCAAAAGAATTTTGTTGCTATTTTTTCCGTTACTGTAGAGTGTATTTATGATCAGAACTCACATTCACTTTGAGAATATATGTTCTGGTTAAGTAAAAGTGTTGAGGCATTGTTCCAAGAGATCAATCAATCTACTGAGCAGTGACCGAACTTGTTTCAAAAACTATTCCATCTAGTTTTTAATATAGAGGTTCTATAGAGACTGAAGAACATAAAATACTTGCTGCTAACTATTATGTGAGCAGCAGTGTCAGCAATATATGATGGATGGCGCCTTTAATGTGTTACAGACACTTTGAAGTGATGGAGATAGCAGCTTTCTTGACAGCTCTGGACCTTCTGTTTTCCACTCCGTCTCTCCCAGCCTGCATCGCTGCAGAGTGAAAGACAGCGAGAGAGAGAAGGCACTGCCACATCCGCCTGAAGACATCCCAACTCCAACCTTATTGTCTGTCATGTTTGCAATTGAATTAAAAGCACAGAGGAAGACGGATGATTATTGAAGTTGTTGTTGCAAGAAATCGGGTGGGATTTAATGAGAGCCTTTTCACTAAGATGTGACTGACAGGGGCATGGCACAGGAAAAAAGACAAACCAGTGTTCGTTCCTATATGTGACTGGCAGTTGTAAACCCATCAATTCAAATTCCAGCTATGACAGATAAAATTCAACAATGAGTTTGTGCAAGGATTACTAAATGAGATGTATTAATTATACAGAGCATCGCCGAATCAACCAGTATGAACTTGCAAAGATGACATCGGTCTTTATGTATAGTTATCTAAACCTTTTTATCCATATTAAAAGGATGCTTGTATATTTTGAATATTTATTTTTAGAATTAAATAAGTGTTGAATGATGCTTGTCCTATTAGCTTAAGGAAATGTTCCAAAATGAAGTCCACCAGCTGAATGTCCTTCCTGAATATTGCATGGGGTAAAACAATAAGACAAAGAGCACAACCAATTACATTATTGGACTAGATCAAAGCCCAGTGCGGCACTCCAGGTCAAATTCACACTGACAGTATTTTATGTTAGAATACATAGTCATGCTAGCTGTTTAGTGAGCTGAAGACTAACCCATTCAAAGCAACAATGCTGACACACTGATGTTTACCTAGGAATGCTTTTAGCCACTATTGTGACGTCTTGTTTATTTGCTGAAATGCCAGCAAACACGCAAGAATTGAAAAAAAAGAATCAGATCAAGTTATATAAATCATTGTCCATGAATAAAAATATAAAGTGCAAGAACCAGTGAACACTTTGTTTGGTTGAATTCTAGACTGCTTTGTTAAGAACTGTTGAGGCTCTCTCTTTTCAACACATCCTGTGCTTGTAGTGAGGTGGATGAACAGTCCTCAGCCAGCAAGTCACTTAGCTGTCGGCTCTGCTCAATGGTGGCATGAATCACTAACTCAGCCCAGAGATTGAGATTTTTGGGGCAGCACGGTCACCCATTATGGAAAATAACCCCCCTCCCGCCGGCCCCTTTATCTGATAGATTTTGAGTGAGCCAAATTATCCATAAATTTGGTACATGGAGTCATAAATGTCAAGAAAAGGGAGGAAAACAGACTGACAAATTCCTTCAGCATGATGGCAGCGCTAATGATTACCACGGAGAGGCCGTGGAGAGAGAGAGACCAGGATAGTGTTGAAAGCAAATTGAGAGGAAGACAAAGGGTTTGAAAATAGAAAAAAAAAATAAAGAAATAAGGGAGAGGTGGTTGGGTGGGTGAATAATAAAGATGAATGTATATGCGGCACTGCGTGTGACTTAAGAACTGACTGAAGACAAAAAGAAGGAGAGGGAAAAAATGCAGGACAGAGGGAACAAAGTGGGCTGAGGTATAGGAAATCATTGATTCAAACTTGAAAGGAAAAAGAACTTTGAAACAGAATTCACATGGGCACTCTAATGAGGGCAAGCCATCATTAATGTGCCATTTTGGCAGCCATATTTGAATCTATCGCACAGCAGTAACTCAGGCTAACAGTCGTATATATTTTCATACATATTTCAGGATGTCAGTGGGGCAGTTTCAGCTCTTGTTGGCAAAGCTGGGACCACATCTGAGGATGGAGAAACAATTTCAGAGATCCGACTGACCCGCATCTAGCAGCATCTAGCTGTTTGTCTGAGAAAAACATTGTATTATTTTACTATTTCTATATAACTGTATATTGAGTACTACTGGGTGTTTTATAGCTACATTGCATTTGCTACCAACCTCAGTGGTCTCATTGGTCAGATCTGTTTTTTTCGGCTATGAAAAAAAATCGAGGTTGGTGTGAAAAATTAAATCCCACAAATTCGTCCTGTGAAATGAACGCCTGCATTAACAAGAATCCAGAATATAAAAAAATATACCTGCAAATTAGACCAAAGTTTCTTGACTCCGTCTTCCTTACTGGTCAGCAGTCTTTCACCCAGTCACTCAAGGGCCGATCAGAGTGATTAGATGAATCTGTATGAATTGAAAGACACTATAAATAAAGACCAGCTGAAGAAAGCAGCCACAAGCCAGAGCAACAAGAACGTTTTTGACTAGTTCATCTTCATGTCAGCATAGAAAGAGAAAGATACAAAAAAAGGACGAGGAACCTGGGAGTAAGAGAAGATTAAAAAATCAGACAGAAAACTCAAACGCAAGAATAAGACAGTCTTGACTCACTAGTCCAGAAGAGGAAGATCACACCAAGAGAATGAGGCAGACACACACAAGGAGAGAGACAGACCATCATGTCATCTGGGATCACTGAACACTGTAATAGGCTTGAGTCTCGTCAGTTGGGCTCAGCTCAGGTCAGCTTGGCTGGAGATTTCTGTGCTGTCTTGTTGCCAACAGCCGCACATGGGAATATGATTCTCCAGCAGACCCAGAACAATCCAAGAAGGTCTCACTTAGCTGGCTTTGCGGGGGGGAAAAAAGAAATAATAGGTTCAAGTTTCCCAGAGGCTTCATACTGGCATAATATTTGCCCACTGGTTCATAATGGAACTAAAGTGAGCTCAGCACTGGAACGTGCTTGGCAAACCCTGCAGAGGGTACGAACTGTGTCTTCTGCACCGATGTTATTCTCACTGTAATTTTCTCCAAGTGTTCCCATTTTTTCAGTGTTTGAGATTCACACAGATACACACACACGCGCACACAGAGACACCCATACATACAGTACACACAGGATTTCTCATCACATATTGGCTTGGGTAGCAGCTGCATCTAGTACAACAAAGTAGGTGCTGTTTGAGTAAGGTCCCCATCTGTTTCTAAAATTTTATTCACAATAGCATAAGGGACAGTTGAGCCAAGCACATTTTCCTAAATTATAGCTCAGGAATGTTACTTAAGATGCAGACTTCTCATTTGCATTACAGCTCAAGCTTAGAAACAATCCATGTAAATGTATTTTGAAATTTTGACCATTCAAAGTTTTGTTAAACTTGTCATTTTTTCCAGTTTACCATCATCTACAAGTTTCTACAGATACAAGCCAGCAAACCACAGAAACATAATCGAGAATGATGACTTTAAATCTCCAATATGTAGTTTCTGAAATAAAATCAACATTATATTTTATTTTATAGAGGACATGCTTACTCGTGGGCAATAAAGAAATATAGAAATAAATCTTGCCATTGTCTGGTATGACTGGAAAGCTATGTGATGTTATTGAATGTTTATGATCAGTCACCTTGCTTAAATGAACTTGCAAATCCTACTTTTGAACAGAAATGAATCTTTCAGTGTTTGTATCTATACAGTGGCTTGCAAAAATATTATATGCTTGATATAGTATGTGAGAAATAAGCGTATATATATATATATATATATATATATATATATATATATATATATATATATATATATATATATTTATTTATTTATTTATTTATTTATTTATTTATTTATTTATTTATTTATTTGAGTACACAGCCACTCGGGCTGCCAGGTTCATTTAAGTGGAGATGAGTAACAGACAACTGTAAAGCTAGCACTTGTATTTTAAGGCAGAAGAGTTAGGCAGCTGTGAGACAGGTTGGCTCAGGGACTGACAGACCAAAGGAGTAGAGATAATACTGCATCTCAGAGGTGGACATAAGTAAAAGGTGAAATCATCTTTTCCAGTTAGATCTGCCTTGAAGGATGAAAATCCTAACAGGGGGATCCAAAGAAACAAATGACCAATTAGCTACATACACTGGCTTGCAAAAGTATTCGGCCCCCTTGAACTTTCCCACATTTTGTCACATTACAGCCAAAAACACGAATCAATTTTATTGGAATTCCATGTGAAAGACCAACACAAAGTGGTGCACACGTGAGAAGTGGAACCAAAATCATACATGATTCCAAACATTTTTTACAAATAAATAACTGCAAAGTGGGGTGTGTGCGTAATTATTCAGCCCCCTGAGTCGATACTTTGTAGAACCACCTTTTGCTGCAGTTATAGCTGCCAGTCTTTTAGGGTCTGTCTCTACCAGCTTTGCACATCTAGAGACTGAAATCTTTGCTCATTCTTCTTTGCTAAACAGCTCCAGCTCAGTCAGATTAGATGGACAGCGTTTGTGAACAGCAGTTTCAGATCTTGCCACAGATTCTGGATTGGATTTAGATCTGGACTTTGACTGGGCCGTTCTAACACATGGATATGTTTTGTTTTAAACCGTTCCATTGTTGCCCTGGCTTTGTGTTTAGGGTCGTTGTCCTGCTGGAAGGTGACCCTCCGCCCCGGTCTCAAGTCTTTTGCAGACTCCAAGAGGTTTTCTTCCAAGGTTGCCCTGTATTTGGCTCCATCCATCTTCCCATCAACTCTGACCAGCTTCCCTGTCCCTGCTGAAGAGAAGCAGCCCCAGAGCATGATGCTGCCACCACCATATTTGACAGTGGGGATGGTGTGTTCAGAGTGATGTGCAGTGTTAGTTTTCTGCCACACATAGCGTTTTGCATTTTGGCCAAAAAGTTCCATTTTGGTCTCATCTGACCAGAGCAGCTTCTTCCACATGTTTGCTGTGTCCCCCACATGGCTTGTGGCAAACTGCAAACGGGACTTCTTATGGTTTTCTGTTAACAATGGCTTTCTTCTTGCCACTCTTCCATAAAGGCCAACTTTGTGCAGTGCACGACTAATAGTTGTCCTGTGGACAGATTCCCCCACCTGAGCTGTAGATCTCTGCAGCTCGTCCAGAGTCACCATGGGCCTCTTGGCTGCATTTCTGATCAGCGCTCTCCTTGTTCGGCCTGTGAGTTTAGGTGGTTGTCTTGGTAGGTTTACAGTTGTGCCATACTCCTTCCATTTCTGAATGATGGCTTGAACAGTGCTCCGTGGGATGTTCAAGGCTTGGGAAATCTTTTTGTAGCCTAAGCCTGCTTTAAATGTCTCAATAACTTTATCCCTGACCTGTCTGGTGTGTTCTTTGGACTTCATGGTGTTGTTGCTCCCAATATTCTCTCAGACAACCTCTGAGGCCGTCACAGAGCAGCTGTATTTGTACACAGCAAAATCTCCAGTGTTAAATTAACACTAGAGAGTGTCTATATGGGTCCACACCTCTGAGTGTTAAATACAACACTGTTGAGTGTTAAATTAACACTTTTGACAGTGTTATATGTTTAAAAGAAACCTAGTCAGTTTTGAAGATTAACAAAGACTAACACTGAGCAGTGCTGATTTTCTAACACTGGAAAATAACTCAAAATGTTAGAAATATTCCAACACTCAGAGGTGTGGACCCATATAGACACTCTCCAGTGTTAATTTAACACTGGAGATTTTGCTGTGTAATGTCCAGTGTTGTGCAATCCACATTATTTAGTGTCTTCTGCAGTGCAAATATGCTTAAAGTGATTTAAGTGATGAAGTGAAAACAATGTCCAGAAAGTCCAGTGTGTGTAAGAACTGTATGTGTGGGTCAGTACTGTGTGGTGGTGTGATTGAGAGACCGTATCGCCTGCGGGAAGAAGCTCCTCCTCAGTCTCTCTGTGTTGGTCTTCAGGGAGCGGAATCGCTTTCCTGACCTCAACAGAGAGAACAGTCTGTTGTTGGGATGGCTGAGGTCCTTCACCATCTTCCTGGCCTTGGTCCAGCACCGCCTGCTGTAGACTGAGTGCAGGTCAGGGAGCTCGGAGCGGATGGTGCGCTCAGCTGATCGCACAACCCTCTGTAGAGCTCGTCTGTCCTGCATGGTGCTGTTTCCGAACCAGGTTAAGATGTTTCCCGCCAGGATGCTCTCTATGGTGCAGGAGTAAAAGTTCCTGAGCACCTTGGAGGGCAGTTGGAAGTCTCTCAAGCGTCTGAGGTGGTAGAGACGCTGACGGGCCTTTTTCACCACGGTGTTGATGTGACAGGACCATGACAGGTCCTGCGTGATGTGAACTCCGAGGTATTTGAAGCTGTCCACTCTCTCCACTGGGCACTCGTTGATGACGGGGGTCTGGTAGTTCCTCTCCTGCTTAGTGCTGAAGTCCACTATCAGCTCCTTTGTCTTACTGACGTTTAGAAGGAGGTTGTTCCTCTGGCACCAGTTCTCCAGTTTCCTAATCTCCTTCAGGTAGGCCGTCTCGTTGTTATCAGAGATCAGGCCCACCACGACGGTGTCGTCAGCAAACTTGATGATGGTGGTGGAGCTGGTAGTGGCCACACAGTCATATGTGTACAAAGAGTACAGCAGGGGGCTCAGAACACACCCCTGGGGGGCTCCAGTGCTGAGCCACTGTATATGTTAAAATGTAGTGTAGTGACAGTATGCTGCACTGTGCAGAATGTTGCTTAAATGTGTAAATCAAGCTTGGGTAACACTCCTATTTCATTAAGTGAGTTTGCGTGAGTGGGTTTGGTTTGTCACGCATGAAAAATTTGAAATGCATAGTTCACAAGTGTGCCTGAAGCAACTCGCTCTTGATTGTTGAAGTTTTTGTGTCACAGATTATTCATATTTATCAATAATGTTATGATGTATGGGAAATACAGTGAGGACCCCAGAATGCAGGACTTGGCAAAATGGAGATGAACTCAAAATCACATCTTTAATGCAGGTAAAAATGGGGACAAAAAAAAAACAAAGGGCAAAATACAAAACCAAACAGTAACAGGACAACTGGCTGCCTGACATCATGAGGCACCGGGGACTAAAAGCAAAGATAAACTCACAATCATAGAAGGCTCTAAACGATAGCAATGATGAAATTAGTGAGGAGGTTAAAGGATCACATACTTGGTGAACAAGGTGGGACGAGTAGCCACAGAAAAAAGAAAATCATTGTGTGTGTCATTTGTCACAGAACTCCCTTCTCAAAGATACTTAGCCTATTGTTAAAGAGTTTTAAATCAGATACCGCAAGACCAACGAGGCAATATGGTAGTGGTGCTTATTGCAAAGAAACTAAAAAAGAGCAGATGATCAAAAGCACTTTCTCCTGAAAATACAGTTAAAGAACAACTTCTCATATGTCAGATGACACAGATTGGAATATGGCAGGGGCTTAAAATTTTGTCTCGAGCTTTTGTGTTCCATGGGCACAAAAATACTAGTTTGAACAAAGTGGCATAGATGTAGCACACGTCTCCATACTTCATGCAAGTATATTAATATATAAATATAAAAGTAACACAACAAACAATGACAGAAGACAACCTTTTCCTCATTACCACATGCTTTTAGTAGTGTGTTCAGCTCGTGATAATTGATGCTCTCTTAACTTGTTTAGGCTTTTAAAGATGGCCATCTGTATGTGACGCCATACGGTAAATCGTCACATAAATAGTGTTGCTTAATGACAATGATGCTACAGTGAATAAGATGGGATTCTAATGGAGAAGTGAATGAGTATAACTGCCGTTTAAAGCGCAGGTATTTGCTTTGTAATTGTGATTCATTATAACATAACAGCTTTTTTTAAATTCTAATGACACGTGAAACTCCCCAGCTTCTCTGTCATTTTCCTGCATGCTAGCAGGGGTAAAATGGAATGTGATGAATAGGCTTTCACTGCTCAAAAACTGTATTGTGATAAATTACCTGAGACTAACTTTGTTGTTTTCTCCTTCTCTCTGTCTCTGCTGAATTCCCTGCAGATGAATTCAAAGCCTTCCTGAAGCGATTGCCCACTGATCGCTTCCTGAATGTGTCCATGATAGCCAAGCTCTGGTCAGCCGACTTAACCCTCCAAAAACGTTATGCCCAGCTGGAGGCCAACACCGTCCTTGTCCTCAGCAAAGCCCAGAAGATCATCAGGAAACTGTTCACGCTGAGTAAACGCTGCCCCAAACAGCCCCGCATCAGTCTCCCCCAACAAAGGTAGCTCACCGGGACACACTGACAGAGAACAAACCATTACTGGTATTTTATCTGGCTGCTGTGTTTGCAGCTATGGACTCTTTAACAGCCCACCTCAAAGGGGTGCACACATACCCCTTTATAAAACATTTGTTGATTGCACTGGAATTACATGGGTTTCGGCCTTGGGTTGTCTCTGTTGTAGGTTATGCATTACAATTTCTCTCACGTTTAAACCTCTTGGGCTATTTGACTGGCCACTTTATAACATTTACCTTGCTAGTACCAGGTTGGAACCCTGTTTGCCTTCCAATTGTCTTAATTCTCAATGGCATAGATTTAGCAAAAACATTCCTCAGTGAGTTTAGTCCATTTTGAGATAACAGCATCACACAGTTGCTACAGATTTGTCAGCTACACATACATAATGCAAATTGCCAATGGAGAAAAGGTGCTCTGTTGAATTGAGATGCTCTGACCGTTGGCCATTTGAGCACAGTGAACTCACTGTCACATTCAAGGAACCAGTTTCAGGTGATTTGAGCGCTGTGACATGGCGTGTGATTCTGTTGGAAGCAGCCATCATAAAATGGGCATACTGTGGTCATAAAGGGATGGACACAGTCAGCAACAATACTGAGGTATGATGCTGCATTTTAATGATGCTCAGCTGGTACTAAAGGGCCCAGAATCTGCAAAGAAAATACTCCACACCAATACATCGCTACCAAGATACAAGACAGGATGGATGTGACACGTCTTATTTTGTGTTTATATATGTGTGTGTGTTCCTGTCTAGCTATCTTTGTGAGGACCGAAATCTGCCTTCTACTATACTTGTGAGAACCAACAGTCACTTGTGAGGACACACACACCGGTCCTCACAAATTTCAAGGCCTTTTTGAGGCTCAAAATGTGGTTTTAGTGTCAGGGTTACAATTAGGTTATGGTTAGGTTTGGGGTAAGGCTTAGGGTCAGGCATTTATTTTTAATGGTTAGAGTTAGGGTAAGGGGCCAGGGAAACCATTATGTCAATGAAGGCCCTCACTAAGATAGCTTAATGGGCTTGTGTGTGTGTGTGTGTCTGTGTCAAGATTAGAGAAATTACATGGCCAAGATTTTATTATATTCTCTCCCTCCCTCGCTCACAGACACATAACGGGTATGGCAGTCCATTCTCCCTGCAGCACGGACTACACTGCCCATGAGGCTACATTCTTTAGTGTTACAGGCGATGCCTGTAACACTCTGCCTGTTACCTTCATATTAAATCGTTTTTGTGAATAATTTTTAAAAATATTTCTTCACGTCATTATGCGGACCGCAAGGAGGGGTGACATGGGCCGCAAGATTGAGACACAGACGTTACAGCCTCTTAATGTGTGTTTTGTCAAAAGTAGAGAGGGCATAGCCGAACCTACGAAACAGGAAAATACCTCAGTGTAATCCCTTTATTTCAGCAAAGTAACTGTATTCTGAATACCACCTTTTTAAACGGTAACTGTAACGGAATACAGTTACTCATATTTTGTATTTTAAATACGTAACGGCGGTACATGTATTCCGTTACTCCCCAACACTGCACATAGATCTGTAATCTTGTACTGAAGGCTGCGACTGAGTTCCAGAATGACCTTATGTTCATGTAATTCCCAGGGACGCGGGAACTTGTGTTTGTAACATGGAACAGGCACAACTTCTGATAAGAAGTCATTGCAGCTGAACAGACAGACAAAAAAGAGCGCTGCCTTTGTTGAAATCACCTCTTCAAATCATGTAACGAGTTAACTGACTCCCACAGTCTGAGTGAATTCTGCACGTGACCTCACTCAGTTTCAGTTTTTTGATTGATTGTTTTGTTTTTTTAAGGGAAAAATGAAGAAAGACCTTCAATTCAAACAATGCCAAAATGCCTCAAGGCGTTTTATATTGTAATGTAGACCCTACAATAATACATAGCAAAAACCCAACAATCATGTGACCTCCTATGAACAAGCACTTTGGCGACAGTGGGAAGGAAAAACTCCCTTTTAACAGGAAAAAACCTCCAACAGAACCAGGCTCAGGGAGGGGCGGGGCCATCTGCTGTGATCGTTTGGGGTGAGAGAAGGAAGACATGATAAAGACATGCTGTGGAAGAGATACAGAGATTAATAACAAGTATGATTCAATGCAGAGAGGTCTGTTAACACATATTGAGTGAGAAAAGTGACTGAAGAAGAAATACTCAATGCAACATGGGAATCCCCCAGCAGCCTACACCTATTGCAGCATAACTAAGATAAGATTCAGGGTCCAGCCCTAACTATATGCTTTAGGAAAAAGGAAAGTTTGAAGCCTAATCTTAAAAGTAGAGATAGTGTCTGTTTCCCAAACCAAAACTGGAAGCTGGTTCCACAGAAGAGGGACCCGAATACTGGTATACTGCTCTCCCTCCCATTCTAATAAAAACCTACAACCTATGAAAAGTATGTGGGCCTTGAGAGGTCAAATGGACTGCAGCTTAAGAAAACACCAGAACATGAAAGTGTCCTTCTATCAGGATTTCTCAGCCGAGGTGGCACGAAAGAGAAAGGAGTCGGTGAATGCGCGTTACTTGTAACGCGTTACTGTAATCTGATTACTTTTTTCAAGTAACGAGTAAAGTAAGGGATTACTATTGCAAAAATGGTAATTAGATTACCGTTACTTTCCCGTAGGAACGCTGTGTTACTGCGTTACTAAAACCGTGATTTTTTTGCGAGAATGTCTCATGACAGTGACGTAAGCAAGTGCAACGTTGGTGACAACAGCTGTGTACAGATCAACAACGGATCACATATCGAGTGCGGAGAGAGTATGAGCGTGCAGCGTTTAAAGCGTGGAAGTACTGACCTTACTTTGAGTTTGATTCCATAAAAAGTGACAAAAACATTAGCGTCCGTTGTGCGTGGGAAGAAAACTTCTTTTTACAGCGACAAAAACCCCTAAACTTCCAAGCAAGCACCAAGTGCGCTATGACGTAATGGGAAATTCACAGAGAAACTCGCGGATTCTTCCACTGACCGCTGCGGCACACCTGCACCAGGGTAAACCTCCGCCTACTCTACTCCTGCTTTACAGGTGAAAATAGAGCAAAAGGACCGCTAGACCAAAGGACTTTATTTATTTTCTGCTGTGTTTTACTTGAATCTATTTGAAAGAGTGAGTGTAAACACACACAAAAAAAAAATGTATGTGCTGGAATGTGCATAAAATAGGTTTAAATGCTAAACTAATTTCTTCCAGTCAGAGAATGTTGCATATAATTAAATTTTTTGCTTGATGCATAAAGTTAAAAGATTAAAACCAATAAAACAAGTTTTAAAAAGAGACTTTTCCATTTGATTACATTTTGTATGATGGATTATGCAGAAAAAGTAGAATTGGGCTGAAAGATCTATCGCTTTATCACCTCTTCAGGTTGTAAATCGCGTTTTTAAAAAGTAACTAAGTAACTAAGTAATTAATTACTTTTGAAAATAAGTAATCAGTAAAGTAACGGGATTACTTTTTTGGGGAAGTAATCAGTAATTAGTTACTGATTACTTTTTTTCAAGTAACTTGACCAACACTGCTCGCGACCATCCAGGACGTCAAGGACTATGTGAGCAAATTGCCAAGACCTAAATAAACTGTTGGTGCACGACAGTGCCATTCATATGTAAGTTACAAACTCGAGGCTTACAGCATTACAGTACTGTTAACGAGCTAAGGTATAGAGTATACTTTGATTTTTGACATACACTCCAGTGCGGGGATGGTACGCGTCTGTATCCCCCTACAGCTGTACTTTAGAGCAGGGTACATCTAGATGTGTAATTTATTTTACTTTACTTTGTGTTATTTGTGTTGGGGAGGGTTGAGGTTTCCAGGCTTTGTGTTCAGGTTTTGCTGGGAACCAGTGTTCTTGTTTTATGTTCAACTATTTTGGTTAATAGGTTAAGACTGGTCAAATGTAGATTTGGTTAAATATGTAAACAGCATATGCTTTTCTTGTATGTCAGTTAAGATAAGTACTTGGAATGTTAAAGGGTCCAACAATGTGATGAAAAGAAAGTCAATTTTAAATTCTCTGAAGAAAGGTTTTATTCACATTGCTTTTTTGCAAGAAATCCATCTGACAGATGATGAACATAGAAAATACTGTAAAGAATGGGTTGGTCATATTTTTTTCTCATCCTACTCCACAAATAAAAGGGGGGTTATTACCCTTATACACAAAAATCTTCCCTTCACTGTTACAGCCACTCACAAGGACAATGATGGAAGGTATATATTGGTTAAAGGCATGTTGCATGGGGAAACTGTTTTCCTAGGTAATATATATGCGCCGAATGCACAGGATGATGAGTTTTACACAGTATTATTTAGTCAATTAGTGGACATGGACTGTGCTAATTTAATACTAGTGGGTGACTTTAACTGTGTTCTATGCCCCAAAATGGATAAATCTCCCCCACAATCTACTTTGTCAAAAAATCCCAAAACCCTTTGGCAAATTATAAATGAGCTTGACCTTATAGATGTCTGGCGACACTATAACCCATTATCTAAAGAATACACTTTCTACTCTAACCCTCACTTGTCAGCATCTCGTATAGATTATATTTTTATGTCCAAGTGTATCAGTCAGTTAGTTCAAGCAGGTAAATATTGGTCATATAGGTCTCTCTGACCATGCTCCTGTAGTCCCAACCCATGAGACATATTGAGCGCTCTAGGTCTTGGAAGATGAGCACACTGTCTCTTTTGGATGAGAAATTTATACACTTCATAACAGAGCAAACAACATTATTTTTTAGAAATAAATGATAAAGGGGAGATAGACACGAGAACTTTATGGGATAGCTATAAGGCTTACATGAGAGGGATGATTATTTCATACACAAGTCATAAAAGAAAGCAACGATTAACAAGGCAGTTAGAGATCGAGAATAATATAAAAAAGCTGGAGAAACAATATTATGTAACAAAATCAGCTGAAACATTAAGTGAGCTTAATATTGCCAGGACATCTTTGCGTAATTTGATAATGCGAAAGGCTGAAAGAGACGTTCTTCTTGCCAGACGACGGCTTTTTCAATCAGCTAATAAGCCTAACCGCTTTTTGGCTCGTCTTGTAAGGAATACTCCATCAAGTTCTTTTATCACAGCTATTGTGGATGTGAATGGTGAAAGGCAAGTAGGAAACCGTCAGATTAATGAGTGCTTTAGAGAATTCTATACAAACATATCAGTCTGAGATGGATATAACAAGGCTTAACTCAGGCTTTTTTCTAAACGACTTAGTATTCCCTCAGCTCTCTGAAGATCAGGTTAGCCTGCTGGAGTCACCCATTAGATTGATGGAGGTGGATAAAGCTATATCTGCACTCCAGTCAGGGAATATATAAGAATTTTTTAAGATAGTGAAAGTGAAGTTAAATAGTTTATTATTAAGGGTTTTTAATAAAGCATTTGAAGAATCGAAACTCCCTGAATCTATGTACCAGGCTAATATAACATTGATAGCTAAAAAAGATAAAAACCCGGAGTTATGCTCATCTTTCAGGCCTATTAGCCTTCTTGGTGTTGATAATAAGAAAAAGTGATGTGCTCTATTGTGCATGCTGACCAGACAGGCTTTATTAAGGGGAGGAATTCTTACAATAATACTCGACGTCTATTTAATATTATTCATTTTTTAAATTTTTATCAGATCTCTGGGGTTGTTGTTTCTATGGATGCCGAAAAGGCATTTGATAGAATTGAATGGGAATATCTGATTGAAATAATGAGAAGATTTGGGTTTGGAAAAAACTGTCTGGGGTGGATCAAAATTATATACAAATCACCAACAGCATCAGTGTTAACTAACGGCTTGTTATCTTCCCCAATGACATTGAGCAGAGGTACAGCACAAGGTAGCCCATTGTCACCACTATTATTTGCTTTGGCCATTGAGCCCTTGGCCATGGCCATTAGACAAAATCCAAGTGTTGCTGGAGTTAAAATTGGGAATAGACAACATAAAATCCTGCTCTATGCTGACGATATTCTTCTGACACTGACTGACCCTGCTAACTCTCTACCTGTTCTTACTAGGTGTATCAAGGACTTTGGTCTTATATCTGGATACAAGGTAAATTTTGATAAATCTGTTATAATGACTCTGTGTAGTGGAAAGGACACTGAACCTTTATATGTTAAACCTTTTCATTAGGCACCATCAGGTTTTGTATATTTGGGACTTAAAGTTACACCAAATGTTGGTCACTTATATAGAGAAAATATTAATGGAATGGTTCAAGATCTTCAAGAGATGCTGACAAGATGGAGGTGACTTCCAATATCATTTTTGGGAAGAATAAATCTAATTAAGATGGTAATCCTACCGAAAATACTATATTATAGTAGAGGTGGGAATCACCATACATCCCACGATACGATATTATCACAATACTTAACGCACGATACGATATTATTGCAATTTTTTAAAATATTTTGCGATATTCAGATTCGGTACATAAAGGTAAACTCTATCAATATTCATTTATCTAATATCAAAGTCTCGCACTCAGTCCTTCTCTCATTTCAGTCAGTTTTATTGTTGACAAACTGAACGGTTTGTATTACAGTCTAGTCCAACTTAACTGAATGCAACCATCTGGTACAATTATAGCTATTCTAAACTATGCAATTTATGAAAACTATGCAGCCCCTTCAGCAACTGAAGAATTTGAAAGTAAATTAAAACAAAATATAATTTTACATTAAATAAAAAAGTTTTAAACTTAATTAAAATAAAACATGTCTTAAATTAAAATAAGTAAACTGTCATGTTTATTGCTGTCAAAAAAAGAAGTTAAACACATTTGGACAGTGAAGGAATGTCAGGATTCTTGCTCAGAAAAAGGATCAACATGCTCTGAAGTCAGAGCATGTTCCAGTCCACAAAAACGTTTTTTGTAACAAAATATCGATTTCTGCTGTCCCTGTATCGATACATTATTAGCAAACAAAATATCACGATACTACAAAGTATCGATTTTTTCCCCCACCCCTATATTATACAGGCATGTTGTTTGTAATTTTGAAATCAGAAGATATTAAAGCAATTAACAAGGCTATGGTGGATTTCATTTGGGCAGGAAGAAAACCCAAAATTAAATTGGAGACACTACAGCTACCGAAAGATCTGGGCGGATGGGGAGTGCCAAACATAGAAAATTATGTTCTCTCAATGCAAGCGAGGTTTCTTTGTGCCTGGATACATGAATATTCTGATCTGCCATGGCTAAATATTGAGGAAGTATCATGTAAACCATCCTCACCTGTTAACTTTTTAGGGAAACGTCTAAATGATTTACCTCACGTAATAAAGTATAACCCACTAATATATAATGCTATGTGGACTGAGAAAACTTTTTAACAGTAGTCTTCTGTTTAATATTTTGTCAACGTTTATAAATAATCCAGATCTTCTCCCGCAAAACATAAAGTAGGTGTAAAGAGGTTTTATGACCTCTTTAAACATGGTGAGTTTAAATCATTTGAATCCTTGAAGTCCCAGTATTCTATGTCAAAGACTGAGTTTTATAAGTATTTGCAATTGAGAAATTATGTGTGAAAAAATGCTAAATCATTACAAATCGCAACAGCCTCTTTTCGGTTGGAGAAATTCTTTCTAGATAATAGGGAGCATAAACATTTTGTATCGAAGTTTCATTCAGAGATTTATGCCCTAATTGTGGATAAACTGGCATGGTTGAGAAAATCTTGGGGGACGTTGCTTAAATGTGAAATAGATATACAGGCATGGGACAAAATCCTGCTCCTTCCATCTAAAATCTCTGTTTGTAACCGATTTAAAGAACTGCAGTACAAAATCCTGCACAACGTATATATTTCTCCGTATATTTATAGTAAGTATAATATGGGAACATCTCCAAATTGTCTCAAGTGTAAGGTCAGAGTGGGCACTAGATTCCACTGCTTGTGGGAAAGTGCTATTATTCAATCATTTTGGAAAGAGGTCTGCGCCAATATTAGTACAGCCATTGGGATATATCCCTGTTTCACTGGTACAACATGAGCATGTAATTCAGTCACTGTTAATGTTGGCCAGGAAAAGCATTATGTTGAGATGGCTGGCAGCTGAGCCTCCCTCCATTTCTCTATGGAAGTCGCTCATCATTGATGTTATGACTCTGATCAGTTTGGGACATTACATTGATGGGAGCTCCCGAGGTTTTGTGGACAAATGGAAGAAACCACTGGAAGCACTGGGAGTAACTTGTAAACTGGACCCTAAAGGACAATTATTATGGACATAATGTTGTAATATTCTAGTGCTGTGCAGAATTGTTATTTTGGACGTGAACCAGTCTTGTATTTGTTGGGGGGAAAAGTTAAATAAAAGTTTAAAAAAAAAGAAAACACCAGAACAATGCTGAAAAAGCACACAAAACACAGTGGAGATGGGAAAAAAACACAACAGAAGTTAAATAAAACACACTACAAGTAGAAAAAAATCTCACAAAATATGACAGAAGCGTTTTTGGGGCGATATTAATGTCACGGACCAGCTGTGGAAGTGACAGATACCAAAACATGCGAAGGGCTGCACTGAAATATGCTTAAAAGAACCGTAGGATTCATCAGTGTTGTGAGTAAAAAAAGATGTAGGTAATGTGGGTTTTAATGGCATCATCCATATAATACTGCGGACCCATTTTTGCTATTAGCCCTTCACTGTTAGCATATCACTTCCATTGTAGGAGGGAGAAGAGATAAGTGCTGACTGGATCAAGAGAAGAGAGGAGAAGAGAAGAGGGGTCTAGTTACAGGTTGTGGGGGCCTTTGTAGGCTGAGGTACATGGTTCTGTGGCATGCTGTAATCAAGTCCTCTCACAGACTGACAGCTTGGCACTTGTTTACAGAGGACTTTAATTTCCCTGACAGTCCTTTCCCTCCACCAATCACTCCATCTTCCCTTTGCCCATTCTGTGTAGAGTCTTGTCTTTATTTTTCTCCCTCAGTTACCTTTGTCTCACTCTCGCGCTCCTTGCTCTCTCTATCGTACCCTGTCACTCAGTCGTAACCCCATTTGCGCCGGCAACAAGTTAATGGTTGCTGCTACAGCTGAAAAAGCTTCCTGTTTTCTTCTGCACAAATCCATTTGTTTTATCATCATTTATTTTTGTCTATTTACACAGGCCTGAGGGGGAGGAATTGCTGAAGCATTTGGGCAATTTTTTGTGTTATTTCCCAAGCTTAGCCTGGGGATAGAATCTCAGCAGAGCTAATTTTCAGTCTAAACTTGTTGCTACTGTTACTGCACCAAAGTGGATGGTAATTTATGTATGCTTTCATTTCCATCTGTACTGTAGGCACACCGAACACCCACCCTTCTACAAAAAGGTGTCAAGTCATTATAGTATAATCTTATGTATTAAGAAGATGGAGCAAACTATGGATTCATTTTTCACTTGTTGAAATCCAAAAAGTGTGAGCAAAGGGCATGACTATTTAGAGCTACAACAAAACAAAGATATTGCCACTGATGTACTATTAACCAACACTGTCCATTGGTTTTTTACTTCTCTTGACATTGAGTCAATAGATTTAGTTCTACAGTAGATTTCACCTGTATTTGCTTGATTTTATTATTATTATTATTATTATTATTATTATTATTATTATTACTATACATTGGGACACTGTTCTATTCTTGCTAATTTGCCAGAATTGTCCAGGGTTAAATCAATACTTTGCTTTTTTCACTTTACCTCTTTAACTTGGAGAACACCCTGATACTCAATGACAGTTACATTTGGATGACTGATGCTAGGTGCTTCTATCTGTTTGATTGTGGTTTCCAGCTTCTGTTCCAGGTGTACACATCTTTTCTCAGTTTTCTCCAGTTTACGGACTTTATCTTGTAGGTCTGTCTCTTACCCGCTCGCCTTCAATTCTTTCGTGTTTTTTTTTTCCATTTATTTTATTTTTTAACTACTGTTATAAAGTAACAGTAAATAAGAAGACCACATACAAGGACATTACAGAAGGCTTTGAGAATTTGAATGTTTGAAGATACATTACACACTATTTAGCTTCTAAGAAAAAAATCTCTGTATATGTCTGTTACCCATGGTAGAATTTAACAACAACAGTATTGTAAAGTAAAACTTGCAGGGCAAGATGTTTTTAAACTTTATTTTGGTTCAAGGTAAGAAAAACTTTTGAGCATGTTTTAAAAATTAGATTTATTATTGATCCTGAGCACTGAAAGCTAAACTCATTGTAGATAATGTTTCCAAATAACTGTTACAATATAGCTCTGTTTTTTGTTTAAAAATAGCTTCTGAGTAGCAAAGCTCGGTAAACTGTAATAAAGTGCCTTCTAATGGCCTATTAGAAGAGTTTTAAAATAGACTCGAGGAGAAAATAGTCTGTAAAGGTTAGTGACCAAAATAAACAGCTGTGTTTATTGAACAAATAAACAGCTGAAGCACTGAACTAAAATGTAACTAACTAAAATGTTAGCACTCACATTATTAACTAAAATTCTCTAATACTCACTACATGGAAAAAATACACACATTAATAGATGACAATGAACACAAACAACACACTAAATTCAAGATGGGGAAAACATCACCTGAATTAGCCAGTAATTTCAGTGTTAAATGTGGAAACCTCTAGTAAACTGCCCTAAATGCTTAGGACTCAGGTTGGCTTTCTAGAGTGGGTCAGGTCGACACTAGAGGAAACTGTGGATCTGAACCATAGTGCAACTAAACTTATTGTGACTTGCAGTCTCCCTGCAAATTTATAATTTAATATAACAAATACTGATTTTTTGCAAGGGCAAGTTGCTGAGCTCACACAGCGCTGTTGCTAATCCTTTACAAGACCCTAACCCAAAACTCCAACCCCAATTTTTTTTATTAGTGTGTGGTCAAATTTGGGACTTTGCAGGGTGGCTTTATGATTATTATTTTTGTTGTGTTTTAATATTCTTATCCAATATATCCAATACACTGGGGACAGATTGTAATTCATTTTTATGTAAGAAAGGCCGGAGAAAGTGTCAGGCTTTTATCTTTAATCATTTTTGAGATGCATGCATCTCCATGTTTGGACTTTGCCTTGGATTTGAAAGTGCAAAAAATACATGCTTGGAATTGGTCGACATATCATTTTACAAAAAAATATAGCTTGAAAATTGTTTTGCATGTGAAATGAAAATTTTAAAAGGAATCATTATATGTATAGCCCAAAAAATTATAAAATTGTTCAGCAAATCAGAGGTAGTCAAGCAGAAGAGCCACAATGGTTTAGGAAGGAATGACCTTTAAGTGAGTCAACACTGAAAGGTTGAGTCCCAAAAATTTACATGATTGTCTTATGTATTTTAAGTCTTTCTGGGAGGGAGGGGGGGGGGGGGTAACTGTTTTTAACTGTTGTTGTTGGTTTCATTCCACAGATCTACCCCAGTCTGTGTGAAAGGTGTTATTATAGGACACAATGACCACAACATTACTTCAGTATTTACCAAAGATGTTGCTGTGATGTATAGATAACTGCATTAGTGTATCTTCTCTTTGCCCACTGCAGGCCTGTTGGGTTTTGGCTGACCAGGGCTCAGTCTCTGCTCTACTGCAATGAGCATGGAATGCTGGGCTCCTTCTCTGAGGAGGTGATGAGCTGTAGCTGCCCCGTGGAGCAGCCAAACTGCCAAGGAGTCATCCCCTGTGTTGTAGGGACTTCCACCACCTCCTGCACCCTCTGCGCCTCTGACAACGCCACCCGTTGTGGAGCCTGTCATCACGGCAACATCCTCCATCTTGGTTCCTGTCGACCTAGCATTGCTGCATCGCTAGATCATTACCTGAACTTTGACTTGGACATGCCTGATGCCGAGGTTCTCAAAGCTCCTTAATTATGTATTCCACTGGTTCTCAAAGCTCTTTGGGACAAATTAAACAAACAGTGCCTCAAAGGGCTCACATGCCATCAATTGTTAAATTGTTTTTGTGTTGAATCTTTATACTGAACATACAAGATTTACATAACAGTACAAATATTAGTCATGTACAGTTTTTTTGTTCAAAAAGGAATACAGTATTAAACAGGGATTGAGAGGGGGTTTCAAAATAGAAAGCTGACTCTGAAGTACCTACAGCGCAAAGAGTCCCTTCATTCAGCAAGCCCAGGAGCAAAAACTCATACTATGCTTTTTTAATAAATCACCACAGCAGTTATTTTCTAGCCCTCAAGAGGTCTAAGTTGTCACTGTTGAACCTCTGCCTTAACTCTAATCCTAGTTCACAAGCCTTCAAATTGTGGCTCTTTAGACCTACTTGAGTGTCTTCCTTTGGCTTTGACAAAAAACTTGATAAATATGAAAATGATCCTCTTAATTTGCTGAACCTCAATAGCAATGGCTAGCAAAGATGTGGAAGCAAATAGGTGATCTCTAGTAAATGGTATGCCTTTACATTTTTTCTTTACAATAGTTCCCTTTTATTGCTTTTGACTATAATAAAAATAACTTATATTAAGCAAATTTATTTATTATGTATTTATTATAGTTAAATAATCACATTTTATAATGCCAATGCCTAATCAGAATGTCTAATTTTTGCTTTTTATTAAAATGTCTTTAAAAATCATTAAAAGTTTTACAAGGGGTCTAAGGAGCTTGGAAAGAAAAGCGTCTGGACTTCTTTAAGTTTCATTTGAGAAGCTTCTTCAGTTCTAAAAGCAATTGGTGGAGAGTCCCAAATTTTAAGCCCTATGGGAGTGTCCCCAAGAGGGTCATGGACCCCCTATTGATCCTCTGCCTAATCACACAAGCCATGGTGTGAAAAGGATGTGAGTGGGCGTTAAGGCGTCTAGGAAGGGATCTCACAACTGGATTATAGATGGCAGACTTTCGCGGATGAGAGGTGAAACGTCTTCAAGAAAACTTAAAGAAGTCCAGACGCTTTTCTTTCCAAGCTCCTTAGACTACGATGACCTGGATGACTGAGAACCTTCACAGACATTTTACAACGGTTTTCAGCATTTGTAAACTAAAGTTGTAAAACATCCATTGTGGCTCTTGATGAGATTTATAAATTCTGGCAAAGGTGGTAGTTGAAATTTAAAATTTGGTAATAGCTCAGTTTGAGAACCAGTGCATTAATTATCTATCTGCTTATTGCATTGACTGCAGCCTCACGGTTTGTTAATCCCTCTTCAGGTAAAGTACCTGCTTCAGCGACTGGACAGCAGGATAGAGGTCCATGCCATCTATATCAGCAATGATGTCCGCCTGGGAAGTTGGTTCAATCCTGCCTGGAGGAAGAGGATGCTACTAACACTCAAGAGTAACAAAAACAAGTCCAACCTCATCCACATGCTAATGGGCATTTCTTTTCAGATATGCTCAACTAAAAATTCAACACTGGAACCCGTGCCTGCTGTCTATGTGAATCCTTTTGGGGGAAGTCACTCAGAGAGCTGGTTCATGCCAGTGAACCAGCCTGACTTCTCTAACTGGGAGAGAACTCGACTGGACAGCGTCACCACTGCACAGTGTTACAACTGGACTCTGTCTCTGGGCAGCAAGTGGAAATCCTTTTTTGAAACAGTGCACATCTACCTGAGAAGCCGCATAGTCACGGATGATCCAACAGTGAATGAAACTCTCTTCTATGAGCCATTGGACTTGGATGATCAGACCTCCAACCTGGGCTACATGAAGATCAACACGCTGAAGGTGTTCGGATACAGCATGCACTTTGACCCTGAGGGCATCAAGGATCTGATTCTCCAGTTGGACTACCCCTACACACAGGGTACGCAGGATGCCGCCTTTCTGATGTTACTGGAGATGAGAGACCGGATTAATCGGCTATCTCCACCAGCACCACAGCCATTAGATCTGTTTTCTTGTCTCCTGCGCCACCGCCTCAAGCTGTCAGCCGGAGAGGTGGCACGAATCAAGGACTCTCTGCAGATCTTCAATTCCAAGCTTCCCAATGCTTCACCTGAACCTGAGCTGGCCCAGCTCTGTAGCTAGCTAGTTTAGCACAATCGCCAGGTTCAGGAATGATGCTGTTCGTAGAAAGAGGAATTGCTACTTCAGGGACGACCCTGCTGAGATGGCCTTTGGACCCGAATCATCTGGATTAACGTACTCTGAAGAAGGTTGAATGCTTGGCCTTTTTATGGTCACTCTCAGTTGGTTTTCTGGTGTTTTACCTTTGACAAACAGCATCATGTCCTTGACTTTTCGGAGAACGAGGGATACTTTGACTCTGTTTAGGAGGCTGTACTGAACCCACCCGGAGGTTCACTTTTGCTATTACTGCCCTGCAAACTGCGTAACTGGACAAGGCTAAAAAGGTTTCTTTCACTGACAAGTTTTTGTGATTTGGAACAATAAAAAGAAGATCATACATAAGACACCTGCCTTGCAAAGACAAACGCGGTTTTCTTATAAGAGGAACTCTTCAGAGGTCTTCAAAAATTAGCAGAAGAGGATTTCCCTTTTCTAACCCTATTTTCTTTGGCTACAGAACAATCTTGAGGGAAGGGAAAATGGGATAATTATATATATGTGGTGAATGAGTTGTTATGTTATGCTTAACAGTTTAAAATTTGATAATATTGAACCCTGTCACTGTCTTTGAATATTTCTTTTTAAACCCTACCTTCCATTTTATCTGGCATTTGAAAACTTGTATCTATGCTTAACATCTGAGTGAGAAGCCTGTTAGTGATGTTCTGTCCTTGGTGGCTTGTCTGTACCAAAAGAAGGTAACACATTGGCAATTTGAATGGCAAAATATCGTAAATGTTGAGTTATTATTCTTTCACTTTTGAGCTGAAATAATTCATAATGGAACCTTCAGATGTGGTAACAAAAAGGTCTGCGGATATAGCGCTGTAAATAACGCTCCATCTAACCCAGGTTGTGGACAAGTGCACATTGCTTTTTAGATAACTGAGTTCAAAGACCAAAAAAATGTTTATAACAAAACAAACTCATGCCTTATATGGAGAGTCAATGTTAAGGTAAGAAGCACATTTAGTTTCTGTGTTTGGTTTCCCTGCGAAGGTTGTATTGCTTTTTATATTTCAATATTTCTACCAAGACAGAACAACAGACGCATTCTCCAGAGTACGTGGTAATGTAGCTTTTCCATGTAAATGCCAGTCACTCGTTCTGCAGGTACTTGTTTTGATTTGGTGTTGTGAAACTTTTGAATCACCATTCACAGTGCACACCAGTACATGCATAATGTAATTGTTCTGCAAAATCCTCCAATGAGATAAACTTTCAGTAAATAATAGAACATGTTCGAATTTATGGTTTTAAAAGGTTTTCAGTGGTTCGGTTAGTCTCAGGTCTATGAAACTTTTTTCTTTTTTTTTTTTTGACATATGGGTCCAATGTGAGCTGCAGTTACCACGGCAACTGGAGTTACAAGGTTTCTGCGGGGCGGTGATGGTACACTTGAAAGCTGCAAACTTAACCAGGATGATACTTGATATGATTTTACTTTTGCTTCACTAATTTCTCACTGAAAGTTAGAAAACCTTGTATGTCATTATCAACAGTTCTTCTGTGCTCAGCTTGCTTAAGTAAAAACAAAGTGATTTATCTATCTGAGAGCCTTTTCCTTGTTTACAAAACTTTAACCCTCACTGTTACGTCTGTTATATAGCATTATTGCCATATTACCTCTTTGCCTGCATGTTACAACATTGTCTTTGGTCAATTCAAAGACATATTGATAAGATTAGCTGTGAAGATGGTGTCATGGAAAAGTGCAATGATGATGGCGGATGTGGTCAGAGCTACAGTAATAGTGGTAGTAAGGGGAGGGGGTGACACAAGACCGTCTCATCTTACCACCACTAGCTGTTCATTGTTCTAGTGTAAGCACAGTTTTTCACATTTGCATTTATTTATTTCACAGACAACACAGATCTGTTGTTAAGTAATTTCTTGTTAAGTACATGTGTCACACTATCACTATTGCAAACACTGTTTCTGTTTCCGGTCCACCTAATGGGTGCCAGGCAGAATTATCAACGTGGAAAAATGGGAAACTAATCAAAAAAACCAAAACAAATTCAGTCATTTATTTTGTTTTCATGTCCTTACTGAAACCATTTGACTAATTTGCAGCTGTTTTTATGCCAGATATGCTGGTTAGAAACCAGCCTTGCATAAACATTTAGACCTTTTCAACATAGTCATGTTCGATAATATTTGCAGCTTTTGACGGTGGACTTATAAATTAGGTCACCATGCTGCAGTTTCCAACTAAGTTAAAGGCAGGTAATGCATTTTCTGTGGATCAATTTTTCAAATGAAGAGGAGCATTCTTGTGCATCTACAGGGAGGCAAAAGGAAGAAGTGGTAACAGGTCAAATATTTCAGTATTTTATCTCAGTCTCAAAGCCAAGTAAATTATCAGCAACTAAGTGATGTTGTTAGACTTTAAAATTATTGTTGCTAGTTTGTGCACTAATCTTATACTAAAGTCTTATACCCTTTTTAAATATTTAGTCAGCTGTTGCCTGCATGTAACAACCAATTACAGCAACTGGAAAGAAGCCAGTCAAAGCCAAACAGAACAGGTTAATCTGATCTAACAGGTTAACCTTAAGAACAGGATTAACTGCATTAAACTCCCTGCCTCAGAGGCTCATTTATGGGAAGTTAGAAACAAGAGTGAAAGACAAAAATGTGCATTTTACAGTAACATTCTGTTAGTATGGTTCAATTAATTTAATTTAGAACATTACTATATTTTTACAGGGTCACGCTATAAAACTAGTGATGAAGGAATTTCTACTGTATTTTCTCCAAAATTGTTGCTATTTCAAAAGTAAATATCTATTGAGTCTGCAGGTAGTGTAATTTCACTTGGTGATGGTGTTCTTTCAGTCACTGTCCACAGTTCATGCAAACAAATATGCTACTATAACTACAGTTAAATGGAAGCACTCAATATTTTAAAACATACTACTAACACAGACCCTTATTCACTAATATGTGAATATAAATGTTCTCACTGTGTCCACAAAATAAAAGCACAGAGGAAATTATCATTGGATTCATGAAACAGGTTGAATGGAGAGGGTGAGAAAAACAGCTGGAAGACAATGGCAACCACATCTGTCAGCTAAAGATTAGGAAACTCATTGCAAATATAAGAAAACACGAGTAAGTGGAATATTGCAGAGAAATTAGACTGTCAATGAATTTTCAACCATTATGTTGAAGATTTGTTGGTGTGTTTGGATCATTGTCCAGTTGCATGACCCAATGTCAGCAAAGCTATGGATAGATGGCTGTACATTTGATTCTATAATAATAATAATAATAATAATAATAATAATAATAATAATAATGGATTGCATTTATATAGCGCTTTTCAGGGCCCTCAAAGCGCTGTACAATGCCACTATTCATTCACTCTCACATTCACACACTGGTGGAGGAAGCTACAGTTGTAGCCACAGCTGCCCTGGGGCAGACTGACAGAAGCGAGGCTGCCATATCGCACCATCGGCCCTTCTGGCCAACACCAGTAGGCGGTAGGTGAAGTGTCTTGCCCAAGGACACAACGACCAAGACAGACAGAGCTGGGGATCGAACGGGCAACCTTCCGGTTACAAGATGATTTGAAAATGTCCTTTTTACCCATTCCAGATTGATTAAATTCATTTCAGTTTTATTCATATACTGGTAAATCACAACAATAGTCATCTTAAAGCACTTTGTATTATAAGGTAAAGACCTTAGAATAATACAGACAAAACCCCAACAATCAGATAATCCCCTATGAGGAAGCACTTGGTGACAGTGGGAAGAAAAACCATACTTTCTAACAGGAAGAAACCTCCAGCATAACCAGGCTTAGATAATTTGGGAGAAATATGGTTTATTTCTAGTCCCTGTCATCACTGCAACATGCTGGATCAAGTGAAGGCTTTTTAGGAAGTTGGTCAAAAATGACTCCAAGATTTCTCACAGCGTTACTGGTGGTCAAGGTAATGCCATCCAGAGTAAGTATGTGGTTTGTCGCCAAGTTTTTAAAAGATTTTTAAGGCTGAGAACAATAACTTCAGTTTATGTGACTTTAGAAGTAAGGAATTAAAGGTCCTCCAGGCTTTAAGACGGGGGTCTCAAACTCACGGCCAGGGGGCCACCTGCGACTCACATCGCCCCTACGTGCGGCCCATATATTGACATGAAGAAATATAATGCAGTTTGGCACTTGAGGATTTGTTTGTTGTTGTTGCAAAAGTAGAAATTGAGTCTAATAGACATATTGCTTGCTTAAGTAATAACAAAGTGGTTTATTGCTTTGAGGACCTTTTTGTGTTGATTAAGAAGTAACATATTAGCAATAAAGTATTATACAGATAAGACTGTCTTCAGCTTTTCCAACACATATTGGTGAGATTCACTATGAAAATGTTGAAGTGAAGTATGAAGTGGAAAATGCAATGCTGGTAGTGGGGTTAAGGTTAAGGGGATGAGGTCTGACTGAACTAGACATCTAATACAAAATACAATCTAATACAAGGAGGGTAATACATTTTTAAAACTTTATAGTCCTACATTCTTAAATTCATAATTGGTATTTTCATGTTTCCTGTTCAACAACCAGGATAATCAGTCAGAAAAAATGGGCTACTATCCATTGATGACAGAACATAGATGGCCTGAAAAGCTTCAGGTTTGCTTTACTCTAGGTGTTTATAAGAAATTTGATTGATTGTTTTGATTCACTTGTATCTCTGAAATAGAGAGTCCATTGAGCCTCCAAATCTTGTTCTTAAAGGTGAATTATCATTATTATTATTAAAGTTGAATATTTCAGTTTCTCATTGAAATATTCACTATTAATTTTTTTAGTATAGTGTTAAATTGAACTGAAACGATTTTGTAAACTTGGAAAACTAACTAAAATTAAATAATAATAGAGGAAATATCCCTAGCTTTAATATGCATTACTTTGGTAAAAATTGCATTACACGTTCCTGTTGAGACATTGATGGATGTGCTCATTGGGACTTTAGATGTCTACAAAAGGGTGAGTCAACTGCTTTTGAAAACGCCTGTGTTTTTATTGTAATACCTGTACTAATTTTTGTAAATCTTGCCTCTAACGTATGCCCTCCATATTATAGTAATTAAAAAAAGACTAAACGCTGAAAAAACTGAACTGAAAAACTATACAATTAAAAAGTAAATACTCTGGGAAATAAGCCTGAAAGCCTAAGAGTGATGTGCTCTATCAGGATAACGTGGTACTGTCGGTCTTAAGAGATGATAGGCTCTGATCAGTTAGGACTTGAGTGTACGAGAGAAGGATTTCACATTAAATTCTGGATTTAACAGGAAGCCAATGAAGTGTGACCAGAGGGAGTCCCATTCCTACTGCGGTACTTTGTACCAGGAAACTAGGACAACCTGATAATACAGAATTGTAACAGTCCAGCCTAGAGGTAAGAAATGTATGAACTAATGTGTAGCGTCGTTCTGAGAGAAAAGGTTTCTCATTTTTGATAATATTACACGAAAAAGAGAACATAGTCCTAGAGATTAAACATTTTTAAAGTTTCGAATAATACAGCTAGAAGGAAAAGAAAATTAGAAATTCAGAAAAATAATACACCACAGTTTTATGCTGGGCAGAGATGGCAAATTTGAACAGTGTTCAATTAAAGAAACAAAAAAAAGCAGATGAATACAGATATGTAGAAATGAAGGGAAAAGACAGACAGACAGAGGTTCTACAAAAGACTACATGAACAAAGAAATGTGACAGAAATGTCATACTTTCATCATAATTTCCACCATTTGCGATTTGACTGGCATTTATATAATTATACCGTCACATTGTGCCCTTTTCTTCTGTAATGTCACGTGAGACTAGAGAGATGGCTTCAACACTATCTCATCGCACCAAGTTTCTAAGATAAGTCTAACAGTAGTTTGGAATATGTATTAAAAATGTAAAAAGTTAAATGGAAACTTTGCTGTTGGGTTTGAGGTAAATAAAGGCTGGTTCATATTCTCTTCTTCACAGCAACTTTCTGTGTTGTATTCATTATGCTTGCACAATCAAACTGACCTCAGTGCATCCATGAGGCAACTTGCAAAGCATCGCAGGCCTTAGGTTCAGACCCTCTGAGGTCTACATCTTACCTAATTCTGTTATTAGAGCATTTGTTCTTTTAAAAAAATTGCTCTCTCAGGTCTTTGCACTCAAAAAACCAAAAACAAAGAACAAACAAACAAACAGTGGATGGATGGCATTCTACCTCGAATGCATCAAACTGCTCACATGTTTTTCCTTTTTGCTTGTCTCCAACACATAGTGTTAGGGTATGAGTTATCACTGATGATGATCTAGAGGGTGAACATTTGATATAGTTTTCATCCATTATGAACATTCAAATGGAAAAGCTTTGAAAATAAATAAGAAGCATATTTAGCATGTCTAATGTCAAAAGATATACAATTTTATTTAGCATGTCACAAAAACAAAACATATCCCATGACAGTATCCACTACGTTACTGGTGACCTAAGTGATCTTCTAGAAATTATTTTCTTCAAATTCCCTCAATTGGGTCTACAATAAGAGGACAATTCACACTGCATGTAAATTGCCTAAATGACATTGAAGCTGTGACTTTAGCCTGGTGAAATTTTTACATGCAACATCAAAATGTTCACCACAAAATGTTTAATATAATGGATGCACAAACTTCCAATTACCATCAGCTCTTCATAATAAGATGAATGTCTTCTAATATATGGGAGGCAGTATTTTTTGTAAGATGAAAAGCCAATTTCCTGAGTTGTCAGGGCGCAAACAGGAACCAAACGTACACTGTCACATTACATCAGGCTGCTGGTTTATCTGCAAGAGGAAGCAAGAGAGGAATGGGGAGAGAGAGAAGAGAGAGTGACAGAGATGAGGTGAGGGAGTGCTACACTGGCCAGCTCAAGCTGTCTGTATTTTTCCCCCTCTACCCCATAATGATGTGGGGAAGGACTCACTCTGCATTGGGTTAATAAACAGTTATTCATCTTCAGCAAGGCACCCAGGAAACAGAAGTGGGTTTGCCCTTGGGCTAATCTTCAGGCCCGTGGAAGACAGCCAATCCATCAGAGCACTATTTAGACTGCAGACTGCAAACTTTCTGGACCTCCCAAAGAAGTGAGGGGAAGCAAGAGAAAATGAGAGAGTGACTGAGGAAGGAGTAGATGACATAGAGCGAGAGATGGAGAGAAGATAAGGTTAAAAGAAAGTGGGAGGGAATGAAAAGGTGAGGAGAGTTGGGCTCCTAGTTCTGCTGTGATTTATGATGTTTAGAAAGTCAGACTGCTTGAATTAATGAGGTAGATTTGGTGAAATCGACCAGTGTGTGTGTGTGTGTGTGTGTGTGTGTGTGTGGACTTTATGCCTGTGTACCTGTAGGTCATTTGACACAGTCATCAATAATGGTGTAGATTTGAGTTTTGAAATGACTTTCAAATTACATTATTACAAATGTATCCAGAGAAATGAGTCATGTTTGCTAACAGGGTAAGGCATTTAAATGCAAAGTTGGAGCTTGTTTGACCTTGACTGAGAGAGAGGCAGGCAGGGAGACAGTTGTTCTTATCATAAAGTGGTTTATTGTAAGTGTATCAACAGCAACATCATGGCTGACAAATCTGAAATTCAAGTTTCATAGAGCTCATCAGTTTCACATGACAGCCTGTAAAAACATCCCAAAAAATAATTTATTCTCTATATTGCTTCCCAAGACTCACTAGGCAAACACATTTATTACCTCCGACCAAGAACAGACAAGGTCACATTACAAATTCACTGGTGCTGCAGAAAGAGTTTTTTTTCTTCTTTGTCAGCATTTTGAAGAAAACCTGCGATGAAAAATTGCTTGTTAGCTCTGACAAAATTACATGTCTGAACACATCTCTTTCTATTTAAGAAACACGGTAAACAATAAAAAACAGTTTTTTTCTTTACTTGTAATGCAAAATTTTTAGCAGTAGTATTTTGGTTTTCATCTACATGTACATAGCATGCAATTTTCAACTAGTGACAAGTCCTAACAATGTCAATGTGGCGACCCACTAGAGGGCTCCACTCACACCCAAGCTGGGAGGAAGGGTTCTGCTGTGTTTGAGCGCAATATGCTCAGTTCATGTTTGGAGGTGAATAAAGTTGGAGTGTAAAACTAGAGCTCCTGTGTCGTGTGTCACATGCCTCCATATCAATGTATATAAGATAACTATAAAAATTTAACTATCTTTAACAGTGGAAATACTGCAAACAATAAAAATACAGACAAATAAGTGAGGATAAAATGACAAAATTTTCTTGCATAAATATCAGCTAATATATTTGAAAAACCCAATAATTAATAAATATGCATCATGACTTTGGACAGTTTCACTGTGACCTTTCGTCTTAGCTATAACATCCATCCACCCAGGTTGTTGGCAGGTAACTGAACTACACTGTAGACTTGAGTAGTATCTATTATTTTTTGTATTAAAGCATACTATCATACAGAGTGACTAAATTCCATTTAATTTTATTTATATAGAGCCAAATTACAACAACTGTCACCTCAAGGCACTTTATATTGTCAGGGAAAGACACTACAACAACATAGAGAACAACAAACCCCTATGAGCAAGCACTTACAGTGGTGGAAAGTACAGCAAAAAGTGGTGACGGAAAAAAGTGTATTCTCTGGAAAGAGGAACAAAGATAAGGAGACCTGGTAGTGGAATAAGGAAGTGCATTCAAAGTAAGAACAGGAAAAAACAAAAAAGAAAAAAAAATGCATATATCGATCACCTGGATCACCTGTTGAGAAAGAAAAAAGAAAACAAGCAGAAGAGAACAAGAGTAGGGGAGACCGGGGATAGTTGTAACGTGGGTCAGTTGTAACACTTCCAATTTCTCCAATCAGGGCTAAGTTTCAAATGATGTGACTCATCCTGTGCATGCCCAACTCAGTTCTGCTATCACATGTGAAAAATCAGCACATTTTGTCAAACACAGACAATTTAACATGAAAAAAAGTAATTTGTATGCCAAAAAGTAAGTTTTTCTACTTTATTTCAATTTCTAATAGCATTATCTGCTTTGCAGTTAAACTCATCAAATTTAAATTATGTTATTTGTATGTCTATGGGAATATATTCTGTGTAGGTCTTTAGTGCTAGTGTTTTAGCCGTTGGCTGTAATGTTAGCTAGTTCATGGCTATAGGACTCTGGGTCAGTTGTAACAGCAACAGTCTGGGTTAGTTGTAACAATAATGCAGATGTTACAACTTACCACACTATTACTTTAACTTATATTAAACAAGTTGGGGCAACGACATCAGCAGAGAGAGGTTCACTAGTCGCTTTTGTATATGCGGTTAATGCCATTGGTAACAAAATTACTTCACTGTTTGTGTTCCCACACATACATTATGCAGACCACTGTGTCAGAGATGGACCAGTAGGAAGTACTGGTAGTGGAAATAAATCAGGATGGATGCAAGAAACAGATTTCCTCATCTTTCTGAAGCACTTTGCAAACCACACCAAGGTAAGCCATGATAAAAAGTAATGGAATTGCGATGCTGGTGAACAACTATATTTTTTCAGCTTCATTGTTATGTTTAAAATTGGTGCAACAGTTGTAGGTTATAATGCCCACTGAGCCAATGAGGCCAAACTCAAGGAAGACCAATCGAAATTAATGAAATATTCAGTTGCAGAAAATTCCATAATTTGTCTTTTTGGGGGGGTTGGAATATGTTCAAAAGCTGGATTTCTGCATTCTGTCACACACACACAGAGCTACATAAATGGCTCTAAGTGCATTCATGTGTTGAATAAACAAAGATTACATGTTAATATTTTGTCAGTACCCTTATTTCATTGTGTTACATTTCACCCCAGGATATGTTACAACTAACCCAGACTATGGGGTTAATTGTAACATTTCACTCTTTGTGTTTGAGGCCATACATGCAATGGGTAATTGTGCTGCAGAGAAAATAGCTGCACTATTTAGTAGCCGAGACATGTAAATACTTTGCATTACATTTTGAATCCACTACCTTAAACGAGCTCCAATTTACAGACAGAAATGTCAAAAATGTTACAACTATCCCCGGTCTCCCCTACTAGAATAAACAACATCACAATGATATATGGGAATATGACAGTAAATACTGAATATTAAACATTATTGTGCAGCTCATAAGATCAACAGAACACAGTGTGCTTTGAGGTAGGAGCCAAAAAGGGTGTAGTTTGTGGGTGTGATCACCCGTGTGTACACCTGTGAGCATGGACGCGCTTGTTTTTTTTTTAAAAGGTTCCTTCATGTAATGATCTGCTAGAGGGTGTGTGTGTGGGGGGGGGCACAGCCCCGTCCTCCAGGGCATGAAGCAGGTATGGAGGAGATCAAAACTCCAGACATCCAGAGGCCCCCAGAACACAAGAGACCAAGGAAGACCAACAGAGGGGCAGCTGCGCCACTGTCCCAGAAAGAGCTGAGGAGAGTCCCAGATGAGGGCTCACTCAGCAGCCGCGGAGCAGAAGCCAGGGGGAGTTGCATTGACGCGCCCGTGAGCTCCGCCGGCAGCCAGCTGTGCCTGAGTGACCGAGCCCCAGGCCGAGAGGCCGGGGGCACCCCACCTTCGAAGTGGCCCGAGCGAGCCCCAGGCTCCAGGCCCCGATAAGCGGCCGCCAAGGAGTGAGCCGGTGTGTACCCGGACGCCCACCCCCAGACACAAAGAACCACCAACGCACCGATGTCTGAGGGGGGCAGCTGGAGATGGGGAGGGAAGGAAGGGAGGGGCAAGTGACCCCTCCCTGGGGCCAGCTCCCCCGCTGACCCCAGTAGGCAAGATAAACTTTACTTGTCACAATGAGACTTCTTCGCCGTCTCTGTCAGTCCCTGCATCCCTAAAGGCCTCCAGTTGTCCCGAGTTCTCTCTGACTGTCTCCTTGGTGCATTTAAACCCCTGTTCCTCCCTGTCCTCATCGTCTGTTGTCTTCGTCTCCGTTATCAGTCATCATAATTTTACCATCTCTGTGCAAGTCTGCAAATTTCTTTATTAAATCACAAGTTTCTTAAATTCATCAAGTCTCTCTGTGCCTGGGTCCTCGTCACAAAACATGACATCACTGTTTTGTACATTTTAACACAATTTAATCCCACATTTGTGAAAGAAAAGCAAAACAGTTTTTTTTGAAAACCATCAAATCTGATAAAGGTTATTTAAATGCTGCAAAAGAAGAATGGATTGGAATAAAAAAAAAAAAACATTTCCTAACCTTAATTACTGGGGAAAATGATGAATGATGCTCACAGTGAGTAAAAAGTAAACTGAGTGCATTTTTTGGACAGAGATTCACTTTTAATGTGTATGTATAATACAATACAGATGCATAAAAAAACACTCCCAAAACAGAATAAATTATTACAAATAAATTATTACAAAATATTAAAAACAATATATAAAAATGGAGGCAACTTTGCCTGTGGTAGAATGTATACCATGCATGAAAAAATCTTTACTGCAGATACTAATTTTACTAATTTAATAATACTAATTTTGTGTTGTAAGATTTATGAGTTTCATGCTTTCATAGTGGTGCTTGGGAGAGCTTGACATTTTTATCAGGTGGTCCACACTGTAAAAAGTTTGAGAAACACTGATAAGTGTATGTGTGCTTTTGGAAAACATTTAAAGCTGCAGTACAGAATCTTTGAAACAAGCTTAAAACATTTTTAGAATAGAAACAGAGCATCTGCTGCTCTTTACAGCTCCTCACTCCACCAGGGCTGTTTGGCTCTTTCTGATAGTGTGCAAATTTGGTGCACGTACTGCAGCAGTCATACAGACAACTGGACGGTCCAAAAGTTGGCCTACCTATTACTGGCTGAGGTTTTAGTAGAGTTGTGGCTGAACCACATAAAAATATATAATTAATTTTAATACATTTTAATATTTTAATATTAAATACTTAAATACTTTTTGTTAGTGATCTTAATAGTATACTATTAAGATCACTAACAAAAAGACTCCTACCTAACTATATAAAGAGTAACTGAAGGTTAAATGCAGCTAATATGTCCTGTTTTAAGGCAGGCACGTACACCTCCGCTCCGCTGCGTCTCAGCCACCATCGCTCTGGCAGAAAGGGCGCTAGAGAGTAGGGGAGAGGCGAGCTGGAACAAACTATTATGGGGGAGGGGGGTATCTATACTTTTGTTGTTAAAATTTTACGTCCCAACCAAGTACTGTATGCTTTTTATACTTTTAGTAGTGTGTCACACAAACAGGAAATATTGTCAAAAAAGTAAGAAATCTTTGGGGGTGCTTTGATTCATTTTTGGGGGTGCTGAAGCACCTCCAAAAATGGGCTAAAATTGCCCCTGGTTGAAGACAAATCAGAAAATCTATTTTGTCAGTTATAGTCAAGATACAAGTCTTCCATCAATTTTCATCATTCCTGTTCCTAATTTCATCTGTGAGAATTCCAGTAACACATGCTTTCATAATCTTTGTCAAATTTCCTTTCCACTCACACTCATTTAAGAAAAAACATTTGCTGCTCAATCAACTGCTTTCTGTTTTTCATCTTTTCAGATTTAGCCAACGTTGTGTGAGAGGTGAATGTAAATGTGCTTTCTGCGCTTTGTCTCTGGCTCTTCACTTTCTGAAGAGCAGACTCCCACTCTGCTTCTGTGTAGTAATGTTCACTTAGTTTTCACTTGTTAAAGTCTGGCCATCATGAACTAGACAACTGTTAGCCATGATGATATTTCCAACCTCGATTTTATTTGAAACTGTTTTACAGAGAGAAGCGGACAGGCTGTTGCTCCTTGCATCACAGGACATTTGCATAAAGGGAAGTTTTGAACCCAGCGACTGTCAGATAGAAGCAGCATTTGTGTGATTTCTTTCCATCGAAATAGATCTTTCTTTATGTAACTATAAAGGATATCAAAAAGTGTATTTGACTGCAGGAAGCGAGGACTCTAAAATTGGTAAATGTGGGACATAAACACTTTGCTGGCAAGCAGCACAGAGCAAATTCACAGTGGAAGCCTGTACGCTGTAATGCCCCTCGACAGAATCAAACTTTGTCTTCACTTCACATTTCACACTTCACATTTTAGGCATCAGTCGCAGAAGCCTAGAGACTGGTCACACCAGTCAATGAGAACATTCCAGTTCAAAGTAAAAGTTGTGCCGTGCTGTGAACCCCCCCCCCCCCCCCCCCCCTCCAAAACAAAACAAAACAAAAAAAGGGAATGTACATTTCACCAGGGGGTCACTGACCAGTCTCAATACAATTAGGTACACATGTTAAGTCTCACATGATAAGACTCAAGCTGAAAAGATTAACAGGTTATGGTGATCATGCTAAGGTGGAACTCCACAAAGGTCTTTAGTCAGTGACCCAATTTTATTGTAAAATGCTGTTTTCTTGTTCTTGGCAAAATAAGCAAGTTCCCAGGACCAACACTAGGGTCACTACAACACTTTTGGGTCACTCCATGTGATTCATTTGGGCTACTGAACCATTTTGTCTAATAATATTAGAAGACTTGCATCATTATTTTTATTTATGTTTGACAGGCGCCAGCTGGAACTCATCCAGGTCAGCCAGAGGCAGCCTCGTGTATATAATTCCAACCTGCTCAGCAGCAGAACTCTAAGCTCTGTGAGCCCATAAACCACGGAGTCTCAATGGAGACTCAACATCAGCATTTCAGCTTGGGGACAAGAAAAATTGCAACATGGTGGTGAATTGATTAAATTGATAAAAGCAAAATCCATCAAGTGTACTGAAAACACAGTGATGATCTACATTAAAAGAAGCAATCACATCACCAAAGACACAAACATTATATTTGATTACTTTCACCTATTCTTTTTTTTTTTGTTGCTTCTGGTGTGTTGTTTTCCCCAGATTAGTCCTCAGTATAATAAAAACTTCAATTTGTATGTGTTCATTGTTCATCCTGTTTGTTTCCTGTATGTCTGTATGTGAGTTGGCCACCATTTGGATTTATAGATATTGTTTTGTTGCCACCTTTTGGACTTTTTGGACATAAACCTCTTTTACAGAGTTAACTTGGGATGGAATAGCCGCCCTGAATGGGCACATGGTCAGCTGGCCAGGTTATTCAGAACACATCAAGGGAGAACTAACTGACTCCAGATGATGGTGCACAGTACCTTGGTCAGTTGCTCAGGAGGCTCTGAGAGTTCAATGATTTGTGCTGACAGAGTCTTCACCGACAACCAATATTCGAAGGAAGGGCCCCAAGGAGTTGACTTGCCCCTAGAGGAAAACAATTACACTCCATTACAAGCAAGAAACTTATTCCCAGAACGAGAGCCCTTCGTCTCATTCAGATCCTGTGGAGATAAGAGGGACCCACAAACGGCCCTGCAGAGTCATGGTGCTCGGAAAAGGAATCGTTATCAGGGATCAAGCAACTGAGGATAACTTATTGCAAATGATCTTGGTCACTTCAGGGAAGAGATGGCTGGGGTAACTGTGAATGGCTGCATCTACTGCTCCAAAGGGACTTTCTATAATTTCAGACACCCTCACTGAGTTTACTGACTTAGAACCGAAGCTCTATAATAAAAAGTTTAGGAATAGTTTAAACAAAAGAAGAGATTCAGAGAAGGAGAAAACTACAGGAATGAGGTTTAAAGGTCAACTCAAATGCTGTAGAAGAACGTGACCCCAGTGTTTGGCTAAACAGTTAGCCAGAGTTCAGAGAGAGATCTTTGATGAAAGAAGAGTAAGTACACACAAGGTTGAACCTGAGGCTTGGCATAAAATGAAGATCATGCGAGTAGGAAAAGGTTGCCTGGATGGATTTAAACAAGAATGAGGTTGGCTGAGAAAAGAGCCTTTAAAGCCTCAGGCGAGAAATAGGAAGATGAGCCTACTTCCTATTTCTTCCAGAACAGGACTGACACAACAAAATAAAGAAAAAAAAAGTGGTGAACGGGCACCAATCAAGTCTAAAACTGGCAAGAAATCTTCAGTTTAGACCCATAATGACCAAAGATGGCAGGAAGGCCATCAAAGAGATGCAGATCAAAGAGATTATCCCACACCAAGTGTGTGGAAGGATAGATAACAAAAAACTGTTTTCTGCACTAGGTTCACCTTTTGAGACCCAGCAGCCATACCCATCTTTTATATACAGTCTGTGGTTGTTCCTAATCTTTTTAAATATATGAACCATTAACTGACACTGCCTGCTTAGCGAACAGCCCTGATGCTGCGACTTCTCTGCACACTGTTCAGTTAACAGGCCAAAATGCTGAACTCACGCTGGAAGTCCCAAACTGGCTTTCATTCGGTGAAAATCACTATAATTTCAAACAATTTGGCCATATCATCAGTGCTGATAAATGATACAAAGACAACATTACTGTTTGCAATTTTTAACCCTTTAACACCTACCATAGAACCAAGTCCGCCAGAGCTTATATTATATTTTTACATGCTGTAGTGCCACTTTTGGGAGCATTTCAAGTTGCTATACATCAATACAACCATTACAGCCTAAATTTTAATAATATGCATGCATTAAGTGCATAGTAATTACATAAATTGCAAAAAAGAGCAATAAACTACAAAAAAATTTAAAATCGTTTTTGTTTTTTAACATATATTTCTAGTTAGAGAAATTTAAGAGGCTTATCCCTCAAATCTGTAAATACAAAAAAGTTGCACAAACTAGTTTCCCACCACAGGAAATTTATTTTGAGTGTCTTCATAGTTTTATTTTTGAAATACACCAATTTCTATACACTGCAGGAAAAATGAAAATAAATATTATAGTGCAAATTTGCAAAAAAGCAGCATATGCATCAAAATAAACTATTTCCAGCAGTGCAATTTGACTTCTAAGCATCCCAGAAACGACACAGAAAGTCATAAAGTCAAACATAACTTTTAAAAACACCAGTATAGGCTCAGGACGCCTTGATGGTAAAAAACTATATGTCCGCGGAAATGACGTCACTTCCGGTTTCGGGCAGGTCATGGCGGACATGCGATAGTTCATGCTGATGGACATAGGAAGTGTTATGAACAGCTGATCGGATCGGCAAAGCTGTTTGTGGAATATTATGTTTTTTGTCTGCAAGCGCTTTTATGCAATGTTTGCAAAGCTATATGTGGAAGGAAACCGTGACCTAGGCTGATGGCATAAGATGTAAGTACAACTCCTCCGGTTTCATATGCAAAAAAAATTATTGCGCTAGCTTACGCGGTTGCAGTGCTACCGGGATTTAAAAATAGTTACACAAAACGGAGCATGCCCGTGCTGACCGGTTTTAAAGGGTTAAAGCTTCTATTAATTATGAATATGATTTCTTTCACACTTGGGCAAAATTCTGAAATTAACTGAGGAACAACGTGGAGAAAAACATTGCTATAATATTTGATATGTACCTAGGGTTGCCAACCGTCCCTTAAAAAACGGAATCGTCCCATATTTAGAAACAAAAGTTCACGTCCCGTATTGAGCTAATAAGGGACGCACTTTGTCCCGTGTTGAAATCTCCCAATTCTTTGAATCTTTGGGCTGAAGGAAGGACAATACTCAGTGTATTTATGCTCAATCAACAATACTTTATTTCCATACAATTCAACACTTAAGAGCATAAGGACCATCATGATGGGGAGACATGCCTGAAGAGGGTCACCGCAAGTCTCGAAATGGTGATGTGTTACTCAGCTTCTTATAGCCGCTAGTGGCCCCCACCTACTCGTAAAAGCCCAAACATTCACATTCTTTCTATGTTATGGCGCCTAAGTTATGACCTCGGCTCCCTGTCTTTCTCTGCTCTCTGTAAAGGTGGGGGTATGGAATGTGGTCTATCTCCCCTGTCTTAGGCACAGAGTCTCCTGAACAAGCTTTCTTTTTATGATTCAACAGTAAAGCATGTCAAGAAAACAGTGTAACACATTCACAGCAGATCAAGGATACAGAGTGATGCACACTTATCTAATGAACTACAAAAATGATTATGTTCTTTTAACCCAAAAGTATAATGAGGACTAAACTACATACACCGCACACCATCTAAACTAAAGGATAATATATGTCCTACAGCTGTTATCATAATTCAACTACTTTGATTACATATATAAGGTAACATATGATAACAGAATAATATCACACCCGTAATACAGTGAGAATCAAAAGTAGTCTATAAATGTTTATGGAATTAACGCTTTGTTTGAAAACATAATTCCCAGCCCCTCTCCTGCTTTGTGACACATGAGCTGACAGCACACTTATGACAATCCGAGTATGACAATTCAGATTACCGCTTATCTCATTGGTCGAGGAAAGGTCGCTTACGGAGAAAATACCGGAAGACAACAGATGACCACAACAAGAAGCATGGCCAACAGGGAAACAAACGCCGACACTGCGGTGCAAGTCTCGGACGACAGTACACCTAATGCTGGGCAGACACTGTGCGATTTTTTCAGTCACGTTATTCAGCTCCTGCTCAAACTGTACGATTGACTCGCAGGGGTTAGAAGTTGGTAGGTCACGATGCAGGTCTCACACTATACCACCCGATGCTCTGATGCGACCTGAGTGCTCACACTGTGCCTCCATAACATGAAGGTTATAACAGAAATTCTGTCGCTCTCTCTCTCGGTCTTTCACTCACACAGACACACCACCATCAACTTTGCTAAATTGCTAATGAAAAACATTGATCAGGCAGCTGTGATTGAGCAGCAATGTAGATCCAACTATTTTCACAGTTGTTGTGGTCGTGATAATTTTGTGATGCCACATCGAAAAGGCTCGGATGAGCTTTCCAAAGTTCTACAAGTTGTGCCTCCATCGCTTGTGTCCAGATCACACGCTGCACAGCCGTGCTGCTCCGTCTTTTACACCGACGTTTACATGTTTGCGCGTGAGCAGTGTGAGTGGCTGCGGTGACACCCTCACGAGCGATTGATGATCGGGAGCTGGTCGTGAGGTGTTAATCGCTTCTCGTTACCCCACGTACAGTGGGGCAAAAAAGTATTTAGTCAGCCACCGATTGTGCAAGTTCCCCCACCTAAAATGATGACAGAGGTCAGTAATTTGCACCAGAGGTACACTTCAACTGTGAGAGACAGAATGTGAAAAAAAATCCATGAATCCACATGGTAGGATTTGTAAAGAATTTGGTCATATCACAAAGAATATGCATCTGCTTAAATTAAATTCAAGTCAAATGGTTAAAAAATAATTTCACACACAAAAAAAGAGCTACAAAATTCACCACACTGTGAAGGGTGAACTGGGTTGCCTGGCCCTGGCCACGAGGTGTCCCTTATTTATTTTTCAGGGAGTTGGCAACCCTATATGTACCTATGTATTATCCATCTATCCAGCCTTTCTCTTCTGCTTTAGCAATATAAACTTTGAAGTTGAATCAATGTCAGGCCATATTTTTGTGTTATAGTACTTCGTACCACAACATAGTCCAGTGAGTCATTAAAGTTAATTTAACAAGCCAACTCATCAAATCTGTCATACGTGTGCTTTATGGCAACATACAAAAAGCAAAGCCTATTTAGACCATGAGGGTAGGGTTCAAAAGAAATATCATAAGTTAAAATAAAAGCTTTCTGTAATAAACATGTTTGGTTTGGTGTCTATACAATAAGAGCTGTAATTAGCCCAGTGGAGTGGACTGAGCTTTATTATATTCACAAAACAGAAATACAGCAATTTAAACAGTGACAGGAACATAAAGCATATCCAACTGTATTTCTGTGAGAATATCTCTGTTTGTTTCTTGCAGCTCTTTCACATTTTTCATCCAGCATCCACTGAATGAATGAGTGACATAAAGACTGTGCTGGGTAGAATAAAAGAAGGAACTAAAAAAAAATAGAAAATCAGACAATGAGAGGATGACAAATTGAGACAGGAAGAGGCAGACAGGCTGGCTGACATGCAAATATTCCCCAGTGGAAGTAGCTGTCCCTTGTGATAGTGATCCTGTCATTTGAGCAAGCGCCTGAACAAAAAGAGGATGGCATACAACAGAGGAGGACACTTTATCCTGTTGGGCAGAGCGAGGGGACTACTGCCATAGCCAGATACAGGGGATGGACAATATACATTAGTACCTGTTAACTGCTATCACACAAATGTAATTTCACGCCTTTTGGGAAAAATTTCACAGTCTTTCATGGAAAGAATATATGAATATTGCCAAATTGTTTGTTAGCAAACTGTACAAAACATCATCCAGCACAGCAGCAAATCACAAGATCAAATATTAGTATTAGTATTTAGTATTTATTTAGTATTTAGTATTTATTTATTTATTGTCATTGTCAAGAACAATGAAATTGCATTTGGGGCTTCCATACAACCCCCCAAAAAAAGAAGAAAATAATAAATACCCCTTAAAACCCAAGTGTACATATTTAACCCAGTGTGACTCCAATGCAATAAGACAATCCTTAGCAATAATGTTCGTAGAAATTCAGACAAAGACCTGAGAAACATGACAAAATACAACAATGCAACCCATTCAATATTATTGTACTGTGAGATATGATATCAGATATGATAGTTATCTATTTAAGAAAGAGGGGGGGGGGGGGGGGGGGGGCAGGAGGGGGAAGAGAATAAAGATATGATGCACCAATGCAGACCAGTTCATTGCTATTAAGAAGTTGGATATGGTTATTGTCCGTGAGAGGGGGGCAGAGAGTTCAGGAGCCTCACAGCCTGTGGATACAGGCTGTTGGCCAGTCTGGATGTTCTGGCCTGTATAGACCTGTACCTTCTCCCTGAGGGCAGCAGATGGAAAAGGTGGCGCGCAGGGTGATGTTGGTCCCGCAGGATACTGTGCACCCTCCTCAGACAGCGAGTGGGGAAGATATTACTGATCTCTGGCAGACTTGTTCCAATAATTCTGCCAGCTTCTTTCACCACCCGCTGGAGTGCTTGCTGATCGGCCTTGGTGCAGCTGGGGAACCACACTAGAAATCCATACGTCAGAACGCTGCTGATGGCACAGTTGTAGAAGTTCAACATCAGAGATCTGGGAATGTGCGCGCTCCGCAGTCTCCTCAGGTAGTAGAGGCGCTGTTGGGCCTTCCGTACAACTGAGGTGATATGGTTGCCCCAGGACAGGTCCTCGGTCACAGTTACCCCCAAGAATTTAAAACTGCTCACCCTCTCCACCGCCTCACTGCCAATGAAGAGAGGCAGATGGTTGTTATGACCCCTCTTCCGGAAATCTACAATGATCTCCTTGGTCTTTTTGGTGTTTAAGACCAAGTTATTGTCGTGGCACCATGACTCTAGTTGTTGCACCTCTGTCCTATAGTTTGTCTCATCATTGTTGGATATAAGTCCGAGCACTGTAGTGTCATCTGCAAACTTAACAATGAGATTGGACGCGCAGGAGGAAATACAGTCATGGGTGAAGAGAGTGTATAGCAGAGGGCTCAGAACACACCACTGAGGGGCACCGGTGTTGACCACAAGGGTGGAAGAGGTGTTCTTACCCACTCTGACACTCTGTCTACGGTTAGTGAGGAAGTCCACAATCCAGTTGCACAGAGAGGAGTTAAGTCCCAGTTGGTGGAGTTTGGGACGGAGTTTGTATGGCCGGATGGTATTAAAAGCCGAGCTGTAGTCTACAAAGAGGAGCCGTGCATAGGTGTTCCTGTGTTCCAAGTGCTTCAGTAATGTGTGCAGCACTGTGGCGATCGCATCCTCGGTTGACCGGTTCTCCCTGTATGCAAACTGGTGCGAGTCCAGGGATGGTGGAAAAGCAGCTCTGATGTGTTTAATGACCAGTCTCTCCAGGCATTTGGCGGGAATGGGGGTGAGTGCCACAGGTCTGAAATCGTTCAGACATGTGACATTTGACTGTTTTGGGATGGGAACGATGGTTGCTGCTTTGAAACAGGATGGTACCAGTGAACAGGACAACGAGGTGTTATATATAGAGGTGAAGACGTCCGCCAGGTCCGCAGCACAGTCTTTTAGCACCCGGCCCAGCACTCCATCCGGCCCGGCCGCCTTCCTGGTGTTAATGCTCCGGAACACACGCCTCAGCTCATGAGTGCTCAGGACCGGAGCAGGGTCGGTTGAGGGGAGAGGGGACAGGACAGGGTCGGTGTTCTCCCTGTCAAAACGGGCATAAAAGAGATTTAGATCCTCAGCCAGAGTAGAACTGTCGGCTGAGGGTGATGGTGTTCTTCTTTTGTAGTCCGTGATAGCCCTGATGCCCTCCCAGACCTGCCTTGGGTTTGTGTTGTTCTCAAACCTGGCCTCGATACGCCTCCTGTGCTGCTGCTTGGCAGTCTTGATGCCTCTTCTCAGGTTGGCCCTGGCAGCACTGTATGCCTCCTGGTCCCCGGATTTGAAAGCGTTGTTCCTTGTTCGAATAAGTTGTTGAACTCCGTGTGTCATCCAGGGTGGATTATTAGGGAACACACGGAATCGTTTCCAAGTTGTTACATTGTCCACACAGAAACAGATGTAGTCCAAGACAGTGGAGGTGTAACTGTCCAATGCGACACGATTGTCAGTGTCCTGCACCTTGAATACATCCCAGTCTGTGCAGTGGAAACAGTCCTGAAGCATCGGAATAGCATCCTGCGGCCATGTTCTCACGGTTTTGGTTGTAATCCCAGTGCTCTTGATCTTTTGTGTGTATATTGGGTGTAGCAGAAGGGAGAGATGGTCTGACAGACCCAGGTGGGGATAAGCCTGGGCTCTGTACGCATTCGCCATGTTGGTGTACACCTGGTCCAACGTTCTATCTCCTCTGGTAGCACACTTCACATTACGGTGGAAATTGTGAAGTACAGATTTCAGGTCCGCGTGGTTAAAATCCCCAGCCGCAATAAAGACACTGTCCGGGTGTGCTACCAGGCTGTTATTGATGCTGCTGCTCAATTGTGCTAACGCTAGCTTAGCATTAGCATCTGGTGGAATGTAAACAGCGCAGATGTAAACGGCAGAAAATTCCCGAGGGAGATAGAATGGACGGCACTTTAACACCAACAGTTCTACCTCTGTACTGCACAGTTTTTCTGTTACCGTGACGTTCGTGCACCAAAGGTTGTTAATATAGATGCACAGCCCCCCGCCAGTCTTCTTACCCGAGTCCGCAGACCTGTCGGCTCGATAGGCGGTGCGGCCTGCTAGATCGATAGCCGCATCGGGAATGGCGCTGTCCAGCCAGGTTTCAGTGAAAATCATGCACGAACAGTTATTAAAAGTCCGTCGAGTGGCGATCTGCAGTCGTATTTCATCCAGTTTGTAACGGATTGAACGGGCGTTGGAGAGGAATATGATCGGGAGTGGTGGTTTAAACGGACTAGTCTTTAGCCGTGCCCACAGGCCTCCCCGCCTGCCTCTCTTCTGCCTCCGCTCGCAACGTCTCCTCCTGCGGCTTGCTGTTGCGGGTAGCCCCGGGGGTTGCTTAACGATCTCCGGGGGGATGAGATACTCGGATGTTAGTTGAAGATCTCCACGGCTTAGTTGTAGTAGATCATCTCTGTTGTATTGAAGTAACCCCAGACTGTGTGAAATAATACACAGTACCACCAAAGTATGTATAAATACTGTTTTTTGGGCTTTTGGAAAATTGGGGGGAAAATGAAAATTTTCAATCATACCAAGTTCCTGGGAAAGTTTGATATGTTTAGTGATGAAAACACACTATAATACTCGTAGGTCTTAGCTGTCATTAAGGAGAATAGCCATAACCTCACAAATTAAGCCAATGTAGAAATGCCAAAAGCTGCAGGGGCTGTCTTCAAAAGTGAGTCAACTACACAGAGTCACATGTTAAACTGCTTGATTTTACAGCACAAATGCAAATGTTTATAGTTTCATGCAAAAGATTTCTCACATCCGTTCCAATAATGGTAAAGCTCAGTGTAATAGAGAGAGTTAGAGGCCTAGCAAATCACCATCTACAAGGCCTCCCCTCCACTTTTTACTGAATAAGAGCTCACAATCATGTTTGTGTTGTTGATACCTGCTGTAGCATTTCATTAGACCTACCTACAGTGTGGTACAGGCCCTGTGCTTTATTTGTGGTGAGTAAAAATGTAGAATTTTAGTAGTCCATTTCATAGCATTAATTAGCAACATTGTGTCCATGCAGGTTATAAATGCATCTTGCTAATCAACATTGCTGGATGTCTGATGTCACAGTGGGTATCCATCTTTTGTATACAGTCTATGAGAATAATTCTTCCACAGAGATGGATATTGTTAATTATTTCCCCTCTATAGTGAATTGTCATTAACAACAAAATACAGTTTTATGTACTTTTAAAAACATTTATTTTTTAAAATACATTTTTGCAGTGCAGCTTCTGATCATTTGTTGTAAAGAAATACTTCATACATAAAGTAAAAAAATCGGGGCATTATGTTGTAATTATCCCAGCTATTTTATAATGAGAAAATCAGGTAATGATTCTTTTGAAATAATAATACTATCACATATAGTAAGGCATACAAACATGCTTTAGAAGCCAAAGAATAATCAAGTTTTAAAAATGTCTGACCAAAAGTTAATTGCGACAGACTGTCCAACTATCTATGAAAACAATTTCATATAGTAAACAACATACAAATGTAAATGCTAAGTGTAACTATTACTGCATTTTCCATTTCATGCCATAACCTGCTGATATATTTTGAGTTTTTAACAACCTGTTACAGTGGCTTGCAAAAGTATTCGGCCCCTTTGAACTTTCCCACATTTTGTCACATTACAGCCACAAACATGAATCAATTTTATTGGAATTCCATGTGAAAGACCAACACAAAGTGGTGCACACGTGAGAAGTGGAACGAAAATCATACATGATTCCAAACATTTTTTACAAATAAATAACTGCAAAGGGGGGTGTGGGTAAGACTTGGATCAAATAAATTGGAGACAATCTTAAACAATGACGTCGAACCCTCAAGGCCAGAGATCACAAGGCCTAGAAGTGCATCGATGACCAAAATGACACAGTGATGTATTGGCTTCGTGGAAGACCCCTGCCGACTGCCAGCTAGGGACAAAAGAAGAAGAAAAGTAAAGATATTGCTGCCTTTAGGATTATCATAAATTAATTTTTACTTTAGGTCAGCTGGGATAAATAATGGAGGGAATTTTTCTGCAATGTGTAAATGTGTGTATTAATTTTTCTCCCATTTATTTTAAAATACCACACTGAAGTATTCAGGCCTTAATCTAACACACTAGCATTAATAGCTGCGTTTTCACAGACATTCCACTTTTATTTGGTACAGATTCAGCAGTGAGAAGTCACACACTGTTTGCACACTGCTGAGAAAGACATCTCAGTTCAGTTCATTCCTGGGAAAAGCGTTTTGCATTTCCATGACTCATTTAAATATTCTCTTCCCATAAAATGGAAACTCTTACTCCTGTCCACAACTTTAAGTCACAAAACTGATGCAGTGCCCCTTTAGCAGTGTTGGGGAGTAACGGAATACATGTACCACTGTTACGCATTTAAAATACAAAATATGAGTAACTGTATTCCGTTACAGTTACCATTTAAAAAGGTGGTATTCAGAATATAGTTACTTTGCTGAAATAAAGGGATTACACGGCGGTATTTTCCTGTTTCATATGTTCGGCTATTGGTTACCACGCCCCAAACAAAACACGCATTAAGAGGCTCTAATGTCTGTGTCTCAATCTCGCGGCCCATGTCACCCCTCCTTGTGGACCGCATAATGACGTGAAGAAATATTTAAAAAAATTATTCACAAAAATGATTTAATATGAAGGCAACAGGCAGAGTGTTACAGGCATCGCCCTAAAGAATGTAGCTTCACGGGCAGTGTAGTATGGCTGCAGGGAGAATGGACTGCCATACCTGTTATGTGTTTGTGAGCGCGAGGGAGAAAAAGGAGAGTCAAAAAGTACGAATTGTAGAAGAAACGGGAGATGGAAGCATGTAATAACCACTGCAGCCAAGAAGAGTGCCTTACGAGCCCAGTTGTAAGTAAGCTATTAAGACTCGACTGTACACTTTTTTCGTGTTTTTCTCCAAGTTCAGTTGGAGCAGTCTTTCAACGCCTCTCTCTGTCTCTTGTAAGCAAAGTTGACCCAGACAATAAAGTAAAGCTAGTTTTCGGCTACAAGCCCGACATGAACTCGAGGTCCCTTTACTACGGTTCAGAGCCAGGGACCTGTTTTATATACGCGTGAAACAGTTTTCTATACGAGATCGCTGCAAAAAGTGCAGCCTTACCTAATGTCCACCCTACTGTTACTCATTTTATATTAAGATTTAAAAATCTAGCCAGTATTGGTATGGCGAGTAGCCTTCAGTGAAAGTAATAATTCACACAGCAATATTAAATTCATGTAGTTGTAAAAAGCATGATAATATAATAGGTAATCCAAAGTATTCAGAATACCTTACTCTCATTGAGTAACGTAATGGAATACGTTACAAAATACATTTTGGGGCATGTATTCTGTCATCTGTAGTGGAATACATTTTAAAAGTAACCTTCACAACACTGCCCTTTAGTACATCCAATAACTTTTTAACATTAAAAAAGGCTTTGGACTGCTGTAGACATTATTAAAGCTGACCCTAAATGCTCCTTTTGCTGTAAAAAATTCACATGCTATTCTTGTTTAAATGACCTGCATAAAACAACACGGTTAAAATATGTTGGTGTAAATTAGGGTGCACATTTTGTAGTCTATCTTCTGCACATTCCACTGCACGTTCAGCGTGTATCATTGCATAGGAGACTGTGATGACCCACTGCACCCTGCCTTCCTTTTGGCTCATGTGTGTCTTGTTTGCAGGCATTGGAGAGGTGGAGTTCCCGTTTACAATCAGTGACACTGGCAACACTTGGGCCAGTGTGCCAGCACTCTTTATAAAAAGCCTTTAGGGCATAGTTTTGTTTGGCTCTAAGACGCCAGGTTGGACTTTGGCTGTGTTAGGTTTGGTTTTTGCTTTTGACACGATTACAGGCATCATCTCCACTCATCCATTCCTTCACACACTACTGATGGTAATGATTACACACACCACTGTTTGTTTTTGACAATAGGGTTTCTTTTCTGTCTTAGTTTTTTTTAAAAGAATAAAGCAGCTTGGAATACATTCCTAACCATGTCTGTTTTTTTTTTTTTGTCATGACCATATGGCCCGGTTCGTGACAGACTGGTTCTATAATAAACTAGCTCTTCCTTTTTCCTGATAAATTGTCCTGTCCACTATAAGGTTACAAGACAGGATTGACTTTTGGAACACACCCTGATATTAAGTTTATAAGTTTATTAAGTTGACTAAAGATGGAAGACAGGTGAGACTTTACAGTGTTTCTTCAGACTACGCCCACCACTTCAAGACATTGGCTAATTTTCAGTCACACCCATTCCCCACCAACTGCAGAGAGGGATAGAGAGAACAAGAGGATGAGACAGAAAAAGAGGTGTGGCACCTGAAGGACAGTGGAGACCATGACAGATATCTTTGCTACCAAAGTAAAGCAGTGAGATCCATCAGTGTACAGTGAGTATACACAAATACTATCTTTTAGCAAAGCATTTTCCAACATACTTGGTTGACAAAAAAACTTTGTTAATATTCAAGCATGTAATTACTATTTAATCAAACAGAATTAGTGCGTGTGTCCAAACTGTAATGATTGATAGCAACCTTAATAAGATCGACAGGGCAACAGAAAAATGTCAAAGAGCTACTCTGGACCTATTAATTGTGTTTTTATCATTTGCTTTTAATGCTTAAACAGAGCAAAAGAAGACACATGACCAAAATAGGTCATCCTAGAAGGCTCATGTCAGCATTTAAATGTTTATTTTCCACCCAATTTAAGTGTGAAAACTGCCTCCTTGTCTGCAATTTGATGATACTTAACTGGAGTGCCAGCTGTTTATCTCAATAACTACAACTATAAGCATTTGAATTTTTCATTGCACATTAATTGTCTTTTGCTGATTTTCTAAAAATTTTCATCAGATTGACTAAAAATGCTTTTTCTTAATATGCCAATAGTGTCATGTTTTGAAATGAAGACCGAAGAACCCAACCCAGAGCCAAACCATGTAGGATGCTAGTATGCTAGCAGACCAATGAAGTTTCCTTCAGTTATCCAGGACAGCTGCTGAAGTTTGGTTGCAAATCAATGTAGTTTATGTTATACACAAGAAATAGCAATTTGCCCTTCCTCTTCCTGGGAGGGAAACAAAGAAGGTAAGCACGTAGTCTATGGAGACCTTGAAAGGTGGTACTATTCCTCCAGGAGTAGATGAAGTGTTTTGTGGGCATATTTAATCTAAGAGAGGTCAGTACTCCAACTGGATGGATTGGCAGAGGCAATGCAGCATAAGTGTATGTTGGGGGATGGTCTCTACTAACAGTAGGCCCTAAAGCCTTACAGAAAGCTTCCTAATCCCAAGATGTGAACTGAAGGCTACTGCCTGACACAGTGTACAGGGGAATGCTGTGCAGGCAGAACACATGTTGCACTAAGAGCTTTGGTATTTCAAACGCTGTAGGTAGCTTAACAAGGGTTATGAAGAAACCCTTGTTCAGGGAGGGTAAAAGTAAAAAAGAGTGAAAGTCTCAAGATCTAGAGCTACAGTATATGCGACCAGACCGTACTAGGTCCAGGCATCAGATAAAAAACCCCAAAACAAAACAGTGGGTGATTTGAAACTAGACTTATTACTTGAGCAGGCAAACACATAAGATCTAACATAATTTTCGACTGTAGGCCACCAGAACATGCATTTAAGCAAAATAATAGTTCTGCTGACCCCTGAATGGCATGCAAACCCATCAGTGTGAGCCCACCTTTAATCCACACTAATACAATGAATGAGTCTTATCAGTGCACTTAAGCTTCATGTGACACCTGACAAGTATTTGCAGTATCTCTGGTCAGAGAAAAGCACATTTCAGGAGTTGCATGTATGTATGTCTAACCCAAATAAAATGCACAGCAAATAGAATACAATTATTTATACATATAATTTAAATTTAAAGTGAAAATTTGACAACTACAAAATTTGTTGTATTTATTATGTTTGTTTGTTTGTTGGGAAAAGTCATTTTGAATTTGATAACAACAAAAAGATAAAAACAACAACAAATAAAAAAAACAAGATTCAGAATACTGGAAAAAATGTGTAGAAATTCCAGTTTGATCAACCATCAGCAGGATGTGCCAGATCATCCTGACGCACTGGACTACACTGTGCATGCCCATACAACCTAAAGGATTCTCCATTAATGTATCTGTCACGGTTCTGGGTCCGTTGGACCCAGTATTTTGAGTTTATTATGTTTTGGTTTAATTTTGCATCATGGATTGTTTTCTTGTTCTCTTGTTGTGGTTGTGATGATTATTATTTGAGTTTCATGTATCTGTTATCCATGTTTTAGGAATTGTGGTTTCATGTATAGTTCAGTTCCATGTGTCATTTTCTGTCTCTGTGTTGAGTCCGTGTCTCTGAGTTGTGATTCATGTTTCCTGTTTTATTGTGAAAGTCTTTGTCTTATGTTAGTGTGTGCAGCTTTGTTCCCCATGTCTTGTTAGCCCTGATCTCTCCCAGCTGTGTCTCCCTCCTGTTGCCGATTCCCCCGTATACCCTGTGTATATAAGCCCTGTGTTTTCCCATGCTCGGTGTCGCGTTGTACCCTCAGATCCTGCCTGTTCCTGCTTGGTTTCATGGTTTCATGGTTTGGTTTCAGTTTCATGCCAGCAATAAAAGCTGTGGTTTTCAGTTACATTTCGTCTCGGAGTTCTGCATTTGGATCCACATTTCCACCTGCCCGCACACAGAGCCCTGATAGTATCAGTGTCAGAAATGACATGTCCCTCCCAAAGCTTTTGAGCCCTGTTCTTGTATCTGATAATGGTGGGATCAATAACCACCCCGAGGCGCCGGTTTAGCTCAGTTAAATGAGCATGTATCGTATTTTCGTATGGCCGAGAGTGGCCAGCCCTGGTTAGAGTATGACACGTTCCCTTTTTAAAAAAGAAAATTATTATTATTATTTTTACTCAATTTCCATCTGGGATTAATATAGTTTCTCTGATTCTGATTGCTGGAAAAACAAAAACAAAACACGCAATAAGAGACTCTAATGTAAGCGTTCTGTTAGCAGTGCACGGGCAGGACTGCATCTCTTTCTTGGAAATGGGATGGGCAAAACTTCAGTATCTTCGATGTACTATTGCTGTGTTATCTTTATTACTATTAATTAAGGCTACTCGCCACCGAGCTAACATTGTTGGCTGGTGTTAGCTGACTGGAGACTGTTAGGCCATTTCTCAATACTCAAGTACGTCCGTCCGTACTCGCATTTTCGCTAGTCCGGACTAAGTTAACACGGGAGTCCAGTGTCGAGAATGCAGTGCGTGATGACATCACAGCTCCAGAGTTTTTACTGCCATCCCCTCTTAATTTAACTGTGATTAATATTTGCAATGGAAATGATGCATGACATAAAAAATTATACATGATGTAGTAGTTTTCTTTAAGAAAACCCCCCTGAAAATTTACATTGATTTGAACTGAACAAATATTTAAAATAGTATCTGATCATTTTTGGAGCAGCCTTCAGGATCTCCAGGTATTTTACCCTACTGTTTTTAGACTTGATAGCATTATCAACAACATGCTAGCTGCAAATAATTATGTGCAGTTTCCAATGATTATTTACAGGCAAAAAGAAAACATTTTACTGATACAGAAACAGTTTTCTATATAAGATCACTGCAAAAAGTGCAGCCTTACCTAATGTCTGGCCTACTGTTACTCATTTTATATTAACTACCCTAACCCTAACATTAACTGGAATAATGACCTCAAACACTTTCATGCTTTTTCAGTTAAACTAAACCTCTAATAGCTGATAACAGAACATAGAAAAAGCCACTTTGGTCATACTACCAGTTAAAGGGGCAGACCAAAATTAATGAAAATGTCAAGTGAAATAAGTTTGCGTTCACATTTTGCAATGTTTCCTAAGTTAGGAAGGGGTGTTTTTTCCCTCAGTGTGTGCTTTTAAAAAACATGTGGTAACATCTTCTTTATTTTATTACTCAGAGCTTTCAAATGACTCACTGATAACCCTTTCAGATCTGTTGTTAGTAAATATTGCTTTTTCCTTGCTTGTTGTCAGGGTTACTGCAAATAAATAGCTTTTCTGACTAATATAGCTCACTCCATGTGAACAACTAACAGACATAACCTTTTAAAGCAGCAGCTGTATAAGTATATTCGCACTAATGAAAACTATGGTGTGACTGTATGTAAAAGAGAGATGAAGGCACCATGAAGGATGGCTGCACCTGCTTTATAATGGCATCACCCTTTTGTTTTTGGACTTTTTTCAAGCATTTTAACGTCTATCAAATTTTTTTTGAAGACAGAAGTAAACACGTTTGGATGGAGTGCTAAGTTATCAGGCAAATCCAGTGAGCTAGTTTGGCAAACAGCATTCATAAAATATATGGGGGCAACACAAGGACACAGATGACTGCTAATTAGTGCTAGCTAACAGAGTAAAAGAATTTCATCAAAACTGGAGTAAAAACTTCTTGGACTGCAAATATATTTGGCAGAGCCTGTCAATGTTTTGAGGGGAAGAAAAAGCTATAGAGATTAAAACCAAGTAAACTTGTGATTATTGGTGCTGAGGTTGGCCACTCTGAGATTGCACCCAAGCCCAGTGGCTAATTGATTTGCATTTTCTGGATTCAGACAACCACAGTGGGAGATGTGAATGGAAAATCCTATTAAAACAATCTAACCTAAGGACATTTTTGTTGTTTTTGTGTTTATATTTTTTTCTAGAAATATCTCTATGAAACCTCAAATTGTGTTAACTGTATGCTAACCTATAGTCTAAGAGAAAGTAAGGTTAATATTTATTTGGAAAGTCAGATCCTCTCCCAAAGTCAATTGAAAACATAGAGGCAAAGTTAGAACCATAATGAGTAGAAATAAAATGGCCTTTCAGACTGAATATCAGTCCCTGAGCTGCAGGATGATCACTTCTGAGTTTCTGCAACACCACACTCCCTGCTTTATCAGTCTTACTAAACACCACTGGCACACCGCTTTTTTTATCTCGTCTAAAAGAGCAATATTTCTTGTCACAGCAAAACAAAGTTTAGAATGGATTATTTACCTTTCCTGCCAAACCTACTGAAGTTAAAGAGCAAGCTAGAGTGAGTATGAACTGGGGAGAATGCGAGTATAAGGAAAAAAGGTAAAAATTGGACAGGAATTGGCATGCAAGCATTTGTCCATGGGCAAAGATCAGTGAATCAATAGGCTGATGGAGTGCTGACAGAATGACAGCTCCATGCTGATCACTGAAGGACATCTAGGAGAGAGAAAGAGAGAGAAAGTGAAGAACAGACTAGAGAGAGAGAGAGAAGGGCTGAGAGCTAGCAGTAATGAATGATAATTGTTCATCAAGTAAACATTCTCAATATGTGGAGGCGAACATTCACCCAAGTCACTTCTTATACCTTCTACAGATCAGAGCCATACTTGGTAAGCACGCTTACCTTTGTAAGCCTACAAATGCACACCCATTGGCCTGACTGAAAAAGATGCAGTAGCCTCGGGCACTCTGTATTTCTGTTTGTATAATTAATGAATGCTAGAAGCAATTATCATATGCTGTCTAGCTTAAAAAATAAACTAGTTTAAAAATGACATTAGTTTTGACCTGGGCCACCAATTATGTGTCTCTAAGAAATGTTGAACAACAGATGTATTTATAATGTATAAATAGCCCATCAGACACTGAAAAGAAAGATTATTTTATTGCATAAAATAGCGCTAATCCCATCAGCTGATCAGAGTTCTGATCTAGAGTCAGAAATTCTGAATCAGAGTTTCTGACTCAAACAGGCTTTCCTCCACACAGTCCTCAAGTGCTTTACAAACCAAACAATGTGGCTACGGCAGATTTTTCCATTTGAGTGCAGCTAGCCAAACAACATTCTGCCACTTAGAGACAGACAGTGAAAGTGGACAGTATATCCTCAGTGTGGCAGTCAGGGGCAGCACAAAAGTGACCCCCGTAAACTGATATTTAGATTTAGTGTCATTATTTTCATCTAAGTTATCAATTCTGTCACTAGTTAGCTAACATAAACTAATGTAAGTCTATCAGCCGCAACCAACCACATGACGTCATGTTCCTTACTGACAGAAGATGGTGCAACACACAATCTCAAGTTATTTCTTAAATTCAGCTTCACAGACATCTTTGTCAGTTTTTGAGTGTACGGCTCCATGATGTGAATTAGCCTTTATATGTCTAGTGTTTCATGTCCTCTTTAAAGAAATTTAATTTAGGGTCTTTACTTCTGTCATATGTCTGGACACTTGATCTAAACAGAATGCAAGAGTTAAATATTGATTTTAAGAATAAATGCTTTAATTTTCCCTTGTTTGTACTCAAACTTACGGAGCCCCACAGGGGACATGGGAGAAAAAAAAATTAAGACAGACTTTTGCGAGATCCCGCAAAACTTTTGCGAGATCTCGCAAAAGATCCCGCTCCTTTTTTGATAGCGTTTCAGTTGAAGGGTGCGGTGCTATGGTATGGGGCTCCGTACGTGGCGGACATGGAGGAGGATTTAGAACATTTCTTGCGGTCAAGAGAGGTCCCACACGACGACATCATGCACATGCAACAAGACAAAGTACGTATAAACAACAAAGCATTAAACACCGCGGTTCAAAAGGCGAGTAACTTGTTGAAAAACCGAGGTCGTATATGCAGGCCTTTAATGTTAATTCTTGTAAATATGTTCAGGTTCATTAAACATAACTCGTTAAGTGCACATATGTTTTGAAATTTCAAATCGTGTCCAAATTCATGGGCTGCATCCTCCCGAGAACTCGGGCTTCGTGGTCTACGTGGGCCGGGTCCTCAGAAGGTCGGGTAGGCCGGAAGTAAACGGCTGGGGAAATTGGATGGTCTAGCCTTCTGATTTGCGTCACCGCTATCTCGGTGGAGTTTAATAAACTCGGCTGCCCGCTCCTTGCTATCTAAAATATAAGACGACACTGGAGTAAATTCTCGACCATCTCACACTTCTGTTTAATCAGTTTTCTGTTTGACGTTGATTAAGTGGTGTAAAACCAAGGAGGAACCCACCCGGGGGATTAATAAAGTTTTATTTTATCGAATTTAATGTCTCCTCCTTGAATCGCTACCTTATCGTGGTGGAGGGGTTTGTGTGTCCCAGGGATCCCAGGGGCTATGTTGTCTGGGGGCTTTCGCCCCCTGGTAGGGTCTCCCATGGCAAATTGGTCCTGGGTGAGGGACCAGTCAAAGAGCGATTCAGAAGACCCTTATGAAAAGAACACCGAGGGAACAGTTTACCCTACCCGGGATAGGGTTACCGGGGCCCCGCCCTGGAGCCAGGCCCGGGGAGGGTGCCCGAGGGCGAGCGTCTGGTGGCCGGGCCTTAGTCCATGGGGCCCGGCCGGGCACGGCCCGAAGAGGAGACATGGGCCCATCCTCCCGCAGGCCCACCACCCGCAGGAGGTGCCATAGGGGTCGGGTGCATTGTGTGTCGGGTGGCGGCCAGGAGCGGAGGCCCTGGTGGACTGACCCCCGGCTGCCAAGACTGGCAATAGGGACATGGAATGTCCCCTCTCTGGTGGGGAAGGAGCCTGAGTTAGTGCGTGAGGTTGAGAGGTACCGGCTAGATATAGTCGGGCTCACCTCTACGCATGGCTTGGGCTCTGGAACCAGTCTCCTGGAGAGGGGCTGGACTCTGTCTCAGTCTGGAGTTGACCCTGGTGAGAGGCGGCGGGCTGGGGTGGGTATTCTAATATCCCCTTGGCTTGCTGCCGGTATGTTGGGGTTTTTCCCGGTGGATGAGAGGGTTTGTTCCCTGCACCTTAGGGTCGGGGAACGGGTCCTGACTGTCATCTGTGCTTATGCGCCGAGTGGCAGTTCGGAGTACCCAGCCTTCTTAGAGTCCCTGGGGGGGGGGGGGTGCTGGAGGGTGCTCCACCTGGAGACTCTGTTGTTCTGCTGGGAGACTTCAATGCTCACGTGGGTAACGACAGGGAGACCTGGAGGGGCGTGATTGGGAGGAACGGCCTCCCTGATCTGAACCCGAGCGGTGCTTTGTTATTGGACTTCTGTGCTAATCACAGTTTGGCCATAACGAAGAGTGTCCATAAGTGCACGTGGCACCAGGACGCTCTAGGCTGTAGGTCGATGATCGATTTTGTAATCGTATCACCAGACCTGCGACCATATGTTCTGGACACTCGGGTAAAGAGAGGGGCTGAGCTGTCAACTGATCACCAACTGGTGGTGAGTTGGATCAGGTGGCGGGGGAGGACGCTGGACAGACCTGGTGCACCTAAACGCGTAGTGAGGGTGTGCTGGGAACGTCTAGCAGAGGCCCCAGTCCGCGAGATCTTCAACGCAAACCTCCGGCAGAGCTTCAACAGCATTCCGAGGGAGACTGGGGACATTGAGTCCGAATGGACCATGTTCAGCGACTCCATTGCCGAAGCTGCTGCATTGACCTGCGGCCGCAAGATGGCTGGTGCCTGCCGTGGTGGTAATCCCCGAACCAAATGGTGGGCACCAGAGGTGAAGGGAGCCACCAGGCTGAAGAAGGAGTCCTATCGGGCTTGGTTAGCCTGTGAGGCAGCCGACAGGTATCGACAGGCCAAGCGGAATGCGGCTCGGGCAGTGGCTGAAGCAAAAACTCGGGTGTGGGAGGAGTTCGGAGAGGCCATGGAAAAAGACTTTCGGACTGCCTCGAAGAGATTCTGGCAAACCGTCGGGCATCTCAGGAGGAGAAAGCGGTGCTCTACCTGCACTGTGTATAGTGCTGGCGGAGCGCTGCTGACGTCGACTGAGGAAATTGTCAGGCGGTGGAAGGAATACTTCGAGGACCTCCTTAATCCCACTGACGCGTCTTCCGAGGAGGAAGCAGAGTCTGGGGATGAGGGGAATGACCCGCCAATTTCCGGGGGCGAGGTCACTGAGGCAGTTAAACAACTCCTTGGTGGCAGAGCCCCTGGTGTTGATGAGGTCCGCCCCGAGTTCCTGAAGGCTCTGGACGTTGTAGGGCTGTCCTGGTTGACACGCCTCTGCAATGTTGCGTGGAGATCAGGGGCAGTACCTGTGGACTGGCAGACCAGGGTGGAGGTCCCCATCTTTAAGAAGGGGGACCGGAGGGTGTGTTCCAACTACAGGGGATCACACTCCTCAGCCTCCCTGGGAAAGTCTATGCCAGGGTGCTGGAAAGGAGAGTTCGTCCGCTAGTCGAACCTCGGATACAGGAGGAACAATGCGGTTTTCGTCCTGGTCGCCGAACACTGGACCAGCTCTTTATCCTCTTGAGGATACTTGAGGGTGCATGGGAGTTTGCCCAACCAGTCTACATGTGTTTTGTGGACTTGGAGAAGGCATTTGACCGTGTCCCTCGGGGTGTCCTGTGGGAGGTGTTGCGGGAGTATGGGGTGTCTGGCCAATTGCTACGGGCCATTCGATCCCTATACAACCGTTGCAAGAGCTTGGTTCGCATTGCCGGCAATAAGTCGGACTCGTTCCCGGTGGGTGATGGGCTCCGCCAGGGCTGCCCTTTGTCTCCGGTTCTGTTCATAATTTTTATGGACAGGATTTCTAGGCGCAGCCAAGTGGCGGAGGGCTTTCGCTTTGGTGGCCTCAGAATCTCATCTCTGATTTTTGCGGATGATGTGGTTCTGTTGGCCTCATCGGGTGAGGGCCTCCAGCTCGCACTGGAACGGTTCGCAGCCGAGTGCGAAGCTGCGGGAATGAGGATCAGCACCTCCAAAGCTGAGGCCATGGTTCTCAGCCGGAAAAGGGTGGAGTGCCCACTCCGGGTCGGGGACGAGTTCCTGCCCCAAGTGGAGGAGTTCAAGTATCTCGGGGTCTTGTTCGCGAGTGATGGGAGAAGGGAGCCGGAGATCGACAGACGGATTGGGGCTGCAGCTGCAGTAATGCAGACGCTGCACCGGTCCATCGTGGTGAAGAGGGAGCTGAGTGTAAAAGCGAAGCTCTCAATTTACCGGTCGATCTACGACCCTACCATCACCTATGGCCACGAGCTGTGGGTAGTGACCGAAAGAATGAGCTCGTGGATACAAGCGGCAGAAATGAGCTTCCTCCGAAGGGTGGCTGGCCTCTCCCTTAGAGATAGGGTGAGAAGTTCGGCCATCCGGGAGGGGCTCAGAGTAGAGTAGTGATGTTCGATTTGTGAACGAATTGTTCAATACTCGAGAATCACTTTACTGACTCGTGAATCATGATTCACAAGCCCAACTGACTCACTGACTCATCCCTGTTGCTGTTAGCAAACTAATTCCATTAGTAGAAATATATCTAGCTTATAATTAAAATTGTGGGGGGAAAAACAACAGCCAGTTTCGTAACAAAAGCATTCTGCTCTGAACTGGAACAAAAAACCCTGAGTAGAAGCTCACATCAACAAAATAGCTCCACGGTTCACAGTAGCATCGCGCTGCTAACATGCTAACAACACATTTGAGCTACTCACCCCGTCCCTTCCTGTGCTGAATCGTAAGCATAAGCGAATCACTCAGGAATCGCTCACCCCCTCCCTTCTGTGCTGAATCAAAGAGCGAACGAATCACTCAGGACTCGCTCACCCCCTCCCTCCTGTGCTGAATCATAGAGCGAGCGAACGAGTCACTCACTCACTAACCCCCTCCCTCCTGTGCTGAATCATAGAGCGAGCGAGCGCGCGAATCACTCACTCACCCCCTCCCTCCTGGCTCACAGCTTCTTCTTCTTCTTGGTTGGCAACCAATGTTAAGGCGCATTACCGCCCCCCTGGCTCATAGCGCAGTGGACATTTAGATGAGAAAATATATATTTGACACACTTAAGGAAAATACTAATAAAATAAAAATAAACAAAATAAATGTTTATTAAGCAATTTGGATAGGAAATTACTTAATTTTAGAAATGTTTTTGCTCTTTTTTTTCTCTATAAAATAGTTGTTTTGGGGTTTTTTTTAATCATTCATCTTAGCAGTGGGATTTACATGAAAAGGGAAACAAATTAAGTTTGAGTGAAAATGTAAAATTTTTGCACTCTCTGATCAACTGACTCAGTGAATCAAATGACTCAAAAAATCCGATTCACTTTGGTGAGTGACTCATTAACACTCGATTCAGTAAAAAGAATCAAATTTACCATCACTAGAGTAGAGCCGCTGCTGGTCCACATCGAAAGGAGCCAGTTGAGGTGGTTCGGGCATCTGACAAGGATGCCCCCTGGGCGCCTCCTGGGTGAGGTGTTCCAGGCATGTCCCACCGGGAGGAGGCCCCGGGGCAGGCCCAGGACACGCTGGAGAGATTATATCTCTCGGCTGGCCTGGGAACGCCTTGGAGTTCCCCTGGATAAGCTGGAGGAGGTGGCTGGGGAGAGGGAGGTCTGGGCCTCTTTGCTTAGGCTGCTGCCCCCGCGACCCGGCCTCGGATAAAGCGGATGAAGATGGATGGATGGATGGAATTTAATGTAATAACTTTAATCTCAGCCAAACCGTTTTACTCACGAACAAATGAAACACTGAAAAAAGCCAAACATTAACATTTTTAGGATGTCTAAGTGTTTTATATATTACGTTTAGCCTGAGTAGCAAAAGTCCGTGGTGATCTGAAAATAATGTGCCGGGAGTTGTGCCGTTCTCCGCGGCTTTAGTGACCCTTGAGCTCTCGGCTACCTATTGAGCTGGTGGGTAACAGACCTCAAGGAAAACGTCGAAGCACTTTTGCAAATATGCAATATCTTGATAAACCGAGCAGATATTTCAAGTTTATACACCCACGTTCTCCCCTGAAATATGTTAAAAGTTTATTTTGTGACCCAGAAAGATTAATAACGGTCAATTTAAAAAACTTATTAGCGGCTGCCATTACCGGAAACTGGAGTTTGGCTGGGCCGCACTTTGAATTCTGGGATATGGTGGGCCACAAAGCACACACCCAACCCATCCTTCAAATTCGGTGAATGCGTCCTATTCATTTTACATCAAATTAAAACTTTGGGTGTCAGATAATTATTTATTAAAAGCTAGACATTTTAAATGAGAATAAGAAAGAAAGGTATGTCTTTGTGCCCCCTTTTCCCTGTTAATGCCCCATCAGCCCCCCTGGCTAAACTTTGCTAGATCCGCCCCTGCACAGTTACCAGCGTCAGCTATGTAGAAAAAGATCCTGGTGTAGAAAGTAATATTAAATACATTCTAACAACAGCTTATCAAGCTTAAATGTGCTGCTGTTGTTTATCCGCTGGTTTCCTCTTTCTGGTGCAAAGTGGGCCAAAAACAAACAAGAGAGACAGACTCGCGACAGAAAAGCCGATCAGCTGATCATTAATCAGTTTCATGATTGAAGTAGCAGCAAGAAGAGGCAGTCGCTCCATATATCGTTTGTTAAGCTTAACGCAGGAATGCTTTACAAACATTCAGAGATGGACTTACACACTTGCTTTACTTCTCTCGGGGATAATTTTGTCGGAGATGAAATGCCGGGTTGCTAGCGAAGCTCCAAATGCTATCCAGACCACAGGTCCCGCATGCCACAGCTGCTCTATCACGTGATGCATACTGCTCCGACGTGCTAACGTTCTGAGGTGAGTTACGGCGTGTTGCAAGTTTTGTGAGGTGCTTTCGTGATATTTAATGGATCGGATTACATTTTTTATTTTTCTCCGATATCCGATCCAGTAATTTAGGTCAGTATCAGACCGATACCGATACGTAATATCGGATCGGTCCATCTCTAATTACAAATAATGATCACTTTAAAGTTACTGTATTTTGTTGTGTTTAGTAGTGCTCGGTGGTAACATGCGACATTTTCTAATTTTGTTGTACTATTGTACTAGGTATGACTGTGTAACTGCAATAAAGAGTTATTCAAGTGCTTTATGTACATCTACGAATATTTGCACTTCTGTAGGATGAAATTATTCCAGGAATTTGTTGTTGACTTGTATGGTAAGGTACATTTAATACATCTGTGAAAGACTTACAGCTTTGTATTCATTAACATGTACAAAATGACTGGCTGCTGAAAAAATAATTGAATTATTTTCGTTTGTGTCTTGTGTTTGTTTTCTGGTTCACAGATTCACAATTTCCAGATGGAACACAATCCAAAAAAACTGAAATCACTCTGTGAGGCAGTGACAACACAAAGTCCAGGAAAATCCCATCATATGCATTCAACCCCAACAGACATTAAAAACACTGTCGTGGGAAGCGGCAGCAGACTGACTCAAGTGATCATGATTTCCCTGACCACTGCTCTGAAATTATTGATCTGACCAGTATAGTTCCTAACAAATCCTTCAAACTAGAGTCCTGGGACAAACTTCCAGAAGATTTTGAATTTCGTTTTCCACACATAGACGAAGCGGATACGGTTGTATGGAATCCTGAAGAGGATCTTGTCAGAGCAGATGGTGATGACACAGTCGTGATAACCCTGAATTATGTCAACAGTGAGGATCTCAGACAGGTAAGACCATGGACAGTTGTGGTTGATATGGTTTAAGTGTGACAAAATATGGAAATTTATTAATAATCAAATTCAGTAACTTGCATAGTTCTGATTTAAAAAAAGCTGATCATGCATTCCTGCTTGGACAAAATTTAAGCATGTGTGTTATTTTCTGTAATATTCTTTTGGATCTTAAAAGAAATAACCTACAGTACTGTGAAACACTTGCTCGATTTCTATTAATCAGAATTCATCTCTTGTTTGTTTAAAACTTGATTTTTTTGCAGCAATAATACAACATTTTAAGTAGTAAGAAGTACATGAAGATATGATAAAAACATGTGGAATTCCACTGTAATATGTTTTTTTACTCTTGTAAGTGAGACATGTAGGCTGAAAATAAAGAGGTGTATTTTTGTTCTATTTCTTAAGACCTATTGACATATTTTGCAGACTTTTTAAGAACATTCATGATTTGGAATAGGCCAAGGTAGAAGATTGAAGAAGAGTCTTCTAATCTTGAAGGGTTAAGGTGTCTGTTGTCAATTAATGCCATACTTCCTTCTCAGAATGCCGACACAAATGGATTACCTATGGATGGTTTCCTGCTACCATTGTCTTCAGCTAATGGCTTGCCCACACCCCATATGCAGTCAATACAGGAGGAAGCACCCCAGATTGCACAGGTAACATGGATCAATTCAGGCAACCATAAACACCTACCTTTACATACTGTAGAGATGCCAAAATTTCATGCTATTTTCGGAGGATATGGCAGTTTGTGGGTCCATTTGAATTAAAAGGATATTGTCAGTTGACAGAGAAAATTCCAGTGTTTTACATTAAGATAAGATTAAACAGGAAATTTAGTCTTGAAATAAAATTATTTACATAACACAGCAGTGAGACATTGTTTTGGTGTCACTATTGTGTTCTCTACCTATTTTGCACAGGAGTCTTCTCATACATGTAAAGAACACTTGTATAATTTTCTGTGAGGCATACAAGGACATCCATCAGGCCACAATATTAATGTTATAGATAAATTGTCAGTGCAACCATGGTTTGGGAATATACAGCCCACTAAAATTAGACAAATAAATTTCAAACTTTTTCAGAACATTGATATTGTGTAATCTGTACAATTCATTTGCATTTCTTATGGAATGTGCATGTTTTGTCTTTTACTCAGGACCATGGACTGAATTTCATCGCACAAGGTTTGCCTTTAGATTCAAGCAACCAACTTTCCCCATCAAATTCAGGAGACCCACAGAGCCCCCTACATGTATCAATTCGCAGGATAAAAGTTGTTGATGATCTTTTGGCTGTATTTATGGACAGTCGCATTCTGAATGAGACTTTAAAGATGAACTTTGTAAATGAAAATGCTGTTGATGATGCTGGGGTGTCAAGGGAGGTTTACACTGCATTTTGGGAGCAATTTTTGGAACAGTGTGAAGGTGAAAATGAACGAGTTCCAAGGCTTGAGGCCAGACTTTAGTGAGGCTGAATGGCAAGCAGTTGGGCAGATATGGGTGAAAGGCTTACTAGACCACGGTGTCTTTCCAGTGAGGCTGTCAAGGGCTTTCATTTTAGCTTGCATCCACGGAATGGACTCAGTTGATGTAGACATTCTGATTGCATCGTTTCTCAACTATCTCCCTCCTGTTGAGAGATCAGCTGTTGAGAAGGCTCTCCAAGGCACAATGGATGAAAATGATGAAGAGGACCTGCTTGACCTTTTACAAGGATGGGTTCCCACTTCCTACCACCTAAGAACAACATGCAGCCTGCCATTGAAACAATGGCTCATAAGGCCATTCTCCAAGAGCCAAAGTTTAACCATCTTCAGCGTTATGTTAAAAACGCTGATGAAACCAAAGCTGAAAAAATCCTGCGCTTCTGCACAGGATCTTCTGTGATATGTGTTGACAAAATTTTGGTGTGCTTTAATGCTGAAACTGGGCTCAACAGAAGGCCTGTTGCTCACACCTGTGGAGCTACCCTTAAAGTGCCATGCACTTACAGTTCTTATCCTGAATTTCGCACAGAGTTCAACAATGTCCTTTCCAGCAATTACTTTGAAATGGACATCATTTGAACTTGATGAGTGTACTAATGGTTACAGCTGTAATTGTTATTTGTATGATTATCCTTGAGTTCATAAATTCTGTCTTGTTTCATTTTGTCATTGAAGCATTTGATATATTCAGCCGTATAACAAGCAGTCACAAATTTAATTTTCTGATGGTTTAGTTGTATGTTAGCTCAGATTTCACAAGGACTCTTTATTGTTTAAAATTCTTTGAAAATGACCGCATCTTTAACTTCTGTTGAAAACAAGGTTTGTGTTTAGCGTTAGAGGGACAGATCACATCAAAATTTGCTGTACACGTTGTCATTGTTTTCTTTTACTCCTGCCATCAGCCAGAATAAAGGCTCGCTTTTGTTTTAAGTTCAGTGTCCTCTCTCTCTCCTTGTCTGCTTTTGGGTACGTTCTCTCAACACACCTGCATACCCTGCAGTGACACACATTGGCTTGCTGTTTATCCATCTAGAATGTTTTGTCGTGAGTTGCCTAGTTTTGGGAAATATTAGCTGTAGAGATCTCTTCCTTGTTGAAAAACTACATGAAGCTACATAAGGTCTACATAAAGACATTGCTACTAAGCATTAAGTACCACGTGAAACAAGAGAAGGGTAGGCTTGTACAGTCAATATCTCTAAAATTGGGCAACTCACACTAAAACAATGTGGATTAAGGAATACTACAGCTAGCGAACAGAAAAATGTGTAAATTTGATTTTAGGGTGAAAAGTCCATTAATATTAGTAAAGAATGTCACTATGGTTGCGAAAAAAGTTATTGAAAGTGAATGATAATGACAAATTCTTAAAGCTGATGTGGCCTATAAACATCATCTTGTAACAATAAGTCCTATTTTCCCTTGATTAGCTTCCAAAATGTTTACTAGTTGTTTTGTTAAAAAGCATTTTGCCATCACAAGTTATTTTTTTTGAAAGGACTTTGCCATAATGTGACATACAGATGATTTACAATTCTTTATACTGTCTTATATAATTACAAATTAACAAGCAATGATAATCAGATTTAACAGTTTCTTGGATAAACAAGATTGTAGGCCAGGATTTCTAATTAGATTAAATAGTATATATGGTTAATTATAAAATATTGCTACATTTTTGACAGATTATGCACTTCTGTCTACCCTTCTCTGAAATTAAAGTGCCTGGGAACACAGGCAGTCAATACACAGATGTTGTCGATATGCTTTTGTCATTTGCAATTTTTTAGTTGTCTGTACTACATAGTCCAAAAAAAAAATTAGAAATTGATTAGATTTCAGTTTATTTGTCCGGTAGTTCAACAACACATATCATCCTTTCAGAAGTGGTGAGTTTTGCAAAAATAGCATTCGAATGAAATTGCTGTTCATCAACAGAACAGGTGGGTGCAAAGAATTTGTTATTCAACTGATAAAATAAGCTTCAGATAAATTCAGTGACCAAAAAAAGAATGTTTATATCTATTAGAAATTCTAAGAGTTCAAAAGGTCTCAATTTAGTTCTTTATTTTTTCAGTTTTGTTTAACCAACATTAGAAAACTAAAGCTCTTCTGGAATCAGAATAAATAGTTAAAGAAAAAGAAGCAAAAATGACATGAAATAATTATACTTTTAGCCAGAGAAACTTGAGTTCAGAAAAATGCCAAGGTGCCCCCTCTCAGATTATGATGCCCCTTAGTACCATTTCATGTAGCCTGCCAGTGTGACAGTTGGCGTTATAATATATATAAAGCAACAAGGCATAATAGAATATCTCTTCAATTTTAAACTGTATCCTAGCCAACATCAACAACTAAACATTCCCATCATTAACAAATAGAGATGGTGTAAATAAAAAACAACTCACCATTTAAAAATTATTACAAAATACTCAACATAAACCACCATTATCTGAGTAAACACTGTACATTAAAACTCCTAACACATTAAATTAAGATGTGTCTTATGTTTTGATCCATGTATCAAGCCAAATACACAGTTAAAGTAATTCGAAGTAATACACAGACATAGAACTTGATAACATTTGACAGAACATTACAATGTTTTTGTGCTAAAGAACACTCAGAATATCATTAACAGGCAGAGACTACACAGCAAATCCAGCATGTCCAAATTAACACTGTCGGATTTGATTTCAACACTATTAAAGTGTCTATATGGGTCCACACCAGAGAGTGTTAATTTAACTCTTTTTGGAGAGTTGGTACGTTAACTCTGATTTAGTGTTAAACACCAAATCTGTCTGGAGTTGATAATTTAACACTTGGTGTTAAGAGTTTATATATTAACTCTCAAAGAGTATTTTAGTTTAACTACGTAAGAGTTATCTTCTAATTCATTCTAAAAAGCGGGAATTTTACTGTTCTGAACTTCTAGAAATTTCTTTTGGAAATAAACATTTACTAAAAAGATGCAATGGTTTTTGAAAAACATTTATTCTGAACTGTGCACCCCAATTTCAAAACATTTTCTGAAAGATGTAACAGTATACATGTTCTCACTTTCATTAGAATTTTGTTTATCAAAAGGTCTGACATGGTAAATGCAAATAACAGCGTTCTCATCACTTATTTCTTCAATACAATATGCATGTCCTTCATTCATCACTTTGTGGAACTTCAACGCACTTCTGCTCTCCCCCATATTCCATCTTCACAAGCATATCCTGTGCGGAGATTGAATAAAAATTAGTTGACACTAATTAATGGCACAAATAATCCAGTAAACAATTGCAGCACAGTAAAAAAAGAAAAAAAGGAATCCTCTTTGAGCCATTACTTGTGTAAAGTATTTTCCCAAAAGACAAAGACACAGGCAACAGGTAATACTGAACTAAATGTAAAACCTCAACCTTTTTCATTTTTACCTAAACCGTGTGCACAAAACTCTGGAGGGATCTATGCTAACGTAGAATCCAGTAAGGACGCCTGCTACTGCTGTTTGCTCGTTTTTTTTTTTATTTTTATTTTTTTTATGGGCAATCATTTTCAGGCTTCAAGCCTGAAACAGCTATACACTGTGTAGCAGCCTTGTGTTTAATTAGTTGCCTTGTGAAATTATTCTCTAAGCTAAGTTGTACACAAGTACAGGATGTCATTTTAGAGTGTTTAGCAGTGTATAGCACCATTATATCAACATTTCACATTCTAGACATTGTTTTAGGTGTATTTGACCAAAGGTTTGACTGAAAATTCACATGCAAGCTTTTTTCAAGGCTGTGGTATTTGCCTGCAAACAATACCTTTCAGCTAGCTAAAACAGAATATTATGCTATCACCGAGCAACATGGCCAATGCCTTTCACACAGCTTTGTCTCAACTCCAAAGAGCCACAGAAGTAAAAGCTCATAATAATAATTGAAACAATCTTTGAAAAAATGACTTACCAAGCATGGCAAACAACTCAAATATGTAGAGCAAAATGTTCTGAAACGGCTTCACTTCGGCTTCGATTGGAGCCGTGCTGGGGGCGGAGTCTGTGAATTTACTCTATTGGTGTCATAGCCCCTCTAGGAGTTCAGAGTTGAGAGGTCAAGAGTTAATGTTTCCATTGTAACACCTCCAGATTTGACATAGAAACACTCATTTTTAACACTCGATTTTAACTACTATCATTTTACACCTCAGAGTTACATTAAAAGAATGTGACTCTACTTAGAGTAAAATTAACTCTACTTTTGCAAGGAGACTATTAACACCAAAAAATTTAACACTTTTGAATTTGCTGTGTACTTTAGTTCACTGACCCTCCTGGAACACAACAATAAATATTTCTATATAAGATATTCTCATAAATAACTGTGTACTAGAAAGCTTACAGTTTACAGTCTGTTTAACATCCAGAAGTTAGCTTTCTCACATATAGCACAGGTCAATTTTGAGAAATGTTCTCTGCTGCAGTGTATCCAATTTACACTAATGCCATGATGTTCTCTCTTAAATGCATGTACAAGTTCACAGCCTGATATGGGTCTGTTGGTGGAGTCAGATGGGACTCAGTCATGATGATATTGCACAGTTCATGTACATCTGGGTCACATGGTTTGGTCAGTCAAAAAACACACTCAGTTTTACACATTTCAACATGTTCTTCTTCAGTGGGGCAAAGGAAGTCTCTTGTCCTGTAGAGCTCAGGTAATGTATACATTACATTAGGTCGACCACTGGGGATATTGATGTTTGTTGATGGCCTGATGGAGTGTGTATTCCAAACCTGTGCAGTGTCATCCAGCTCATCCTGTTAAAAAGAATACAGAAATTTAAGAAATGCGATCGCATGTACTTATATACATATACGCAAATCACGATGAGACAACTCACTCACTGAGAGGAAGGTTTCTTATATTTATGCAATTTATTATTTTTAAACAATCATGTGCATTTTTGTAATCATGTACTTTACCTAATGTCATCTGTACAAGTGTTTCACACACTAACTACGGTTACTGTTATGCTGTGTTATCTTACATTAGTACTATTAGTCTTATTACTACCTGCTTGGCTCATCTACTCCCCTCATAATAATCAATTTGTTTTATGTCACTGATCAGCGTATTTTGTATTTGTAAGTTATTTTGATATCACAATCGAAATAATTCCAAATTGTAAATAGTTAATATTATAGATAAGAAATTTTCATATGCCATGTCAACATCTTCAACATAGATGTTACTGTAGTCTTGGTTGTTGAGCTCTTCCTTAAGGCGGCCGATTGCTTGAACCTAAATTATAGTATTTACACAATTTTTCATTTCATTTACTCTCTGCTCCTCTCAACCGCTTCTCCCTGTCTTGTCTCTTTCTTCCTGCAAGTCTCTCCATTCCCTAAACCTGGCACAGGTCTCATCTCTCACAATACTTAGTGTATTACCTCTCTATCACTTCCTCAGTTTTCTTTATCTCTCACTCACACACGCATGCATCCATACACTCAACAAAACATATTTTATTAACTCACCTGGGTGAGTCCCATGCAACAAAACTGAAGGAGGTTTTTGTACAGAAACCCACCATCAAAGTACCCGTTGTCTCTGATGTCTGCAAATAAGGATAACCAGAACTCCAGACACTGGCTGCGAAGAAAACGCCACCAGTATTCAATCCTTTGATTGGCGGTACTTGCTCCCTCCAAGTAACTCTCAAGGGTGTCGTTAGGAGCCACGGGCACAAGGAAACGCTGAAAGTCTCTAACATGGCCATTTTCAGTTCCAAGATCGCCCCTCACAACTCTAGGGCAGCCCTTTAAACGCTGCACCGCTTCTATGTAATACCCCCCGATCACTTTCGGATTACTATTTGTTGTGTACGCATTGTGCCAGATGAAATTCGGCCCTTTTGAAAAATAGTTCCTTCGCCTGAAACGTCTTGCCTGCCTCAGTGCGACGCCTCGGGGATCCAGCTCCTTCAAAACCAAGCGCACATCCTCTTTCCTCACGCGTAGTCCATGTGCCCTGCATTTAGCGTACATCCATCGGTATCCGTGAAGCTGCCCAGAGTACTGCAATTGGTTGTCTATAAATTCAACCAAGACGGCCAGGTCAGAGTACGCTTTGTGGCGAGTGTGTCCCCTTGCGCTAAGAACTCTCTTCAGATGTCTTTCGCTTATATGGAAACTGTGTCTACTGCAAAGCACAGTTTTAATGTCTTTATAGTTTAGTCCAAGCTCAAAGTAAAAATCGATGAATCGCTCAAATGGGTGTGTGTCCTCCATCTCTGTGGTTGTTTCTAAGGTTTCAGTGCTGATTTGGAGGTGTATGGTACAGACTTTTGCGAGATCTCGCAAAACAAACTCGGGATCTCGCAAAAGTCTGTCTTAATTTTTTTTTCTCCCATGTCCCCTGCGGGGCTCCGTACAAACTCTCCCACACGAAATGCCACGCTACATCTCAATGTTACATGTGGGTTACAGGGAAAAAGTATGTAAAGAAAAAATAAGTAGACACATTTTAAATTAGAGTTTTTGATTGAAATCTTAGTGTTGTGAAAATCCTGTACAACTAGTAGCATGGCTTCAGGTAAACCAGTGTTCATCTAAAATCTTATCAAATGGGAATGCCATGAAATTACTGCAGACAGGAGGTCTTATGAGCATGTCAGCATGCTAATGCTATTTGCTTTGTTTAATCAGTTTCACTTGTGTCAGTATGATGGCCAGTGAACACATTTAGGTCTATTTTTTTAATATAAGAAAAAAATCATACACAATAAGTAATTCCGCTGACCGCATCTATTGCCCCAGCTGCTGAGGAGATGAAAATGAAAAGCAAGAAGAGAAAACTTAACAGAGAGCAACAATAAAAATGAAATGAAAAGAGAAGAAAGTAGAAGTGAGTGTGATAGTAGAAAGACAAGGTTCCAGCAACCTAAAGGGACAAGAGAAAGATGATAAAAAGAGGAGAGAGTGAAAGAGCTGCGAAATGAACTCAATTCATTCAAAAAGGGAGACCAGAGATAACTAAGGCTGTGAAAAGCAACACAATGAGCTTCTAATGTCAGAAATAAGGGAGCAGGCATAAAATGGGAGGGCACAAGAAATGACTCATCATCTTTAAGTCCCGAGGGCAGGGAGTAGAGAGAGCTGCTTACACTACTGCCTTAAAAATAATAAAATAAGAAATAGAAGAGCACAAGTTGACCTGACACAGGTGCTCTAGCTATTGTATGTAATTTAACAAGGACAGGCAATGGGACTTCTGTTATTGGACATCTCTCATTTCGAGGCTCAAAAAAAAGGTCTGAGAAATCTTTGAGGTGTCTCTGAGGTGTTGTAAGGATCTGAAAGTGTAGACTCCGATAGGATGTTTCCTGAGCATTTGATGGCTGGGGAAGGAAGGTTTCAATCAAAGGCTGGCAACATGATGTAAAGTTACAGCACAGAGGACACAGACAGACACAGAAAACGACAACTATCACATGTACATGGATAGAAAAAGGATAAGGCTATTTATTTTATCATCTACGTGTAATGCACAACATTTCAAAGAACTCTTAAAAGTAGAGCTCCTGAAAATTATATTGTTAATTATTTGAGTATTCCAGTAGAAATCATCTCCAGTAACATGGTTTCAATTTTTATTTTTTTTTAAATTATAGGTTTATAGCAAAAATATAATTATTACATGTCATGCAACATTTCATAAAACATATGGATACTGATTCTTTTTTAAAATTGTCTTAAAATGCTCTAACCTACGAAAGTGAAATGCATTCACTTGGCTACAAAAAATGTGTCGTGTTTTTATTAATTACTGAGATAATCATCTGGGAAATTTGTAGAAATTTTTAATTAGAAATAATTCAATTAGAAGTTAAAACTTTACTTTGTTTTTCCAAAATATTGAGATAATTGTCAGAAATTTTGAGAAAGCTTTCAAAAACATAAAATCCAAAAGACCTTCCACTAACGTGAACGCTTAAATGTTATGAACATTTTCAGTTTTTCACCTCTTTTCAGCACAAATTCCAAATTCGTCAGCTGTTTTCACCACAAACTTCAGCTTCTTCAGCTCTTTTCAGCAGATTGTTCTCCTTCTTCTGCTGTTTTCAGATTCCACTGCAAGGCATTCACACTGCATTTTCGCAGGAAATGCAACTTTTTCTAGTATATATAATGTTCTCCCCCTTTTTTTTGCACAAGTCGAGGAGCGTGTCAGGTTATATTTCACTGTGTGTTATACTTGTACAACTATGCATGTGACCAATAAAGAACCTTGAACCTTGAAATAATTTAACACAATTGAGTGGGCTACATGCTGAACTTAGAGGATAGAAAGAAATCGACCCTGTCACCATAGTATAGATCCAATACCAATACCATCATTGGTATTGTTACTATCGATCCGCCCACCTCTACTAAGCAGGTTCCCCTTATTAACAGGTAGCATGCCATAAGAACAATAACAAAGTCTCAAGTGTCAACTGTATGCAACCTCAAAACTAAAAACATACAGTACTCAGGAAGCAAGAATAAAAAAATCAAACAAAACAGCATTCTTACCAATTTAAAGGTGGCCCCGACTCTTGTATAACAGCCTCAGCATTTTGTTATCTCAGTAGAAGTCCATTCAGTCCTTTGTTCGTAATCATTACTTCAGTATGAGTTTGGTAGATGTCACTAAATTCAAATCAAATTCAAATTTTATTTTTCACACACACAACCATACACAGTATGACATGAGGTGAAATGCTTGTAGCTCTGCAATGCAATGCTAATACTAATGGAAATATCGAAGGTTCAAGCTGGACATCAGGATGATGACATTTTGTAAGCTTTCTAAAGAATTTTCATTTGTTCATTCATTAAAGGAGACGTGAAATCCAACACTGTCACTGTCATGATCTTATTTTATGTCTCTAGTTTAGTTATGGCTCCTTTTGTCTTTGCTTTGTCTTTTGTATTTGTCTGTTTGTTTCCTTGAAGTCTCTCATGCCACCATGTTTGTTTACCTTTTTGTCGTGTTCAAGTTTGTATGTGTTAATTTCTCAGTGTTTATATTTCCTGTTTTATCTAAATAGTCCCTTGCCTCATGCTTGTTGTGTTTAGTTTTGCTTCCCCACATTTTGTTAGCCTGTCTTTTCCCCCCTGGCTGTTCCTCTAGCCTTAATTACCTGCTCATATCTAAAAGAAATAGAAAAAACTTATAAAAGACTTGCATAAGATATGGCCTACTTCATATAGTGAATCATATAAGGCTTATATGATTTACTCATGAAAGTGGCCACTTTCTCATTACTTTCATATATTGTTTTAGTAAGTATCCAAAACATACACGTTTCGTTATATAATTTTTCAAGGAATCTTATATCTGTTTTCACTCTTATATGCTTTTCATACAAGTTTCACACAAGACAGATACAAACTTTATAAGATTTATATACATGTACATATACAGGGTGATATGTGTATTTGCAAGTCTTCAGTTTTCTTTCTGCTCTTTGTCATGTCATCTCTTGCAGTTTTTCCTCTTTGACGATTTGGTTTCTTGTTTTTCACTTATTTTGCATTATTTTGCAATATGTTTAAGTTCAACAATAAAAACTGCTTTTCAGTTTAACCTTTGTTTACAAATCCTGCATTCAGGTCCAACTCCTACCCGTCATACACAGCCAGACTTGACAAACACTGCTAAAAGGGATAATTAGACACCAGAAATGTTGTCCATATAGTTAAAGGTATCCTGTGATGTTAATTTATTATTTTTGTCTTGTCTTCAGATGAATTTGACTTAAATAAGCAAGATTATGGCTGCTTGGTGTTCAAACTATTTATAATTACTGTAAATTTACAAAAAAAAAATAAAAAAAATAACCAGGCACTACTGTACATTTATTACAGTTTTATATTTAAAGGCTTCATCACTGATAAAGCTTAGAGGCTGTAAAAAAAATACAACATAGTGAACATCTCATCAGCTGCAAGCTGAAGGTCACCAGCAGGGAGTTGGCTGACATATGGTTGGTCAACTTCAGACGCTTCTCATCAGCAATCAGCAGTGTGGCCTGCTGCTGATGAAAATCCTCCTCATGCATGCACAGCAAGTTTGAATAGATTTATCAGCCTTTGTATACAGTACATTTCTTTTTATCTGAATTTCCCTGACATTGGAGGTCCTGAATAAGCAGAGAAATTTAGAATAAACTAAGAAAACACCAGAAGTCTAAAAATGTCCTAAAAAACATGAATGCATTGAATGTAAGCTGCTATTTTATTGTACTTTCTATTAAAAATGCATTTATTTGCGAAATAACAGCAATTTGGGCCAAACAAGGCCCAAACGCATAGAAAAAGCAGCATTTTCAAAAATACCTGTGTACATGTAGACGTAGCCTGTGGCCTGACATCCAATGTCAGACATTTATTTTAGCTGTCTTTATTTTAATGATAGTTACCTTTACATGTGTTGTTTTTATATATTTTCAATTGTCTTCAGTGTATTTATTCATTTTTGTTACCAGTTTGTATCTGCTTTTGCTGTTTAAAACTGCTTTAAAAATAAAGTTGTTGCAGTATGGGTGTTTTTTTAACTACTTTTTATGACAGTGGTACCGTGGGGTTTGGTACAGTAATTTGGCTTCACACACTTTTTCATCTTCTCGAGCTTTAAGGTCATTAGATCACAGACTGCTGGTGGTACCGCGCAGTCGTTTTAAAACTCGTGGTGATGGGCCTTTCAGGGAGTGGCATTCTCTTCCACTGTCTCTAAGCTGCACGGACTCCATTGATTCTTTTAAAAAACAGCTGAAGAAATTTTAACTTTGAAAAGCATTTTATTAATTTCCTCTAATGTTGTTTTTATTGTTTTACATTGCTATTTTCTTTACTGTTACATTGTTTTATATTTCCATTTCTTGTGTTATAAAGCACTTTGTGATTTTTATCTGTGAAAAGTGCTATATAAATAATAAATAATAAATGAATTGAATGAATTGTTTATCCACACCTTCTAAAATATAGTACAAATACAAAAGAACCATTTGCTGTCCTGTCAGTCAAATACATTTAAGGTCAGAAGTGTCTGCATATAGACACAAGAGAAAGGTCATGGTTTGAATTGAAAAGATTGCTTCATTATAGCTGAAAATCTAAAGTTCCTAATGATGGTTAAGGCAGTAATCAATTAAGGCTCGGAAATGTTTATGGTCATGTTTTCAAATTCTTAAAATTAAAAATTTAAATTAGTGCTGTCAGTGTTAATCTCGTTAAAATGCCAAAACCGCATTAATGCGGCAAATATCCGTGTTAGTGCGGTTAGCTTGTTAATGCGTTAGCTCACCCCACACACAGGGTGATCCGTGCTAACTCGCTAACGGAGATTTTTGTCGTTATGGCGTTAACGTCATTTTAACGAGATTAACACTGACGGCACTAATTAAACATTAAATAACACATGAGATATAATATATAAAAGTATTCTACTTCCTATAAACACTGTTGTTGGTGCAGTAACATCACAGACGTCCTCTTTGTCTGTGCCATTATTGTCAAGAATTAACACATAAGGAGAGCTTTCTTTGTATATACTGTGAGATAACTTTATTTTTCAGGCCTCAAAACTTATGCCAGAAGTGCCTCAAACCTGCATTCTCTCTAATGGCCAGTAGGGGAGCAGCTCCTGCATTTATAGAGAGAAATCCACTTCTTTGTTAAGTAATAACATACCAACCTTCTTTCTGGGTTCTTATTTATAGCATGTTGTATTCTTTTGTGTCGTATTTTATAACCATCTATGGCATACTCCTGCTAAATGATGAAACTTGTCTTTGGACACGCAACATGAACTTTTACTGAAAACAATTTAGCCTTCATCATGCATCTTCCAGCTCTGTAACCAACCACCTGCTATGACAATGTTATATGTCAACTAACCCAACTCAACCAACCCTCCAAAATAGCACTACTGTTTAGTTTTTATAGTTATTATTGTAGTGTCTTTAACTTTCATTATCAAGTACCTTGAGGTATTGTGACTTGGCGCTACATAATTACAATTGAACCTAATATTTCAATGATAAATTTATCCATAACTTCAAAGGTATAACAGAGCTGCAACTTTTAGTCTTTTAGAAATACTTCAGTTTGTCCTAGATATGACTGATGAAGTCAGACTTAAGGAGCAGATAGAAGTCTATGTCAAAAAATTAATTCCTCACACCGTGATGAATTTATGGTCTCTGTTGATAGTTTTAAATGTTACTGAATACACTGTAATAATAATTTTGTAAATTATTTCCTGTTACAGTCACAAAGTACAATACAGCAGTATATATTTCAGGGTGGAACTGTCTTACAATTGACAAGTTGCTACAGTATGAATAAGCAGTGTCCTTAGTTACTCAGTCTACTCCTTCTGTTGTTACACACAACCTTAAACACCTACTTGCAATCGAGCTCTGAAAGCAAAAGTATTAATAAAATTTTTAAAAAATCAATACAAGGAGGTTGTTTTGACTCGTGCGACTGCGCCATTAGGTAGCACTCAAAATACAATTGTAAGCTAATATTAGCAAAGTGTAAAAAAAGCGTTTGATCTGAAAATCAATCAAATTGATTGATTGTCTGCCTCATGTTTACTAACTTTGCTAGCTCTGAATAGAAGGAAATAGGAATCCCTGCATTACATCACATCGCTTGATTTGAAGTAGTTCATATGTGAAAGCAATGGGATATTTTTATGTATTTGCATTTTGGTGTTTCATGGAGCACATTAATCACGCTAGTTTGGGCCCACAACTAAGTTCAGTCACGTTTTCGAAAACAATCAAATTTCCATAATGTAACATGAACTGAATTAGCCTATTCCATACATATATTTACATACAGTATAATGTGTTGTTTTAGTTGTGCTTCATCCCTCAGCTACGAAAGCTATTTAATATTGAGTTAATCACCTCTCTCTTGGCAAACAGTCCTTTATCAAATGTGCTTTAACTAATAAAACAATTTCATCAGAAGAGACAAGAAAGTGATTGAAATGGGCAAGCATTCCAATAAATATACCTACATATATTTAAATACAAGTAAATCAAGTGGTTACAAACAGACAAAACCAAAAATTCAAATGTTACTTTTTTGGAAGCATATTTTAAGCTCATTTCTACTATTTTTTTTTTTTTTGAGTGACCTGCTTTTTTGGATTTATTTAAAATACATATTTTTGATCTGAGCTGACTTTCTTCAAAAACAATCTATGTTTCTAGCAATAAAGAAAACAGAGGGTGAGATTGGTGGAAAATAACAGACAGAGTGGAGAAAAGGAGGCAGAAAGAAGTGTGACAGCGAGTATACTGGCGAGAAATCAGTGGTGTGTGAAAGAATATTCAACAATCAAGGCTGTGCTTTGTGATTCAAAGAGTAAGGAAAGCAGTGCAGGCAAAAAGAAAAGAGCAGTTTGGGAGTGATTTTCTTTGAGCAAAGAAAGCATCTCAGAGTTCCTCCAAGGTCACGTATGTAACCCCTGAGCTAGTGCAGAAGTCACCACCTGATGTTTCATATGGGTCTTTGTTCTGCCACTTGCCTTCTGACAAGCATGGGCGTGCTGTGGGTGACAACTTTGTGTGAGGTGGCCCCTAAGGACAAAACACACAAAGGACAAAGCCCAAGCCTCACAGAAATGAAACACCATGGGTTTTTTTTTAACTCAGACAATGTGAAAGTACAATTGAATTGTTTTATTTTTTATTGTTTTATGTAAAGCACTTTGGTATGCCCAAGGCTTTTAAATGTGCTCTATAAATAAAGATTGTTGTTGTTGTTGTAACCTACAAAATAAATGAGTGAAAATGCTGAAACACATTCAACAAATGGGTTAAAGTTATAAAACAAAGTAACATGGGTGTGCCACTGCAACTATTTTAAAAAGGCTAAAAAGATCATTGGAAACAATGGGCAACATGTGGCACAGCAACAACAAATCAAGCTAAATATCCACCATCCGTTCAAACTATTCAAATTCAAAGAATTCTTTTTTTTTAATTGAAGTGTTTATTGAAGTTATGCATAAAATAAAATGTACAGTATTTGATGGCTTCCTTTGTTCTAAGACTTATATGTACAGATGACCGCCATCACTTCAAGTCTTTTCCTTCATGCAGGTATAAAAAACAAATTTGAAGAATTCAAAACACAGCCACGGGATTGTGGTTGACAGCAGCCTACAAACCTGAGTGTGATGAGGTCACTAGGCATTGGCAACACCCTTCCACAATTGGCTGCTTGTTTGGAGCCTGATCCAAACAAAGGTTTATTCAACGCTACTTAAAGACAAAATGGTAAGAAATAAATTTAATGTGTTATGAAATTTATTTAATTATTACTAGTCTCAAATACTGTTGTCAAATACTGTGTTTGAATGTAATAAAATTTCTTTGTATAGTAACACCCACTGATAAAACTGGCATCTGACAGTGTTTCTGTCAGTTCATTGCTGGTAAGACACCCACAAGCATGCAGCAGAATGCCCATCCTGACATGATGACCACCATTCTGTACTGCAAAGTGGTCTACATGTTTTCATCTGGTTGGTTGAAGTAATGAAAGCTAAGATCTCAAAATCAGAGCTGCCCAAAATGTAAGGGCCAAAACCCCAAAGTGATGATATGTAAGAGGTGTCCTTCTGTTGATCCGAAACAAGGATGTTCTCTATCAGTCCTCTGGAATCCTAACTGCATGCTGCTTGATATAAATGATGCCGTGCATTGGTCGAAAGCTGATTGGTTGACAAGTGAGATAGAACAGGGAAGAACATGACAACATAGTAGATGAAGAATGCAAAAAGAAAACAATGTTAAATGGAAAGCTCAGGCATTGGCTGCACTGGACACTTTCTATTGTTTTAAGCACTTGGTTCTACTTCAGTTCTCTATATGACTTTGCCAGCTGCCAATGTACTGTCAGCATGCTGGCATCACTGAACCAATAATTTCTCCCTCATTCACAGTCCAGGAGGATCAGGTGCACCTCCACTCCAGCTCATCCTTTCATAATCAGTATCGTATCTGTTTGTCAATGATGTCTGCTCTCCTTAGTATAATGGATTCTTGTTGATTCTCTCCTTCCCTCTGGATTTCCATGTAAACACTCAAAGTCTAAAGAGCATCAAATGGTGGAAAATAAATGATGAGTTTCCTGGCAGATTTTCTAGGCCAATAGTAGGTAAATATTAGGCTTATGCGGAAGAATAGTGACAGGACACGTTTTACCCTGTATGAGTATACAACACTGAGGAATTAAAATCTGCAAATTTCACAGAACTTCGAGTAATAACCAGAGCATTATAAAAGGAAACTATGCTACACAAATGAACAGTAATATTTTGTTCTTAGAGTTTGTTTTTTCAGTTTTACTATTTTAATAGCTAAGCCTGATAAATGTTGCTATAATACTGTAAATATGTGCAGTTTCTTACCAAAATATAAGGTGTCTTATTAGAATACAGCAAGTAAAACGTTTGTCATAAACGATTTCTTTTCTTCAAATGGATTGGATCTCGTTTTTTGTGACTGAGACATGGATGAAAATTGGTGAGTCTAGCTTCATTTCTGAAATATTGCCCTCTGACTGGCTCATTGTTAAATGCTCCAAGGATATCAGGAAGAGGAGGAGGAATATTGAAAGTTTTTAAAAATAACTTTAATTGCAAGCAACTCCATGTACTGATTCCTCCCTCCAGTTTTGAACTTTTGATGTTTGAACTGGGACGTTTTCAACCGGTTGTGTGTAAAAATTGTTTTTACCCAACTGAATACGTTTTTAGATGCTAATGGCATCATGGAACCTTTTCAGTCTGGTTTTAAACATCTACACTCCACTGAAACAGCACTTTTACGTGTTTTTAACTATATCTTTTTAGCTACTGATTGTGGAAGTTCCGTGATCCTTGTGGTTTTAGATCTTACTGATTGGCATTAAAGGTGCAGCACTGGATTGGCTTCGCTCATATTTGAGTGGCAGAACGTTTAGTGTTAAAGTTGAAAATTAAATAAACTTTTTTTCAAAAAAAAAAAAAAAAAAAAAAAAGAGATGAGCAAGTGCTTTGTACATATCTGTTGATGTGGCGCTACTAAAACTAATCAAGTAGTTGTGTCAGACTTCAGCTAATGCTGCAAACTGTTTCTCTTATTGCCTGGAGAAAAAAAAATTGTGTTCAAAACTTAAATTTGTTCAGTTCACATGTTATACTGAGGAATATGTATTAGGGCCTATTTTAATAAAGATGCCTGTTAAAAAAAAAAAAAAAAAAAAAAAAAAGAAAACTAAATAAACTTTTATTTTTTCACTCCACATAAAATGTAATAAATAAATCATATAATACAAAAACCAACTATTCAAATTTCAACTTTTAACTATTTAAATTTTCAGCTTTTTCTTTTTACAAATTTAAAGTGAAACAACAAAAAACACTGCAAACCACAACACAATTAAATATAAATTAAAATATGAAAACAAAAAGAAGATGCATATTCTCTGTCAACTGAATATAGTTGTGGGTGTTTACTATACCTTTCTAATGTGACGTTGTTGTCCCTGGCTTTCTTTCTCTGTCTCTCCCTCCCGCTCTGTTCCTGTGCTACTGAGAGTGTAACTACCGCCCCTCCCCCCTCTGCCCAGCAAAGCACAGGGCTCGCGTGCGGAGTGAAGTGGAAAAAAAGTGCGAGAGAGTGTGAGAGGAGGAGAGAAAGAGAAGGGGAAAAAAACAACCCACGGCTTGCGATAAGGAGCCGGCTCGCGTCGTTCACGTCAAAGATCCGGCTCTAAGAGCCATTTCGTTCGCGACCGACACATCACTAGTGTCAGAACAATAAGGCGACTACTGCATGTCACAGGAGTGATACATCTCCTGTTGTCAGGCCTGCAGGTATCAGGCTGTTGTTCTCCTTTATCTCATAGTGGACAGAAATTATTTTTTGGAGTGGCACAAATAATTTGTGTGGCATCAAATTTGATGCAGAATAGTGATGGTAAATTTGATTCTTTTAATGAATCGAGTTTTAATGAGTCACTCACCAAAGTGAATCGGATTTTTTGAGTCATTTGATTCACTGAGTCAGTTGACCAGAGAGTGCAAAAAATGTACATTTTCACTCAAACTTAATTTGTTTCTCTTTTCTTGTAAATCCTACTGCTAAGATGAATGATTCTAAAAGAAAACAACTATTTTATAGAGCAAAAAAGAGCAAAAACATTTCTAAAATTAGGCAATTTCCTATCAAAATTGCTTAATAAACATTTATTTTGTTTATTTTTATTTTATTAGTATTTTCCTTAAATGTGTTAAATATATATTTTCTCATCTAAATGTCCACTGAAATGTAAGCCAGGAGGCGGTAATGCACCTTAACATTGGTTGCCAACTAAGAAGAAGAAGAAGCTGTGCGCCAGGAGGGAGGGGCTGAGTGAGTGAGTGATTCGTTCACTCTATGATTCAGCACAGGAGGGAGGGGTGTCACTACCCGATCCGTACCGGAAACCCGATCCGTACCCCGTATGCGCGAAAGGTGTCTACTTCCGGTCGTAGCGTTTTACGATAGTTATGGGTCAGAGTATCTGTTAAGATGTTAAGAATAATAAGTATATCTTAAAATGTTTGCAATAATGAAGCATTTCAGTACAATGTAGAAAAAAACGAAAAATAAAAAGATAGTTACGGATCAGGACTCCCCGATCCTTACTGCGCATGTGTAAAGTCGGACCGTACAAATCGGGTCTACCCGATCCGTACCGCGCATGTGCAGATGTTTTCTTCTTCTTCTGTTCGTTTAATGGCAGTTTACTCCCCAGTGTACGAGGATACTGCCACCTGCTGACCGAGCAAATGAACCCTCTTGTAAACTGAATTGGCGTCATTACAAACGTGTGTTAAATTTGATTTAGTGATAGTCGAGTGTGTTTATGCTTGTCTGTGTGGAGAGGATTGATTGGAATAGTGATGATGATGTCCGCTATCACTGTCAGTTGTCAGTATAAATACTTCATCTGGCTGATGAATCTTCACGTGGCATATTGCAAAGTCTGTATTATTAACTCTGTAATTAGGCGCCATTCTTCTTATTTTACGGCGCTGTTGTTCAATCGGGGAACGCTCTCTGTTGAGGAGAAAAGCAAAAATTTGTTGCGGGTATCCATTGTTTAAATGTCCCGGTAGTCGAAAAGGAGGCAGAGCTGCTGAGAAATGCTAGGAGCTAACTGATCGCTAACCATATCATTCAAATATATTGAATGTCGCAATGTTGGCAAAGAGAGGAAGTGACGTAAGATTTGCGCATGCGGGGTACCGATCAGGTTTCCGGTACGGATCGGGTAGCGACAGGGGGGTTAGTGAGTCCTGAGTGATTCGCTTACGCTTACGATTCAGAACAGGAAGGGAGGGGGTGAGTAGCTCAAATGTGCTGTTAGCATGTTAGCAGAGTGATGCCACTGTGAACTGAGGAGCTATTTTCAAATCAAATCAAATCACTTTTATTGTCACATCACATGTGCAGGTACATTGGTACAGCACATGTGAGTGAAATTCTTGTGTGCAAGCTTCACAAGCAACAGAGTTGTGCAAAATACAATAATGTAAACAAGCAAAATACAAGAATGGCTACATCTGAAACTAATAAATATATGTACAATATATAATAGTATATGCATTTCTGGATGTGTATACTAAATATTTTTCTACGTGTGTGTGTGTATATACACATATTTTACAAATTAAATAGAGTAAACAATAAATAAAATATATAAAAATATACAGAGTTGAGACATGTGCAAAACAGTGGCATTACTGTACAGTATGGAGTGCATAATGTTAAAGTTCCAGTAGTGAAGGTGAGGTGTCTACTTGATGTGAGCTTCTACTCAGGGTTTTTTCTTCCAGTTCAGAGCAGAAATTTTTTTGTTAAGATACTGGATGTTGTGTTTTTCTCCACAATTTTAATTATAAGCTAGATACATTGCTGCTAACAGCAACAGGGATGAGTCAGTGAGTCAGTTGGGTTTGTGAATCATGATTCATGAGTCAGTAAAGTGATTCTCGAGTATTGAACGATTCGTTCATGTTCGCGTATCACTAATGCAGAACACCTGATTGTTCTGTAAATAATTTTAAATGTCTGTTTTGTTTTGTTTTTTAAAACCCATGGCTGCATTTTTAGGTAAACAGCTGCAAAAAACTTTGTTTTCAAAGCTCAGTTACTTTTTTGAAGAAGTACCTATATAATTATTTTGCCCAACATTTGTCATGATATACTGTATTTTGCAGATAGAGAGTTACAGGACTCTCTCCCAGACCACAGACTCATACTCATAATATAAGTCAGAAAAAAAAAAAAAGAAAAATTAGAGAGAACATTGGTTGGGTCATGTGTTAGGAGCTATGGGATGCCACATTGTTTGATGGAAATCAGAATTATGAAGCTACAGAGGGCTGAATTGAAAAGCACCCCAAAAATGAAAGAATATTGTAGCAGACTAGTTCATTTTGCCAAAATTTCACTGCAGCAAATCAAAATGGAAATTAGCAGTATTCATGCATGACGATGTTCGGCCATGCTCCTAACGGTGTGTTGAGGGATCTCTTCCCAAACATGTACCAGGAGAGTCTGAGCACCTGGAGAGTCTGAGGTGCGGATGATCTGATATCGTCGTGTTGGTGTTGTTCCCAGATCATCATGAAAATGTTGTTCCAGGTTCAACATTGCAAGTGACCAATCACATTGTTGTGACGTTATTCTTTTGTGCGTCAAGCCATTCGTGCATTTATGAAATTCCAATGTTGCAAGGACAATATCAATTCTGCTCACCATTTATTAAAGGGTTACGGTTAGGGTCAGGGTCCGTTGATCGACGGACAAAAGACAAAGGCAGTTTCTCGCAGCTTAACCCTGGAGAACCCATGGGGTCAAATTTGACTCCACCTCCCAGCACAAAAAAGGAGGTTGCTACAATAACAACAGGTACTTGTGTAGCTCATCAGAGTAGATTGGGGTATAGATTCAGGAGTGTAGGGATTATCATCCACCACCTGTACACAGATGACATCAAGCTCTACGCCAAAAGTGAGGAGGCATTGACTTATGGATCCACCAGGATCTAGAGCGTGTAAATTCTAAACGTAAATTCAGTAAGATCATAATTCAGATCGGCAGTAATGACACCCGGTTACGCCAATCGGAGGTCACTAAAATCAATATTGAATCGGTGTGCAACTTTGCCAAAACAATGTCGGACTCTGTAGTTTTCTCTGGTCCCCTCCCCAATCAGACCAGGAGTGACATGTTTAGCCGCATGTTCTCCTTAAATTGCTGGCTGTCTGAGTGGTGTCCCAGAAACGATGTGGGCTTCATAGATAATTGGCAAACCTTCTGGAGGAAACCTGGTCTTGTTAGGAGAGACGGCATCCATCCCACTTTGGATGGAGCAGCTCTCATTTCTAGAAATATGGACAAATTTATTAAACCCCCCAAAATATGACTATCCAGAGTTGGGACCAGGAAGCAGAGTTGCAGTCTTACACGCCTCTCTGCAGCTTCTCTCCTCCTGCTACCCCCCCAAAAACCCATCTCCATAGAGACTGTGTCAGCTTCCAAAAAGACAACAAACAAACTAAAAACCAGCAACAAACAACTTAAAAATAAACAATTACAAAGAAAGAACAATACAGTATCCACATCTGAACCAAAGAGTAAAACAGTGAAATGTGGATTATTAAATATTAGGCCTCTCTCCTCCAAGTCTCTGTTAGTACATGACTTAATAATTGATCAACAAATTGATTTACTCTGCCTTACAGAAACCTGGTTGCAGCAGGATGATTGTGTTACTTTAAATGAATCAACACCCCCGAGTCATTCTAACTACCAGAAACCTCGAAGCACAGGCCGAGGGGGTGGTGTGGCAGCAATTTTTCACACCAGCCTATTAATTAATGAAAGACCAAGACAGACTTTTAATTCATTCGAAAGCCTGATGCTTAACATTGTCCACCCCAGCTGTGAAACTCAGAAACCAGTCTTACTTGTTATCATCTATCGTCCACCTGGGCCTTACACAGAGTTTCTGTCTGATTTCTCAGACTTTATATCTAATTTAGTTCTGAGCTCAGATAAAATAATTATTGTGGGTGATTTTAACATCCATGTAGATGCTAAAAATGACAGCCTCAACATGGCATTTAATCTGTTATTAGACTCAATTGGTTTCTCTCAAAAAGTAAAAGAACCCACCCACCACTTTAATCACACTCTAGATCTTGTTTTAACATATGACATAGAAACTGAACATTTAACAGTGTTTCCTGAAAACCCTCTCCTGTCTGATCATTTCCTGATAACATTTACATTTACAATAATTGATTACACAGCGGTGGAGAGTAGACTTTATCAAAGTAGACGTCTTTCTGAAAGCGCTGTAACTAAGTTTAAGAATATAATCCACCCACTGTTATCATCTTCAATGCCCTGTACCAACATAGAGCAGAGCAGCTATCTGAACGCTACCCCAACAGAGGTCGATTATCTTGTTAATAGTTTCACCTCCTCACTACGTACGACTCTGGATACTGTAGCTCCTGTGAAAACTAAGGTCTCTAATCAGAAGTACCTGACTCCGTGGTATAATTCTCAAACACGTACCCTAAAGCAGATGACTCGTAATCTGGAGAGGAAATGGTGTGTCACAAATTTAGAGGATCATCATTTAGCCTGGAGAAATAGTTTGCTGCCCTCCGCAAAGCCCTCCGCAAAGCCAGAACATCTTACTATTCATCACTGATTGAAGAAAATAAGAACAACCCCAGGTTTCTCTTCAGCACTGTAGCCAGGCTGACAAAAAGTTAGAGCTCTTTTGAGCCAACCATCCCTTTAATGTTAACTAGTAATGACTTCACGAACTTCTTCACAAAATTTTTTTTTTATCATTAGAGAATAAATTACCAACAATCATCACACAGATGTAATATTATCTACAGCTACTCTTAGTACCATTGATGTTAAGTTAGACTCTTTTTCTCTAATTGATTTTTCTGAGTTAACTTCAATAATTACTTCCTCCAAGCCATCAACGTGTCTTTTAGGCCCCATTCCTACAAAACTGCTCAAAGAAGTCCTGCCATTAATTAATTCTTCGATCTTAAATATGATCAACCTATCTCTAATGATCGGCTATGTACCACAGGCCTTCAAGCTAGCTGTAGTTAAACCTTTACTCAAAAAGCCATCTCTAGACCCAGCAGCCTTAGCTAATTACAGGCCAATCTCCAACCTTCCTTTCATATCAAAAATCCTTGAAAGAGTAGTTGTCAAACAGCTAACAGATCATCTGCAGAGGAATGGTTTATTTGAAGAGTTTCAGTCAGGTTTCAGAGCTCATCACAGCACAGAAACAGCTTTAGTGAAGGTTACAAATGATCTTCTTATGGCCTCTGACAGTGGACTCATCTCTGTGCTTGTCCTGCTAGACCTTAGTGCAGCATTCGATACTTGTTGACCATAATATCCTATTAGAGCGATTAGAACATGCTGTAGGTATTACAGGTACTGCACTGCAGTGGCTTGTATCATATCTATCTAATAGACTCCAATTTGTGCATGTAAATGGAGAGTCCTCTTCACACACTGAGGTTAATTATGGAGTTCCACAGGGTTCAGTGCTAGGACCAATTCTGTTTACATTATACATGCTTCCCTTAGGCAGCATCATTAGAAGACATAGCATACATTTTCACTGCTATGCCGATGACACCCAGCTCTATCTGTCCATGAAGCCAGATAAAACACACCAATTAGTTAAACTGCAGGAATGTCTTAAAGACATAAAGACCTGGATGGCCGCTAACTTTCTGCTTCTTAATTCAGATAAAACTGAGGTTATTGTACTCGGCCCTGAAAATCTTAGAAATATGGTATCTAACCAGATTCTTACTCTGGATGGCATTACCTTGGCCTCCAGTAACACTGTGAGGAACCTTGGAGTCATTTTTGACCAGGACATGTCCTTCAAAGCACATTTTAAACAAATATGTAAGACTGCTTTCTTCCATTTGCGCAACATCTCTAAAATTAGAAATATCCTGTCTCAGAGTGACGCTGAAAAACTAGTTCATGCATTTATTACTTCCAGGCTGGACTACTGTAATTCATTATTATCAGGATGTCCAAAAAACTCACTGAAAAGCCTTCAGCTAATCCAAAATGCTGCAGCAAGAGTACTGACAGGGACTAGAAAGAGAGAGCATATTTCTCCTGTTTTGGCTTCCCTTCATTGGCTTCCTGTTAAATCCAGAATTGAATTCAAAATCCTGCTCCTCACATACAAGGTCTTAAATAATCAGGCCCCATCTTATCTTAATGACCTTGTAGTACCATATCACCCTATTAGAGCACTTCGCTCTCGCTCTGCAGGCCTACTTGTTGTTCCTAGAGTATTTAAAAGTAGAATGGGAGGGAGAGCCTTCAGTTTTCAGGCCCCTCTTCTGTGGAACCAGCTTCCAGTTTGGATTCGGGAGACAGACACTATCTCTACTTTTAAGATTAGGCTTAAAACTTTCCTTTTTGCTAAAGCATATAGTTAGGGCTGGACCAGGTGACCCTGAATCCTCCCTTAGTTATGCTGCAATAGACATAGGCTGCCGGGGGATTCCCATGATGCATTGAGTTTTTCCTTTCCAGTCACCTTTCTCACTCACTATGTATTAACAGACCTCTCTGCATTGAATCATATCTGTTATTAACCTCTGTCTCTCTTCCACAGCATGTCTTTTATCCTGTCTTCCTTCTCTCACCCCAACCGGTCGCAGCAGATGGCCGCCCCTCCCTGAGCCTGGTTCTGCCGGAGGTTTCTTCCTGTTAAAAGGGAGTTTTTCCTTCCCACTGTCGCCAAAGTGCTTGCTCATAGGGGGTCATATGATTGTTGGGTTTTTCTCTGTATCTATGAAGCGCCTTGAGGCGACTTATGTTGTGATTTGGCGCTATATAAATAAAATTGAATTGAATTGAATTGTACTCGGCCCTGAAAAGCTTAGAAATATGGTATCTAACCAGATTCTTACGCTGGATGGCATTACCTTGGCCTCCAGTAACGCTGTGAGGAACCTTGAAGTCATTTTTGACCAGGATATGTCCTTCAATGCACATATTAAACAAATATGTAAGACTGTGTTCTTCCATTTGCGCAACATCTCTAAAATGAGAAATATCCTGTCTCAGAGTCACGCTGAAAAACTAGTTCATGCATTTATTACTTCCAGGCTGGACTACTGTAATTCATTATTATCAGGATGTCCAAAAAACTCACTGAAAAGCCTTCAGCTAATCCAAAATGCTGCAGCAAGAGTACTGACAGGGACTAGAAAGAGAGAGCATATTCCTCCTGTTTTGGCTTCCCTTCATTGGCTTCCTGTTAAATCCAGAATTGAATTCAAAATCCTGCTCCTCACATACAAGGTCTTAAATAATCAGGCCCCATCTTATCTTAATGACCTTGTAGTACCATATCACCCTATTAGAGCACTTCGCTCTCGCTCTGCAGGCCTACTTGTTGTTCCTAGAGTATTTAAAAGTAGAATGGGAGGGAGAGCCTTCAGTTTTCAGGCCCCTCTTCTGTGGAACCAGCTTCCAGTTTGGATTCAGGAGACAGACACTATCTCTACTTTTAAGATTAGGCTTAAAACTTTCCTTTTTGCTAAAGCATATAGTTAGGGCTGGACCAGGTGACCCTGAATCCTCCCTTAGTTATGCTGCAATAGACATAGGCTGCCGGGGGATTCCCATGATGCATTGAGTTTTTCCTTTCCAGTCACCTTTCTCACTCACTATGTATTAACAGACCTCTCTGCATTGAATCATATCTGTTATTAACCTCTGTCTCTCTTCCACAGCATGTCTTTTATCCTGTCTTCCTTCTCTCACCCCAACCGGTCGCAGCAGATGGCCGCCCCTCCCTGAGCCTGGTTCTGCCGGAGGTTTCTTCCTGTTAAAAGGGAGTTTTTCCTTCCCACTGTCGCCAAAGTGCTTGCTCATAGGGGGTCATATGATTGTTGGGTTTTTCTCTGTATCTATGAAGCGCCTTGAGGTGACTTATGTTGTGATTTGGCGCTATATAAATAAAATTGAATTGAATTGAATAGAGCGAGGACATCGCCATTCAGACTGGATAAATGAGGCTAAATGGTTGCAAAGAGAGGAAAGGTCATCCAGGCTGCAGGGGTGGGCTTCCAAAAAACAAAATATGAAATATATAGAACAGCTACAAATACATGGGTATCCCACATTGCAGTAAGACTTATGATAAAGATGCATGAGGGTCAACCACAGCCAAATACCTCCATCATAGATAAGACAATGATGATGCCAATGATGTTAAGACTAGAATACTCTTCAAAGTGTACTGAGGTCTCCATCTTCCACAGCTGGAACATATTTGCAAGCTAAAGTTCAAGTGATCCCAGTGATAATAGGAAGATTAGTAACCCCAAGGAACACATTAAAATAAAAGGCATTTAGGGAGGTTAAATGAGCTGATCACCAACTGTCCCATCAATAAAAATGAGAAAGATTAGAGCAAGTTGTGTAGCAGTCTTTCATAGATGGACTCCTTTAAAATGTTTGCTTGTGTTGCAGCCATCCCATCTAATTACTGTGATCAGATCTTAATGGATCGGGTCTCAGTTTGGGTTTATTTTCAGTTCATATTTAGGGTGTGAAAGTAGGCTCTCTGACGCTTCATTTGAACTCAGAGTTGTCAGCATATTCAAGACACTAAGTTGGGAAAAAATCCTTGATGTGACCCTCTAGAGCCTATTTCACTATCTGAGCACTTAGTGTGCAGTTCACTGCTTTTTTACAGACTTCGAGGTATCCTATCATGTTCTTACTTTCTAGTTTGCCTTCACTTATCCATCCATTCTACTTATCAGGGTCACGGGGGCCTGGGCGAGAGGTAGCATACACCCTGAACAGCTCACCAGTCTATCACCAGGGCTAACACAGAGACAGATAACCATTCACACCTATGGGTAATTTAGAATCGTTAGTTAACCTAACCCCACTAACTGTACCCGGAGAGAACCCATGCGAATATGGGGAAAACAAGCAAACTTCACCCAGGAGATGGATTCGAACTCAGGACCTTCTCGGTGTGAGACAGCAATGCTAACCACCTTCACTGTGCTACTCCCCTCAGAGGACTCAGTTATGCCACATAAATTGTTTAGCACATAAATTAAATTGCCCAGTGAATGTTTCCTCTTTTTTCCTTTTTTTTAATTTCATGTTTTAAGCTCTCTTGGGCTTTGTGATTTATGCCTTTTAAGTAGAGGCTACTGGAGAATATAAATGACTTGTTTAGAATTCATAGCCAGCATAAAGCATGGGTTGAGGATTACACAGATGCACAGTTACAGCAACTGCAGATGAGATGTTGACTGTTTTATAAGACATAAGAAAATCAAAGGCATCACAACTAATGCAGCAGAAAATGAAATATCACATATATTTCAGATTCTGCTGCCAAATATTTTATCACAGTGAGGTCATAAACACAACAGCAGCATATAGCAAACAAGTCTTGTAGGAAACATGTCAAACAAAAAACAGGCACCCAAAGAACAAACAGCTCACATGGCACATTAAAATATGACCACAGGTTTCTACTTAGTCACTTTGTGATAGACTGGAAGTGAGACTGTTGCTAATTCAGGTCACATCTTTCATTTCACTCTCTAGACAAGTGCTCCTGAATTCTCTGGGAGCTGATGAATGACTTCACTTGTGTGTAAAATTTACAGAAAAAGTCAAACCCTAGAAAGTAGATCACCATTTGTAATTCACCATACCAGACAATGGAAGTCAGATAATCTCTTTTCCCAGCTGCCAGCTACTCTAGGTTGGCAGCTGTCCTGCAAAACCACTCTTGAAGAATTCCAACAAGGTGGAATCCTTACTTCCCATTTTACACATTTCTAATTACAGTTTCAACTGTCACAACAACTTCCAAGATTTCTATTAAATGATTCATTCCTTCTCTTGCTGGCCTTTATGGAAATAAATGAAATGCCTTTCATGTAACTGTGACTACTTCTGTGCACATTTATGCTGCACTAAAAAACATGCTGGCAGAGACTGCTGTCGGTATTTTGAAGAAGCTAAAAAGACTGACATAAAAACAATCTTTGAATGTCCTCAGAAAAAAAAGGCTTAGTCACAAACTGATGGCTGTTTTTTAAAAAATCCCAAACTTCATCGTTTGAAGTCTGCTTCAAACTGTGCTGCTTCTGAAGCTTGTTTACGCACATACCTACAGCACATGTTCATATATCAGCATTTTCCAAAATGCTGATAAAGAGTAGCGACAGGACGATGAAAAAATCCTCTGTCATGGAAATGAAAGGTCAAAAGAAAGGAAATAGAGATGTAAAACTATAGAGTAAGTCTGTCAGTGCAGTTTTTTCTACAATGTATGATACAGTGTGGTTTCTTTCAACAATGCCACACACAAGATCCCTGCTTTTCTGATCTACAGACTGGTCAACAGTAAACAGTGGTTATTTTTATTATTATTTTGTTACATTTTTCCCCATTCAAGATGAACTGCCAAAAACTGATTTCTGGCAAAACCTGATGGGGTGGCTGTAGCTCTGGAGGTAGAGCAGGTCAACTGCAACAATTTCTCCTTTTGGATCTCGGACTTCATCCCCCGTCTGCATTCACTTTCGAACAGCCAGATGCGGTGAGTGAGCGGGATACTTTGGCTTCCCCAGATTCCGGGACTTTGTTTTCTGGGGCTATTCAGAGTGGGATGAGAGACAATATGTATAGCTTACCTACCTTCGTGGTAACGGACATCATCAGCAGCTTCCGCTGAGGGGTCTCAGGAACCGCTTCAGCCTGCTGCTTTCACTGGGGGGACCGAGGAGCCCATCCAGCTATCACCATCGCCTGCAGCACCACCACCTGCGGCTCCCACGCCGTCGCCTGCAGTGCCACCGCCTGCAGTGCCACCACCTGCAGTGCCACCACCTGCAGCGCCTTCGTCTCCGGCTTCCACGCCGCCACCTGCAGCGCCTTCGTCTCCGGCTTCCACGCCACCGCTTGCAGCGCCTTCGTCTCCAGCTTCCACACCACCGCCTCCAGCGACATTCTCGTTTGGTCCAGTTTCAGCACCAGTTTCATCCACGCCTGGTCCAGCGTCGGCATCAGCTTTATCTTCGTCTGGTCCAGCCTCCGTGTCTGCATCCTCGCGTGGTCCAGCCTCCGTGTCTTCGCCCTCGCCTGGTCCAGCCTCCGTGTCTTCGCCCCCGCCTGCAGCATCAGCTTCATCATCCTCGCCTGCAGCAGCAGCTTCATCATCCATTCATCATTTTGAAGTGCCCACAGATGTCAGTGTAAATCTGTCTGTGTTATAGATAGGTGACCTATTGAGGGTGTACCCTCTCACTGTATGGCAGCTGAAATAGGCTCAAGAAAATGTATAAATATAATTAGTGATGTAGCTTTACTGCTATCTTCTTCTTTCAATCATTCCCTTTACGGATCACCACAGTGGATCATCTGCCTCCATCTGTCACACCGACCCTCTGCATGTAACTTCTGAATATCCATGAATATATTCTGAGGTTTTAATCTTTTCTTCCTTCCTTCATGCCTCCACATTCCGCATCCTTTGTCCAATATAACCACTATTCCTCCTCAGCTTTGCCTCTCATATACTCATTTCTAATCTTGTCCATTCTGTTCACTCTCAATGAAAGCAACTCTACCACCTCCTGTCTTTTTGTCAGCACCACCATCTCAAAACCATACATCATAGCAGGTCTCACTACCATCTTGTAAACCTTCCCTTTCACTGTCGCTGCTATCGTTCAATCAAAAATGATCCTTGACGCTGATCTGTCTGGGGTGGACTTGCTGTCCTCATAGATGATCTGCAGCACCCTCACATAAATGCTATTTTACACCATTTCATATGCTTTCTCTAGATCCTCAAAATGCAGTGCAACTCCTGATAATCATCTCTGTACTTCTCCATCAACACTGTCACAGCAAATTTCACACCTGTAGTGCTTTTTCTCTGCATGAAGTGAGAAAAAGAGATGCTTTGGCTTATGAAATGATTTATCAATTCTAACATGTAAATACATCATATGTTAAAATAGTCTACCGATCTCTCTCCTAGACATCTCCATAACTGACCTAACTTCCTCTTTACTAATCCTCTGCACTTCCTGATTCACTAATAGCCCTGTCTGTCTTCCTCTCTCTCTCTCTGTATTCCTTTCATTCCATGTTCTTTGCACAATCTATTCCATTTCTATCATTAACCACCCTAACCTGCTACACATCCTTTCTAGGTGGATCTGTCTGAATTGTCTAACCTATCGATATGTTGTGGTCTTTCCATAGTGTCCAGTCTCACTATAAGTCTCTTCCTTTGTTTTTGTCTCTAGCCTCTCAGTCCCTTGGTCTACTTTCTTCATTTCTCTGATAATCCCACATTTTCTTTGCTAGCCTTTTCTTTTGAAAAGGTTTTACGTACTCCTTTATTCCACCACCAAGTCTTCCTGGCTTCTTTCCTTTGTCCCGAGGACACCCCAAACAACTTCTTGGCAGTTTCCCTCCTTTAATCCTTACCTCTACCTTGTATTGGTTTCCTGACCCAGCCTACAGACAACCATCTAATGAAGCCTAGCCACACTCTCTCCTAACATCACCTTACAGTTTCCTATCTCTTTGTAATATTGCACCGTCTGCATACAATGTAGTCTCGCTGTGTGGACCTTCCTCCACTCTTGTACCCTCAACCCCAACCGGCTGCAGAAGATGGCTGCCTCTCCCTGAGCCTGTTTGTGCCTGAGGTTTCTTCCTGTTAAAAGAAAGTTTTTCCTTCCTAACGTTACCAAAGTGCTTGTTCATAGGAGGTCAATATGATTTTTGAGGTTTTCTGTTTTCTCTTTATTATTGTACAGCCTTTGCCTTACAATATAAAGCACCTTGAGGCAACTGTTTGTGATTAGGCACTATATAAATAAAACTGAAATTAAATTGAATTGAGAGTTTGTTTTGCAGATAAAAATACTGAGTTGATTTTGGATGCTTAACCCCATCTGGGGCTTAAGGGTTTTAATATCGGATGTACCCATATCTTCAGGGTTGGCTGTGACTCAGTGGGTACAGCAGATCATCTACTAATAAGAATGTAGGTTTGATTTGCTCAAATCCACATGCCAAAGTATCATAAGACATGATGCTGAAATCACAGTCGGCCCTGATATCAGGGGCCCGTTCTTCGTACCTCGCTAAGTAGGTTAGCTGGATTAGATTGTTGACGATTTCGCGTGATCTTGGATCGTTCGGTTCCCCGAAGCTCATCCGGGACTTGCTGCCATAGCAACAGAGCCGTAAGCGTAAACCTGCTCGGGAGCAGGTTTACTTTATGTAAACAGGATTAGATCGCGGCCACGCAGGTATGTCCGCTTCATTTATACGAAAGCAACAGCGATATTCCACCACTGTTTCACCATAAATAAATAACATCAATGTAACTAAAGATAATGCAGCACTTGATCCTTTTATTGATTTCACACAGATACATACAGGTCATTCCCTAAAAAAGGGAAATGCACTATTAACATTCTATTACATGTATGTGATTATTACAGATGTAATTCATATTTCAGAGTAGTAATTGGAAATTACTTCATGTAATCAAGATGGGAGACCACGGCTATAAAAGCGAAGGTGGATTTGGGAAGTCTGTCGCAGCCATATCCTGTCCGTATACGCGAGCAGCCCATTGCGGAAGGTGCAAGATTGATAAGGAGAGTTTCCAGAATTCAGCGTATATTGCGGGATAGACAGGATCCTTTAGCTCAGCGCGACAGTGTGCTCATTGAGAGATGTCGATATTCCCGTGAGGGTATTATTCACTTAACCAACTTGTTGACGAGGGGGTGCAGGACCACCACCTGTCTTTTTTTTGCTCTGCCCTTTTCTTGGTTGCTGTTATAAACAAACAGATTATTCCAGGGTCTCTTTCCAAGAGACGAAAAGCAATATAAGTGATAAATATTACCATTCTGTAGAATATTCTTATATTTCCCTTTTACTTGTTCCCATGTTCTAGTGGGTCCTGTTGTGGCTCTAATGTGAAAGGGGATATAATATAACACAATATAATATAATGTAATATAATATTGGATAATATAGTGTAATATAATAAATTTACCCTACCGCCTACTGGTGTTGGCCAGAGGGGCCGATGGCGCGATATGGCAGCCTGGCTTCTGTCAGTCTGCCCCAGGGCAGCTGTGGCTACAACTGTAGCTGCCTCCACCAGTGTGTGAATGTGAGAGTGACTGAATAGTGGCATTGTCATGCGCTTTGGGTGCCTTGAAAAGCGCTATATCAATCCACTCCATTATTATTGTTATTATTAAATTACTTACGAGTGTAATTTGTCAGCAACTTTCTGCCAGCCCTCTCTCCTTCCTTTTGCAGCCTTTGCAGTGTTCCCTTGCGTTCTGATTAAACTCTGAGACTCCTGAAATCCCTCACTCAAGAGTTCTTGCTCTGCTGCCGAAAAATACCGAGCGCGCTCCTTCGACATTTTCGCCGACCAATCAGAGGGTTGCCGATCAATGTTTCTACTATCAATGCGTAGCCCCTTTTACGACACCCAGTGATCTCACATTACTTCATCCAGCTGTACTAATCGTCAACAGCAGGTGTGTTCGGGGAACCGGATTAGCGAGCTCACGGTTAGCGCGATGGTTTGGTCTTGGATGTGTCATTTGATCTTGGATGTAGTAAGCGACGTACGAAGAACGGGCCCCAGAGTGTGAATGCAAGCAGGTACATAGGTATAGAAAAAAGTGCTTGTGTGAACAGGTGAGTTAGTCTTGTAGAAACAAACACTCTAAGTGCCCAAGAAGAGTAGGGAAAAAAAAAGGTTTACCATTATTTACAATCTTTTCACCTCTGTTCACGTCACCTCCATTGAAGTCTGCTTCAATCACCCCTCACTCCCTTATAATCCTTTTACCGCTCATTGTTATTTCCTTTCCTCTTTTGTTTAACAAGAAGCCAGTTGTTCCCCTAAAACACTTGCATTCTGCTGATGCATGCTGTCAATTATAAAATTTCCTTGACCCACACAGCTGTTCTCCATCATACAAATGATAAGAGACAAATGTTGGTCTCAAGGTAACAACCAAATTAAGACATGCTCATTGAGGAACCATCCGTGATCAAAACTGGGCCTTCTTTGTGAACCTAAGCCATCTACATGAGTGGATACATTTCAGTTACCTTGCATTAAGATATTAATGGCTCTTACACTGAAAATAGCCATTTAGCATCTGGGTCTAATTTTCATATAATGTATGTACTACTATATTCATATGACACTATTCTTGAATATTCTTGAATCAATATGTTCAGTTGTCTTCAGACAAAACAAACATTCTGCTGCAGAGAAACCTGTCTTGTGGCAGTCACTTTGAAGTAAAAGGAAAAATAAAAAAATCATTATCTATGTTGGCAGCTATGGCACTACAAATCTGAACACCAAAACAGGCTAACAAACTAAAAAATGGCCTCATTTGTGCCAGATCCTGCAGGACCAAAACTAGCACCTGTTCCAGCTGGGGATTAAGCAGAGTACATTTTCAGCCCATTTATGCCAAAGACCAAACCAGTTCAGTTCTTACAGTGCGGTACTTATTATTGTTTTTTGTTTTGTGTATTTTATGTTCAATATAGGTATTTGTTGTGCCTGAAAATGAATAAATAAATGAAATGAAATGAAATGAATGACATCTTTCTTATCTCCTCAGTAACGCTAACATCTGTTTGTTGCCTGGGGATCTTCTGTTGGGCTGCTGTATACTCACTGTTCACTATCTCTGTCCCTTCTCTATGTTTCCTTTCAAAATCACTCTGATCTCTAATGAATGAAAGCCAAGTTTGCGCAGATATTGATTAAACAACTGCTATCCATTTAAAAATGTCATTTTAAAATTCTGGACACTAAGTTTATGTGTGGGAAGGGATTTGTGCAGCATTAATAAAAGTGACTGACTTATTTTCATTAATCTGTTTTTCTTTAAAGCTACAATGTGCCATATTTTTAGGATGAATGAATGTCACTGTAATATCCGGCTTTTAATCAGCACATTGACATATTTGGTAGCCATCAACAAACATTAGGCATAATTTTAAAAGCCCAGAATTACCATGACCTTCAAGCATATGGTGAGTCTATGTAAACTTTCAACCACAACTGTGTGCCAGATTGGCTGGTTACCCTCTTGTATGTGTATATGTATCTCCTGTGCCTAGCGTAATCTCAGCATAAGATTTATTTTCATTATTGGGTGGTTGAAAACAGAAAACTTTTTTATTAAGGGTGGTATTTTATTTTGCTCGCTGATTGCTCTTCCAAATTCCGTGAAAGACAGTTTTTCGTTCTTCAAATGCCATTTCAGTTAATTTTCTTTTTAGTGAAATGTAAAATGGCATTTTTCTGAGCTCTTTTCATTAAGTTATCACCAGTTATTGTTGTGTTTGTTTATCATCTTAAAAAAAAGTATCCATGGTCAAATCAAAGATGGTCATAAAGATGGACACAGCCACCATTAGGGAATTTCCCTTTTTAAAGCCTCAAAATGAGCATATTTTGCCGCTGGTATGTAAGCAGCAACACGTGGATCTGACTGTGAAGGTGCAAACTCTTTGACTAATGACTTGTCAATCTCAAGCTGTCAGTCAGTGAGCATATTGTGGCTTGTCTGGACCTCATCTGTGAGTTTGGTGCAAGAGTTTGTCAGACTGACTGAGTCTGCTATCACTATGTAATTGAATAGGGTCAAGATAACAAATGCATGCAACCTGTTTCTGATGGTTGTGCTTAATTGATACAAGTCAAATTTCTTGCTGCCTATTGCAAATCTATTGCCATCCACGTACAGACATTTTCACATTAAACAGAAATTCACAACTAATTACAATCAGAGTTCAGCCAGAACTTGACAGATTTGAAGCAAGAATTGCATGCACCTACTGCTGGGTAACCAGCAGTAGGTGCATGTTCAGTGTTATTGCTACTAGCTGCAGTCAGCCTCTGACTGCTACAAAGTCAAAGGAATCCTCAAGCAATCACTGATTTTTCCTGGTTCCTATAGGAGGTTGTCACCCTTTTTTTCTCTAGAGTGACTGAGTCCTTAGAATAACCAAAAAATTTCCAAAATGGGCTTGATGTTTTATTCAGTATGATTTAGTCATGGCGAGTGGGATGAGCCATGTGAAGAAAGTGCAGGCACATGTGGAGGTACAAAGGAGGTTTATTGTAAAAAAAAACAAACAAAAAAAAACACAAGTAGTAAACAGCAAATGGAACTAAAGCTAAACTATACTGGGAAGAACTAAACCACTAAACTTGAACACAAACATGACGGAGGATGAATAGAGGCATAGGAAGGTGGATGGTAGGGAAAACACACGGAGAATTCACAGCAGATTCACATGGGATTTACAGGAGGTTAACAGACAGACCAGCGATTAGAACATGAGAAGACACGACTTAAATACACACAGAAGAACACCGAGAGATTACACACAGGTGGGGAACACAACTGGAAGTAATTGACGAGACGAGACAAGGGAAGCAAAACTGAGGCTGTGTCCCAATTCAGGGTCTGCACGCTTGAAGTACGCGCACTACGCGTACTACGCACGGTGCATACTACAAGTACGAGAAGTGCGGAAGTGAGAGGCTTGTGAAATGGGACGGTCTAGCCTCCGTCGCGCTGTTCAGGTTGCCTAGCAACCATGATACTAACCGCAAGAAACGTTATATTCAGCTTTATTTGACAGAAATGGAGAAAAAATGTTTTGTTGGTCACTCATTTTTGTCATGACATCACTTTGATTAGTTGAGTATCTGAGACTGAGACCACAGGACTGTAAAACATGATTGTTGGGCTTAATTTCTGTACTGAACAGTCATTTCAAGATTAGTTAGTAAATAACAATTAGTTTATGTTGTTCATGAGACTAAAATCATCTCACTGTGTTAATGTAAATACAATTTGGCCAATATTATATGTATTGTCAGATTATGATATATATATATATATATATATATACACATTAGCGGTGCAACAATACTTGTATCGGTATTGAACCGTTCGATACAGTGCTTTCGGTTCAGTACGCATATGTATCGAACAATAAAAAATGTTTTATTTATTTTATCAACTTTTCTTCTTTTTTTTTTTTTTTTTTTTTTTTTTTGTGTCCCGTTTGGATCTTTAGCCATCAGAATTGTTGTCTTAAGGCCAAGAAAGATGCCAAGCGGATTTATTTTACCAAGTGGATCATCATGGCCTTGCCATATTGGTCCATTTGATTGACCTTTATTATAATTATGAATTTATTTTATTTTCAGTTGCTACAAACGGGACAGACATGACTGGGGGATAGGACAGGGAGAAAGAATGAAAGAAAGAGAGGGAGAGAAAGAAAACCAAAGGGGAGAAGAGACGGTGAGAAGGGGGGGAAGAAAGAAAAAAACAAAAAAACAAAACAAACAAAACACCTGGGTCACCTGTATGGAGAAAAAAAACAGAAGAGAAAGCAAACAACAAAGAGCAACATAATAAAAAAAAAAACGGCACCATCACAATAAACTAGCTAGCAGTAAATATCAGTAGATACTAAATAATAAACGATATTGTGCAGCACGCAAGATAGACAGCGCACAATGTGCTTTGAGGCAGCAGCTAAGAAAGCTGTAGTCCGCGTCTGTGAATACCCGCGTGTACACCTGTGTGCATACCTGTGTGGATCAGCATGCTTGCATTCCAAAGGTTTCTCCATGTAACGATCTGCTAGGGAGTGTGGGGGGGCCACAGCCCCGTCCTCCAGGGTATGAAGCAGGTATGGAGGAGATCAAAACTCCAGACATCCAGAGGCCCCCAGAACACAAGAGACCAAGGAAGACCAACAGAGGGGCAGCCACGCCACTGTCCCAGTAAGAGCTGAGGAGAGTCCCAGATGAGGGCTCACTCAGCAGCCACCGAGCAGAAGCCAGGGGGAGTTGCAGTGACGTGCCCGTGAGCTCCGCCGGCAGCCAGCTGTGCCTGAGTGACCGAGCCCCAGGCCGAGAGGCCGGGGGCACCCCACCTCCGAAGTGGCCCGAGCGAGCCCCAGGCTCCAGGCCCCGATAAGCCGCCGCCAAGGAGTGAGCCGGTGTGTACCCGGACGCCCATCCCCGGACACAAAGAACCACCAACGCACCGATGTCTGAGGGAGTCCACCACTGGCAGGGGAAGTGGTGGTGGGTGGAGATAGGCCTCCAAACCTTGGAGGGCCTGAGATGTCCCCAGAGAGGTGGCGTCTGATACCCAACCTGACATATAGACACAGACATACAGGCACACACAGACACAAACATCCATTCCCACCCTCATGCTCTCATATGCACTTACTCCACAGTCAACCAACGTGGAGACAGACATAAAGAGATATATCAACTTTTCTTCTGACGATGCGGTCTGTGTTGAGAACTCAGTGAATCTGCGTTCGACTACTCTGCCTAGGCTGCACTGTCAAGCGCAGATCCACTGAGCGCAGCGCAAGAAGCTAAGCTTGTTGCAACATGGCAACTGCCTCAACGCTAGCTGAAATTGAACCTCCCCCACCCTCATTCAGATGTGGCGTTTGGAACTATTTTGGTTTTCATGTGAAGCATGACCCTGAAGGTAAGCGCGTCATGGACTAAAGTAAAACAGTATGTCGGATGTGCCACGCAATGCTCAATTACATGTGTGGGAACTAGTGCGTTAGCACAGTTAGCTCGTTAACGTGTTGACGCCGTCCAGCCCCACGCACGGGGCGATCCGCGGTAACTCATTAACGGAGATTTGCCGCGTTATGGCGTTAATATCATTTTAACGAGATTAACGCCGACAGCACTATTTCAGGATATATTACAGCAGTGAGCTTGAACTCTGGGTCAAAGATTCAAGTTGCAGTTATTTATATTTCCTATCGCCTTAAATCTTCAGTCAAAGACAAGTATCTTTGACAGTGTGTATACAGATGTATTATATATAAGAGAAATATTGTTCGTTTAATATGTTGGCATCATTACATTTGGCTCAATGCTTACACATATGTGTAAAAAGAAAATGTACGAGCTGTGAAAACTGTTTCTGCTAGAATGAAGAGTAGACCGATATATTGAATATTCCTTTATTGGGTGAGAAAATCAGACCATGTCATAACTGCTGTAAGTCACACAGAATAGATATCAGAGCCTTAAACAGGCTGACTTCTGCTAAATGGGTCAAACTGGGCAGAAAGTATACAAACACATAACATCCTTATAGAATATGATGTAACACTATAGATCAACTTACCTCATAATATATAAAGCATATAAACAATTACAGCAATATGATGCAACAAACACAGCAGCTACTGATCCAAAATACTCAAAGCTTCATAGAACTGAAACAAACATTTATTTTTAGCTCCATTCTGCTGCTGATACACACTTTAGGTCAGCAGTCCCCCCACCCCCGGGCCTCGGACCGGTATCGGTCCTTGAGTCGTTTGGTACCGGGCCGCGAGAGTTGAGGCTCAGGTGTGAAATGTATGGTTTTCAGGGTTTTTATCGGTTTTCAGGGTTATTTTGTTATCGTTTTGATCGTTAACTCGGTTTTCCTGGGTCTTTTCATGTGTGTTATGAATAAATCTTCTTTTTTTCGGTACCGGTACTAGTTTTATTTTATTGTATTTATCCGCGACACATTAAAGGCCGGTCCGTGAAAAATATTGTCGGGCATAAACCGGTCCGTGGTGCAAAAAAGGTTGGAGACCGCTGCTTTAGGTCTCTGGACATTGAAGTTGTTGCTGCCTTTCATAGTGTGTAACTTGAAGGCCCTGAGTACTTTCTCCCACACTGAAAACACTGGGATGATAAAATTATTTGAAGATTACCTAATAAGACTGATTCAGGACAGACAATTAGTTATGTTAAACTTTCCTAGCAGTCCTTCACAAACAGGGAACAGTCTGTCTATTCTCTCCATCTGTCAGCTGCTGCTGGCTCTTCCTCCTCCTCTTCCTCACACACTGCTGAGTTTGTCCTGGTGGATCATCAGGGGTGCAAAGCCTCACAGATGATGTGCAGCAGTGGGTCCCTCAGTCTGTCCTCACTCTGGTCACACGTGGAAATCAAATGTGGGATAAGCTGCAGGATTCAAACACAAGTGTAACTTATAAACACATGTTCATACTTTTATTCCACAATCCGAAAGAAAAAGAGAGAGAGTGCAGGACAGACAGGTGACATTCTCAGGTGTAGACACTGCTACACAACAGCACCAGAGAAGGAGTGTTTGTGTTATTACGAGTGCTAAACTGTGTGACTGCTGTGATTAAAGCATCTTTCTTTCAGCTTAACGAGTGAACCGTCAGCTCGTTCAAACACACGTTAAAGTCCGTTTGGCTCGACACCACCGAACAGAGGCAGCAATATAACATAGCTAACATTAACAGTGCAGTGAATCCTGCTTGTGCCGTGATATTCAGGACTGCAAACCGAGCAGCATCACTGACTTTCAGCCTGTTGTGTTTGTGGATATATGACTGACTTTAATTATCCATAAAATCATCAGGTTCTCTGTAAGATTAAGGTCAACTATCGAACGACGTATAAAGTAAAGGCTTTAAAACAAAGTAAACGCTCTAAGTACAAACATCGCTAATGTCACATAACTTTGTCTCCCCAGAAACATTTCCGTTGTGTTGTGTGTGCTTTTGCAGCGTTTTTCTTTTTGCAGCGTTTTTCTTTTTGCAGCATTTTTCTTTTTGCAGCATTTTTCTTTTTGCAAGTATTTTCTGAAGTTGCAGTCCGTTTGGCCTCTCAGGGCCACCGTACTTCTGCCGTATTTTGCGGCAAAATTATCCACACCCACCGCCGTGCTATGAATTGTGGGATATATGGGACCACGAAGCGTGCACCGGACCACGCTTGATATTTGGGGAAATCGACAGCGCATTTGGAGTATGCATTTGAAGTACACTTCAGATTGGGACAGCCGTCGTCACGTGGCGGTGTCGTAATCGCACTTGAAATGCGTACTTCAAGCATGCAGACCCTGAATTGGGACACAGCCTGAGTACACTCACATAAGACACGGACCTTCACAATAAAACAGGAAACAAGAAATAACTGCACAAAGACGCAGACTAGACACTGAACTAAACCTACAGGAAAAACGAGGGCACCAAAACAAGACCTAAGAACTAACCCCTTAACCAGAATAAACTGAAACATGGAATATAATATTCAAAACAGGATAACTAAAGAATCAGAACATAGGCCAATATATAGATAAATACCAAAAATACAAGACCGAAAATGCTGGGTCAAAATGACCCAGAACTGTGACAGATGTTAAACTAGTGATTGAGCCCATAAAGTCATCAAGAATGTGTTTAGTAAGGTTCAAAGCAAAGGAACCAGAAGCCTGTTTTCAATGGACTTCTATACTATTTTTGCCCACGCAGGCTATTGGAGAGAAAGCATAACTAAAGCACGCCTACATCAATTCACTTTCAGAAAGCATCCAGACTTTCAGAGTCCTGTTGTAGAAAGGTCAGAGCAAAATTAAATAAGATCTCTACTGAGCTCTTGCATTTGTTTGTATTAATTCTTTTTTTTTTTGTCACAGACAGCGAGATGTGAATCACTCTGTTCTTGCAGCAACACTGGAAGCATATGTAAGTGCTGAAACATAGGTGACTGATAGAATGAATTGCTCAATTCACTGTTCTCAGCCTGCTTGTTTTTCATTTCTATAAATCAAACTTTTAGTCCTAAATTCACCAACCGATCCACCGACACCACCAAACTCTTTTGTAGTTAAGAGAATGGAAACATCATCCTAGATTTTCACTCATCTTTACAGCAGCTCATATTATTAGTCAATGCTCCAAAAGACCCCAATTAGTAGAATTAAAGCCTAGCAGACAGCTGTTGACTAGAGCTAACTTAAAATAAATGAATACATTTTAACAGCGGACCCTATAGGAACTCCCTTTTGCAAACAGCCTTATGTCTCACAGAAAAAGTAAACTTAGGTTGTCATGGTATGCCACAGCTCTCCCTCTCACATCACAGCACTATTACTAAAAAGTGAAAACTGAAGAACAAATGATTAGAAATGGTTTCTATTGTAACGAAAAACTAAATTTGGGTTTCGCAGAATACTGTGAACAGAGGTTCCAATAATGACTTTTTTTTCTCACGTATCTGGAAATGCTGTGTGTTATCAGGATAATGAAGAAGCACAGAGGCATAACAAATTACGATAAACTTAGTTATTGTGCAAAAAAATGGTATAAGAAATCACAGGGAAAGGAAACCTCTGCAGTGAAACATTTTAACCTGGTGTTGTTTCTAGTGATGGTTAGGAGATATTTGCTAAATTAATTTGAAAATAATCACATCCTACGGTCCACTAGACAGTTTGGTGCTGTTTAATGCAGGATAAACTGGTTAGTTTGCAGCATTGTGGTGAAGTTTACACTAATGCATTATTTTGAACTGCTGTAGCTGAGGCAGACATCAATATATATTTAGGGTGACGACACTGATTAGATTCTTTAATACTAGCTTTATATTGTAAAGGGGTTGGAAATCAGTCCTATAGGTTGTGAAACATCTCTTTATACCTTGTTTAACTCAGATAAACAAATCCAAGATAATTTAATATGGGAGTAGGAACACATGTCAGCAGGTCACAGTATAGTATTTAGACTGTACACAGAGAAAAAGCAACTGGAACACATGGAATGAGTTACTATGGGACTTATTTTTAATTCTTTTCACGTCGCAGAACCATTACATCCAGTCCCAGTCCTTACCTGCCAAATCCCACTTTAATCCTGTATATATCACCTAAATGCTGTTGATTTTGGGTGTGTGCCTCATTATCATGTTTTTACGTATGTTAAATTCTGTTATCTATTTTCATAGAAATATTTAATGTAAATCAAATATAGATTGAGCATTTGTTTTAACTGAAATTTCCAAGAAATACATTTAGGAGTTCACTTCAGGCTGCAAAAAACCCCGCATCAGTTGTATTAAACAGGTTCATAGGAGACAAAACAATGTTGCAAATATACTCGCAGAGGTTTTGTATGCACTAAAAACATTTATACCCCCTACACTGTTTTATCAATCCTTAACAATAAAGCAAATTTTACTTAAAGGAATGTCATGCAATAGCATTAGCTAAATCATATTTTGCATTCACCATAAATTCACTTCATATTTTTCACCTGGTTATCTGCACCCCACCTGCAATAAATGCGTGCTGCGTAGTCTCAAACCCTTCTCTTTGATTTGCAACATATGCTATTACCTGTGTATTCCTGTCTTAATTACATTAAAATTTGGTTTTAGACGGCGCATGGGATGTCGCACTCCATGGATTCTGATTACCTGACACAGGTTGCTGCAGTAGTGGAAGGATTTCTGCAGCTTGTAAGTAAAAGGAATGCATGGCCATCGGTTTGAATGTATCTCTGTGTGTACTGTCTTTGATCCGACTCTAACTGCTTGAAGGGAGAAAGTGGGGAAAAAAATTGACTTTCTAATGTCCACGTTTAAAATGGACAGTGAACAAAATCACAGCAGGTATCAAGTTGTAGTGTATTCTCCTGGGGACTCTCCTCAATTTGATATTCTAAAATTCTTCTCTGCAATCAATTTCCTGGTGAGAGCGCAGCGTGAGACAAAGGTTTATACCTTTTACATACTTTAACTTGAAGACAGCCAAGTAGAGAAAGCTGTTCTCACACATTATTCAGTTTCTGCAGTCATTATCTGGGCAATTTAGAGCACTCAAAGAAGCAAACAGAAAGGCACCTGCACACATCTTACAGTAGCTTGGAAACAAGCCACAATCCTGCAGACTGGTTACAATGCATGCTGCATAATCAGTCTTGTTTGATCTGTACAGCTTGATCAGTTTTGGTGGATGCATTCATTGTTCTAATACAGACCTAAAAAAAAAAAGGTTGCATTTTATCTGCAAAGTCTGTCCCTCAATGACTGCCAGGGAAGCAGCTCAAGGGTTTGTTTACTGCTGCTGTTACCAAGAGATTTTTGATTCCCTCTTCTTTGGGAGAGACATGTTTGTGCACACAGATATTGATTAAACTGTCCACGATCAGGAGAACCATATGGGCCAACGTTTTTTTTTTTCTTTTTAGTTTTGTTAGGATGTATAATCCTACAGATCCAAGTGTGGTGAGAAAAGAAAGAAGATCAATCTGATTCACAATCAAGGTCCCTAGTGCAGCCTTGACGTCTGATTCAGTGTGAAACTGAAACATCATGTCAGAGATGCGATGAGTGCTTCTCCAACTGAAAAAGATGACCACTTACAGTTGAAGTAACAGAAGTTCATGTCAAGGTTCAGGAAATCGTGTGTTAAATTGTGAGTAACTGGCAGCAGAAGAAGTGGGGACGCATAAAGGTCTGAGTGATTTTTCCTACATATACCTCTGTTTTTATTGTATAATAAGTGTGTGGTGAGGAGGCAGCACTTTTCTATACTCAGGTTTTGAACAATCTGGTATTAAATTTCCTGAGTGAAGACTAAAATCACATCATGAATGGTGAGAGGTCATGCTAGTTTTAGAACCAAACACTCAACAGTCAAATGAAGAAGGAAGTTCAAAGTCAGAGAGGTGACAGAACTGGGGTTGGGACAGTGAGGAGGGGCAACGCATCCTTCTAAACAGCAAGGTGGGAAGTCAGTTTGCAGGTACGTTTTTTTTAGAGGGTGACTGGAACTTCTTTTTAAAAGGAATTTTACACACACACACACACCTACACACACATGCGGGGAAAGAAAAAGTAGGTAAAGAACAGAGAGCAGAGGGAGATGGCCTACACTTGAGCTACAAAACTCTTTTAAAAAAAAGTTATGAATTACATCAACATTGTTTAATCTACACATTTTACATTTTACTTTAATACATAAGAAAAGCAATGTTTAGGTCTAACTGGATTTTGCCTTACAAAAAAGAAATGACTCCAATTTTTCTGTTACTGTGAGAAATGAACAGCTGGTATTGGATTGGTACTCCACACTCAAAATTTCTCTTCCAGTACAGAAACTATAAAAAGCTACATTGGTGCATCCTTAGTTACCAATGTGTTTTGTTTATTTTCTATAGCAGAATACCCATTAAGCAATAAAATGTCATGAATATTGTATGAACTTTGTTCATGGTTTTCTGCATTCAACTGTGATGTTTACAGTATGTTTTTCAATAAGTATTACAAAGGACTCTTCTGTAACAACTGATTTGATACACACTGCATGGATTCATTTCATTCATGGTCTAAATACACATCATGTAACAATAATTAAAGTGAAGACTCAAAGTTTTTCTCTTGCTGGGAGTAATATAAATGAACTGTTTATGCATACAAAACTATTAGAGAATGTATGTTATTGAATGATAAATGCCAAAGTTGCCAATTCCAGTTAATTTAATAAGTTTTATTACTGACTGCACATTAACCCAGATAACTAAGATTGTGTAACAGAGACAAATAACTTTGACTGAGTCTGGCCAGCTGGTCTCAGAATGGGGTCTCCTGAGGAGAGAGAGTGCTTTCAGCTGGAGTACGTTGCCCAGAGAAAGATTTTGTGTGATGATCCATATTTCTGGTTACTGCCTGCTGACTGCATATTGCTTCAGGGAACATTGGTGGCTGTTTGGATGAAGCATGTGTGGAATCCATCTTCAAGCTTGTGTTGCTTTTGCTCTGCGAAATCACTGGCAGCAAAAATAAGACAAAATGAAGTTGACTGTTGCTCCTTCGTAATGAAATGCATTATACTTACTTTCTGAAATCCCTGCCAAGCATCAGTTTATTTTAAAATGTCTCTAAAATCTGAGGAGCAGTTGAATGCAATAGATCTTGCAGTGATAATCTGATAAAAACTAACGTGGAATAAAATGGGAAGAACACAGTACAGATGGATTTTTGAAAACTTGAAGAAAAACAACAACAAAAAAACAAAGCTAGGAATTTTAAACATGGGAATCAGACAAATAACGTAGTGCTACCAAGAATAAGTGTATCTCATCACAGATTTCTAGTGTTTCCTGTCCTTCCTAAGGTATACATGGAGAAAGCCTTACTTTTATGACCACCAGCAATCTTTTGCGTGCCATGATTGATTTTCACGAAACAAAAATTGTCATGATGAAACTGACTGAAAGAAAGTTCTCTTTGCTGTGGAGGATAATTTCATTACAGCCACCAGGAAAGGAATCAACAACTCCCAGCACTCCAGATTAAAGCCAGCATCAATGTTTCCCATAGTTCCAGTAGCAGGCTGTAGAGATGCCAGCCCAGTCTCATAGGAAAACGTGAAATGATCACAAAAAAGAATGGAGTAGTTTGTCTTTATGTAAATTAATTTTGACATTTTTACGTGATAGACAGCATGAATTTTCAAGTTATATATTTCGATAGGGAGTATTGTTAAAGCCGTAGCCAGTGGACAACTAATGGACCACAAAATACACAAGGTTCAAACAGAGTGGCAAGTTTCAGAGTCTTTATTAAAGAACAGGATAATGTTTGAAGATGATGTACAACAGAGTCAGTGCTGAGATCAGGAAGGGAGTTGCCACTGGAAGAGAGCAGAGCTGCGTTATTACTCTAGGAGAGAGCTGAGAGCACAAGTGCAAATAGGATGTTGCAAAAAAGCTTTCAGGCTTACTTGAAATTGTGATAATTTTGCTGTAAGGAGGGGGCTACTGGTTTGCTAGGTGGGGACAGAGGTTCAGGAGGGCAGGCAGGTGGGAGCCAGAGCAGGAAAGGAGCCATGGGAAGGCAGGCAGAGTGCGTAGAATAGTGAGAGTGAGATGTCCCATCCAGACTGTGATGCTGATTTTGATTGTAAGCAGACGGCAGAGGGGACTCCTTCTCACAATACGAAGGAGGCACACTCTGAGTGAGCTAACTATCTGTTGAAGACTGAGCAATCCTTAAATACAGCTGGGTTGATCACAAGATGGCGATAAGGTGTTATATCTGAATCTCCGACTCCGCCTCAGAGGGAGAAGGAATCTCCACACAGTTTCTTCCAGACTCTCCTCCTCTCTTGGTGAAAACAAACAGCAGAAAAGCAGCAAGCCAACACAGATCATAAGAAGTGTGTTTCATTTCTGCAGCACGTATGTTGTATTTTGAGTCTTCGTGGTAGGAAAGCAAGCCTAACCATCCAAATGGCCTGTATTTATGTAGCGCTTTACATATCCAGTCATCCACCCATTCACACACACATTCACACACTGGTGATGGCAGCTACATTGTAGCCACAGCCACCCTCGGGCGCACTGACAGAGGTGAGGCTGCCGGACACTGGCGCCACCGGGCCCTCTGACCACCACCAGTAGGCAACGGGTGAAGTGTCTTGCCCAAGAACACAACGACCAAGACTGTCCAAGCCGGGGCTCGAACCGGCAACCTTCTGATTACAAGGCGAACTCCCAACTCTTGAGCCACGATCGCCCCCCCCAAATAGCCAACCCTATACATTATGTTGTAGCTGAGTAATTCTCATAGGGAAAAAAGACTGCCATTTATATAATGTGCAACAGGTTCTCAGGCCATAGAGCAGTACTGTGACACTTTCTGTTTTAGTTTATAGAAACACTTGTTCAATCTTGAAATGTAAATATAGTGCCAATTTGAAACAACAGTCATGCCAGGGCTTTTTATACAGTAGAAGAAAGGACCCCACAGTATTCGATAGTGGGCATCAATGATCTGATCATATCCTGTAAGCAAGTGTCTGGAGACAGTGGAGGCCTCTTTACTTGGAAGAGGCCACCAGGAGAACCAGACTCAAAGTGGGGAAGTCGTTTTCCTCAGCCTTGATTCACATTTCAAGTCACTGGTTCAGTTTCAGTTTCATACATATATATGTGCGTGTGTGACACTTTCCAGAAAGTATAACAATACTGCTCTCGCTCTCTCACAGTCATAGGGAGCAACAATTAGGGTGCGCATTAAGGCGAACCTTACTTTCTTGGGAGAGTGTCACTGGAGGGAAATTACTGCTTCTATTTTCATTCATAAAACCCTAATGTGCTGTGCATATTCACTGCAGCCCAGGTTTGTAGCTAGGTTGTGATAGGTGCAGGTTAGATAAAGCAGAATGGATGGTCTGGAGACTGGGTTGGATGGATGACTCACAAAGCACTGGACCCTTAAGGAAACAAATGGCCATCCTTGAAAAGATAAGGTACGGCTTTCAGTGCTAAGCAACCTATTTAAATAACCCAACCTACTGTATTTAAATGAGCTGTTGCCACAATGGCAACAACCATGAGAATGACAATAACCACAGAGTGGAGAGATAATGAGCAGATTAGCCCATCACTATAGCTGAAACTATTGTAACCCTGTGCAGTTATTGCAGGAACATCATTCAGTAACTGTTTTGATCAATTCTTTGGTGATTGGGGATGAAGTATGATCTTTGCCGTTATCAAAATCTTCCATAGACTCCTATACTGTATTACCATGTAATACAGTACCATGTATTTCTCTTATAATCTCTCAGTTGACTCAATACCATATGGCTGATTATGGCATGACTCAACATTAAGTCGCGGCTGAAATGCAGAGGAGACCGTGCCTTTTCAATTGTGGCTCCGATGATCTGGAATAACCTTCCCCTCCAAATTAGACAAGCGTCATCAGTGCAGGTCTTTAAGTCCAGATTGAAAACCTATTTTTATTCCCTGGCTTTTAACTCTGTAGGAAACTGACACCTTCTTATTTATTTTTTTGTATGTAATGATTTTATGGTATTTTTAATTTGGTAGTTGTTTTGATCTGTGTTGTTCAGCACTTTGGTCTGCCTGGTGTGTTCTTAAAGTGCTATACAAATAAACGATGATGATGATGATGATGATGATGATGATGATTTAAGTGAGAAAAGTGAGAAGGACAGGCTTCCTTTGAATCATTGTCCCTTTCTGAGATGAAACATACAGAAAGGCTATTGATGTCTACGTAAAGATGGATGTATAAAGCAACAGAAGGAAAAAAGTGCATATTTCACTTAGTCCCTTAGGGAGAAGACAGACTCTTTCATGTGCAGTGATTGCTATTATACACTGGCACTGCTAACAGCTGCTGGGATTTCAAGGAAAAAAATTGTTAAATCAATCCAGATGATTTTAATTGTTTAGAGTTGTCTCACCTGCCAATCTGCATTACAGTTCAAAGGTATTTAAAATTAGAAATGTGTAAATTCAACACACAACCACAGGCAACAGTCTCTGGCAAGTCTAGAGGATCTATATATTCATTTACCTTACGTGTATAGTCAACTGCTTTACATTTTACAAATGTTTTTAGCTGACTACCTAGAAATGCATAGGTGCCACATTTAACTCCAGTTACACAGAAACCTTCTTCTCTTCAGTCGCCACTTTAACTGTCTTTTCCCCCCAAATGATGTTACCTTCTGACGATGTTTCTATAACAGACAGACATTTTAGATGCTTGTGAAAACTGTTTAAGTGCTGCTTTGCTGTTGTGTTTTCAATTTGCAGGACTATGGAAAAGCTATGGAAAGATCATCTGGATTTCTCTTATCCTACCTAATTACTACTGTCCACTTCTAAAGTTTAATGAGAAGTGTAAAACTTCTAAAAACATGCTGCCGGGTTGACAGGTCTCCAGTGTATCAGGAGGTTGATGTACAAAGGCAAACATACTTTCACACATGCTACCATTTTATTTACATTTACCTAACCTCCATGTCCTTGGACTGTCTGGGGCTGAAACAGATAGAAGAAATATTTTCTTTTACTTCTCACCTTTATATGTATAAATAAGACACACACAGTGATACACCTCACCCATCATCTTCAAGTAATCTCACTTCTGAGACAAGGTGGAGAATCCATCTTTTCAGCCCCTACCAATGTTTAGAAGTCGTACTACCCTTGTGATGTCTTTTTACAATGGAGATAAATTTTTCATTGTCATGGTAATATATCAGAAAGATGTGGAATTTTCCACATATTTTACAATCTGCTATGTAATTCTATGTGTTACTGCTTTAAGGTGATCTAAATGATTGGTCTCAGTATCAACATGAAAGTAACAGCCAACTTAGGCTCACCAGCCAGTTTGAACTTGTTTGATTTGGAAAAGGTTTTATATTGGATGACCTTCCTGATGCAGCTCTCCCCATTTATCCAGGCTTGGGACTTGCACTAGGGACACACTGTCATTTGGCCCCCTTGTGGCTGGGTTTAATATGGGAGGTCAAAGAATTCAAAACGTGATGGAAACAAGATTCATCCAGTTAGTCATACTGCATGACCCACTCAGCAGTGCAGAGCTTTCCAGTTGGTCATATCATGCAATCCAACTTGGCAGTGCAGAGTTATTGAAACCAGAAATGCTTTTACTTTGAAGGATTTTCCACTTGTACTAGACAGCTACTCTTTTAGTGAAAGACAGTAAGACAGCTCAGCTCTTTTATTTACAGTGGAACAGTAGTGTACAGCAAAATTAATTATTCTGAAGTAAAATACTCAAAACGTTCTTAATGGTTTGTAGCATAATTTAAAATCCCATAAATTGAAGGCTAATTTTTTTTTTTGTTTTGTTGTAAATTTAGTTGCAACATTGTGAAACACTGCACCCGTGTTGGTCAAGTTACTTGAAAAAAGTAATCAGTAATTAATTACTGATTACTTCCCCAAAAAAGTAATTCGGCTACTTTACTAATTACTTATTTTCAAAAGTAATTAGTTACTTACTTTTCCTGAATTTTTTCAATGCAGCTATCTAAGGACCAATCCCACCTCTGTTGTTTGTGGTCTTCAGGCTCCCTCTCAAGCAGCTTATTTGACCATTTTCAGAAATACAGAAAAGCACATATAAAAGCACAGCTTGACAGATAAGTGGTGGTTGTGTAAAGTAGAGGTGGACCGATCCGATATTACGTATCAGTATCGGTCCGATACTGACGTAAATTACTGGATCGGATATCGGAGAGAAATAAAAAAATGTAATCCGATCCATTAAATATCAAAAAAGCACCTCACAAAACTTGCGACACGGCGACTCGGCTCATAACCGTAGCACGTCGGAGCAGTGTGCTCACGTGATAGAGCGGCTGTGTGTATTTGTAGCCTCGCTACCAAACCAGCATTTCATTTCCGAGGAAGTTATCTGAGAGAGAAGTAAAGCAAGTGTGTAAGTTCATCTCTGAATGTTTGTAAAGCATTCCCGCGTTAAGCTTAACAACCGATATATGGAGCGACTGCCTCTTCTCTCTCCCTCCCTCTCCTGTTGCTACTTCAGTCATGAAACCGATCAATGATCAGCTGATCGGCTTTTCTGTCTCGAGTCCGTCTCTCTTGTTTGTTTTTTTGTTTTTTTTACTTGAGTATGAACTTATACAAAAAGCAGCAAGATATTAAAAAACAGTTTTATTGATTAAAAAACACTATATCGGATTCATATCGGTATCGGCCGCTATCCAAATTTATGATATCGGTATCGGACATAAAAAAAAGTGGTATCGTGCCATCTCTAGTGTAAAGTAGAGATGAAAGTAAAATGTAGAATTGGACAGTATACACCTGATCAACATTTTAAACAAATGGTAACATCGATTCTCCCTATTAACTCAAAGAAAGATGAAACACTTACCAGAAAAAAACAAACAGATGGGAATCCGTGTCTCAGCAAACAAAACAAATCTCATTAAGTGTTGCTTTGAATTCTGAATCATCAACAGTGTCACTTACAAGTCCATAATCGCATCTCTTCTTCCTCCTTCCTGCTTTACAGTGGGAATAACAAAGCAATTCTCATTCTCAGAGCATCAAAAATTGTTTTTTTTTTTTAAAGAGCAGGAGATTATCCTGAAATATGTAACATGTTTTGACAAACACAGAGGTGCGATCAGAGTTACATTCTGACAAACACGTAACTACCTGTATACACAATATCCAAAGGTCACAAAAAAGGTGCATGCTGCAAAAATATCACTTTTCAACACAAATCTCCTAAACAAATCCCTCAGTGTTACCAGTTAAGATTATCAAGGTTAAAATTATAGTTTGGCCCTGTAAATTTACTCCCCGGTGATCCAGCTCTTGAAGCAATTTTACTGTAGTCTCTGATGTTACCTTCCTCTTAGGGATGTGCTGCCAAGTGAGGTGTTAAAGGATTACCTGGATCCAGGCAGAGCACAGACAGCAACCTTGCGGTTAAGATTCATTTGGTAGTTAATGTTGAGATGGTTCTTCCCCTTGAACACTTGGAAGTAATGTTCCAGGAAAACTGAACTCTAATGGGGTGTCTGTATCTCAGGAGGTACAGCAGGTCACAAACTAATTATAAGCTTGGTGGTTTTGTCCCTGGCTGTTTCAGTCTGCCTTGGGCAAGACAGCCTCCATGTTGAGTTGGGGTTATGGTTAGGATTTTGGTCTACCACAGAGAATTAATAATTTTCTTTTGTCAAGTGATGCAGTTGAATGCCCTCTCTTTGTCTGCCTGTTTACCAAATTAACCCTGATCCTCAAAAATCCTCAATAGCACGAAGAGTTGGTCCAGTGTTCTGCCATCAGGACAAAAACCTAAAACTGATTTTTGCCTCTGTTGAGTTTAGCAGCGCCCCACCCAGACTGTATAAACTGTGAACACCTTCCTCTTCATTAATTGCCTGATGGTTTGCCAGAATTATTTTGAGGCCATGGACTCACCAAACCCACATTTAGGTTTTTGTTTCAGTTACTGCAGCGACACTCAGCTGGCCTGCTTGCACCTGTCAGCTGCACCTGGATTTCCACAGGCTAAACCCGATGGGCTTGCTTAGGCTCCAACAGGTTATGGCTGCATCAGCAATATTATTGTGGACTCATGCTTAAAGTCCCTAGCCTAGCTTGAAACACTGTTGAAATAATACCTTCCCATTTATTTCACATAACACAGAGAGATTTTTGAGAAAACCATTTTTTATAACTGTGTGAAAATAAAATCCCATGCACACCTTGCACTCATGTTACAAAATTTTCATAAAGACACACTGAACTGTACAGCACCCTACCTACTGATTTGGAAAAATTGGATGTGCACAATAACAGATGTTGAATGGCAAATTATAACCCCGCATCTCTTACCCATTCCAGCTTATCCTACGCAGAGCAGTGGGTTAGCATTAAAAATGAAACAGCTTCTTCATGTCTCATTTATTAGCTCAAAAATTAAACCAATTATAAAAGTTGTTTCGCTCCCTCGTACTGATAGAAACATAAAAAAAATTCTTCAGCTAAAATAATAAAAGAAGATGGTAAGCTGATACAATAGCATTGAAATTAGGGTAAAGGTTTTATTTAAGAGGCTGATTTGAAATAGTTCAAACCAGTGCAGACGGTGGTTAAAAGTCATAGTTCATACCAGTTACCATAACATGCTTTCATTTTTATTTTACTTAAGTGTCCTTTTTGACTGTAGTTTCCAACACATAAACTGTCAGCATGCATATTATTATTATTCCTGCGAGGATCTTTTTTGGGTTTATATTTCCCAGTCTGTAATGTGTCGTTTGTGGCCCTGTATTCCACGTCGGATCGAATATAGAGCACTGTTTATGACTGGCAGTAAAAAAATAAAAAGGAAAATGAAAGAATTGTCTGTTGGATTATTGTTGGCCCAGAACAGAAAACAGATATTGTTCCACCCGCGCTCACTCCGAGAGCACGATATTGTCATTTTTATGACTTCTCTCTCTGTCTCTCTACAATAAACAAAAGAAATATGAACTTCATTCCCAGAGAATCTGAGCTTCAATTTCCCTTGAAAGAAATTGTGGTGTGAAGGCAAGAGAGTATGAATATTTCCTACTGGAGTGGCTTGTTAAACTGACTGTGAAATGGGTTTCTGAACAAGGCAGTGGATTTCGTGTGAGAATCAGGAGTGGGCAGCACATCTAAACTCCACCTACGATCTCAACACCAACCTCAGTCAAGGGTTCTCAGCTTTGCTGCAATCTAGTTGTCAGTCCAACACTGGTTTATGCTAAGTGCACACTCGCTCTTATCCTTCCTCTTCATTTCTTTCTCTTAAGTGCTGTCATAGCTCTCTGTATCTAAACAAATGTGCCATCTCACGATCTCAACCTTTTTGTTATTCGTTTCACCACTGACACTGTTTAGATTCCACTTCATGAAAGCACAAACCTACAGTAGTCTGAGGAACAAAATAAAATAAAGCAAAAGTATAAAAACACAACACTGACCACCAGCCAGGAGGGGAATTACCCACCAAGGCTCTACTTTGTGCTGCATGCAGTCTTGTGAACCCAGCGGTAGGAAACAGCAGAAGATAGCAGTGAGGAAATTACTGCTGGGCATGGAAAGATTGAGAAATGAGAGACGGAGAGGAGGAAGGGAAGAGAAAGGGGTAATCAATGAAGTAATCGTTAGTCATTCACCGAGCACAGGCCCATGGTCAGGATTACTCAGCATGTGGCAATTACATGAAGAGACCAACGAAGCAATTATGACTACTGGGAGGAATTGGCAACAAGATCCCCATGGGGAGGAATGATAACAGTTAAAAATAGAAGTCAGGGAGTATGATCGAGAAAACCGGTGAAAGAATATCAAATAATGATTACTTTGTGCTTTCATCCCCTCACCTGATGCAATAACCCTCCCCTCCACTCCCTCAGGCTCCTACTACTTTATTCATGCCTTCTTCTCACATGATGCAATGTGAAAACCAAATCTAGAGGTTTCCACCTAGCTTTTGTGCTCGGGATAGTCACTTCATCTTCTGCACTGACACCAGGGAGGACTTAATAAATTCAACTGAAAGTCAAGAAAGCAATTTTTTAATGGCACTGGAATTAGCTGTTTTCTGAAATGCACTGGCAATAGTCATTGGAGTGCACTACTTTATGGTAGTCTTTGAGTTGTATACAACTCAAAGACTCAAAGACAAATGCCAGATAGTTATATTTTATGGTTGCTTCTAATTACAGTATACTGAAATTATAAGCAACCATAAAATCTAACTATCTGGCTTTATTCAATTATAGCAAATAGGCATAACGAGTTAAGGGCCTCATCCCCTGCTCCGAGCCATTAAACCTCTCCTCTGTTGTTATATTTTTTTGGAAAAATTGTTAATGGTTTATCTGCAGACAGTCTATGAAACTTATGCTTTAGTTTTAGTGAAATTCTAGTATTATATTAGTACTTCAGTCTGCTAATGTATGCTAATACATGCAGCTTGCTAACCATGGACGTTTGCTTGCTTAAGCAGATAAACTGGCAGTTTACCTTTTCATCTAAATAAGGTCCTTTTTGGCTTCTGCTCACACTGAACCTTTAGAGTCTAAATTCACACCGTACAAAAATAAATTCAGAAAAAAACCCCAGAAAATGTCCTGGTAATTTTCTGCCACGACATTTACAGTTTTATGAAAGTTCACAGACATTTCCTGTATGGTAAAACAAAATGGTTCTGTAGATTGACAGTACATCATAAGGATGTAAAGAAGTACATTTAATCAGTTTTATTGAAAGAAAATGCCTGTAAATAATAATATAAACAGGGCGATCGTGGCTCAAGAGTTGGGAGTTCGCCTTGTAATCAGAAGGTTGCCGGTTCGAGCCCCAGCTTGGACAGTCTCGGTCGTTGTGTCCTTGGGCAAGACACTTCACCCGTTGCCTACTGGTGGTGGTCAGAGGGCCCGGTGGCGCCAGTGTCCGGCAGCCTCGCCTCTGTCAGTGCACCCCAGAGTGGCTGTGGCTACAATGTAGCTGCCATCACCAGTGTGTGAATGTGTGCATGACTGGATATGTAAAGCGCTTTGGGGTCCTTAGGGACTAGTAAAGCGCTATATAAATACAGGCCATTTACCATTTAAGCCTATACCTATAATATCCTATGAGTTCATTTCCTTCAACTCTAAAATGGAAAATTCAGTTTATTCTCAGTATATTTTTGTACCATTAACAGACATTTCCGTTGACAGGAAAATTCTGTTTATATTATTATTTACAGGCATTTTCTTTCAATAAAACTGATTAAATGTACTTCTTTAAATCCTCAAGCATACATTTCTATAAAATTACAACTTAATACACCATTTGGCACGCATTTCTTAAATTTATGAATTTAATCTGTGCATCAACAGTACATTTAAACACTTAAATGTCCCTTTTAACCAGTTTGTCCTAATGGTAACATTTTCATATACATTCATTCAAGCGTCTTCTAGGTGTTTTCCTCAAACAAAACACTTGATAAACTTTGACAAACATGGCATTCAAAGCAACCGGCAAAACCTGTAACAGACATGCTGGTCCACCGCAGCCGCATACAGAGGTCACATTACTGCATGCAGAAATTGCAGTACGAGCAAGGGGAGATAATATATTTAAAGAAAAGATGTCAGTAGTGAGCGAAAAACGTATCAGGTACTGTTGGGCCTGCGCTTCCACAGGCACCGCTGGTTTAGAGATTTATTCCTCATGAAGAAAGCAAGACAATGACGGAACTGGGTTTTACTTGGTAGCAAGGGAGGCTGGTCGGAACCAGGCTCTTGGAGCTGAACGCTCCTCACCCGTCTCCTAGCCAGCATCAAATAAACAGCCTTCCTTGCTGCCTTTTATTGAATACAGTGAATACAAGCACCACCCACTGTAAACCCCCCCTATGGTCACAAAAGGTTAAAACACTGCGTGTGTGTGTGTGTGTGTGTGTGTGTGTGTGTGTGTGTGTGTGTGTGTGTATGCATGTGCCAGAATGTGTGTGTGTATGCATGTGAGTGTGTGTGTTTGTGTTTGTGGGTGCGTTTTTGTGACCTCCTCCTCGCCAAAGGGTAATCTCCCCCACCCTGTGTATGGCTTAACCCCTCTAACGGTCTCACCATACACAAACAAAGGTGGGAAGTAAAACATCCTCACTAAATAAGAAACAGAACCCTCACATAGGATATGTCCCTATAAGACACCACAGCCTCCCCCACCAAGAGGCTGGGGAGGTGGACAGAAACAAAGGAATGTTTTTGATCATGCTGCTTGAACTAAGACTTACACATTTAAGTAACACAATTTAACAATTTGACTCCAACAGGTAAATTCTAGGGTACTTAATCGCCAGAAACTATTAATCTTAGTGGATAATATGTATTTGCATGAAAATGTGCTAATAATGCCTTTTTAAACACTTTGATGTGATTAATTTTATACTGGCTAAAAATTAAATATCTCTCTCTGCTGGTACTGCTACTTACCGCAGATTCTGCATGCGTCATCTATAGCATTGACTTTAGCTCATTAGCTAGCTCGCAGTTGTGTAAAGCTAAAGAGAGACAAACAGCTAAGGTTAGTATTTACAAATAATGTTCTTTATTTGACCACCGGAGGCCAAAACTGGTGGCATCATAATGAAAAATAAAGTATTCATTAAAAGGGAAAGCTTAAGTCATGTTAAACCTAAATCACAATTATTTTCAAAATAAGTTAGCAAAACATTCCCAACTTAATTGGTTACAGCAGACACCAGTTAACACAAAATTAACAATTATTTCTAAATAAAAACATGTTAAGTTGTTTGATACACGTTATTTTAATAAATTAAAATATATAATGTAATATTTACCACTGAAACATGAAAGCAGTTTCTCCAGCTACAGAGTCCAAAACCACATGAAGTCTGAGAGTGTAATGGCTGCCCTCTCTCTTACTTTTCCATCCTTTTGGGGTTCTTGATCTCACAATGCATTGCAGAAAATTCCTTTACTATTACACAGTACATTGTACTGTATTTTTACGTTTTTTGAAGGGGGGGGGGGGGGGGGGGGGGGGGTTGCAGTTGAGGTTGGTGCAATTACAGTGTAATGGATGAGGTCAGGACAGCTACAATCATGTTTGTCTTTTGGTGCCTTTGGTATGTTTTGGGTGATCGTCATACTGAAAGATGCATCCATTTAGTGATTTAAGATGTAGAACATGATGCAGAACTACTGTTAACGTTTACTGATGGACACTTCTCACAAAAGTGGTTCTAACTATGCTACAAGACAAAATGTTACTTCAGTGCTTCCAAATTGCATGACTGGCTGCACAAAAGAATTCTGTTTCATTGTCCAAGAGTATTAAGTGTTCTGCCCAAGAATGATGTTCTGCAGACTAGACATTCACCCACAGACAATCTACACATAATCTATGAGTGTCCCATGTTATCTACTGTCATCCTTGTGGTATTATGGGTGTGCAGTTTACAGAGCTGGTGGAAACCATTGGTTTATGAATTTGGGTTAATAATGATAATAATTTTTATCTTTTAATCACTTGGTCTTCCATCCATAAATAAATGTCTTTATTATAAGATCAAAACAGCTTTTGAGACTTTACTGCTTTTATTATTTTCTCCGTTTTTAATTCATTTTCTCTTTATTATTATTTGTGCATTTGCAGTATCATTTACAGATTTATTTTTTCCTTTATATCCACCTTTTATTGTTGCTTTCTTTTGATCTGTCCAACAATCCCTCACCCCCATTTTCCCCCTTGCTCTCATTCTTTTATAACAATAGCAGAGCTCAATTTAATTTCTCCTACAATCCTCAGTGTGTAGCAGCTGATATGAAAAATATGTATTTGTGTGAATGAGTGTGACCTTGCATGCATGGGTTACAACTAAGTCCAAATATCCATCCCTGGATGTTTCCTCAAAGGCTTGAGGGCACTGTTTTTTTAACGAGAACACTACTCATCATTAAGAACTGAGTTGTGTAATTTAATTTTTTTTTCCCCCGGCTTGCTGTGGGTCTACCATTCATTACTGGACCTTAGCATGAAACTGGAAGAATGAAAAACAGCTGTTGTTTTGTGTGTGTGCGTCTGATTTTTTTCTCCAGATTTGGGATTTCCAGTTGAATAGGAAGACAGAAGAAGCTTAATTCAGAAAAACTTGGAATGATCTCTAAAAGAAAAACAGACGGCAATGATTTACATATCTCACAAACCCACATTTTATTCATAGTAAAACTTTTAAAAAGGAGAAAATGTACATTTAAAAAAAAGTGTAGCTCATTTTAAACATCAGTAACATGACTGGGTATAAAAAGACCACCTTATGAAGGCAGAGTTTCAGAAGTAAAGCTGGGCAGAGGTTTCACAGTAATGTGCTCAACATAAAATTGCATTGACTGAATCATCTGCAGCACATGATATCATAAGAACATTGGGAGAAATCTCTGTGCACAAGGGACAAGACCAAAAAATCTGTATCATGTGTCATTGCATTGACTTAGGAACACTTCCATAGATCATCATGCCTGCTTTAAATTACTTGCAGTTGAGGTTAATAAAAGGTCCACAAAAGCACTGAAGCTTGGCATACCTTGGTTTGAAATAATGTAAAGAGTCAAATAATTACTATTATCTTCATGTACATCACACATTTCTTAAATGTACATACGTCGTGTGAATGAAATGTAGAAAATGTGATCTTGTAAAAGGACTGTATAAAATCAAATAAGCTTAAGTAAGCTTTTTTGTATTAACTGGTAAGTTCACAGCCCCCACTCTGTTAGCTTGTTTGCAGCAAGTCCTCTGTATTATATTATATACAGATGCATTCTTTTTTCAAACATAGAGATGGACGAAAACTCACAGAGGAAGAGAGGGGAACACATGCAGCAAAGAGCTACAGGTCAGACTCGAACCCAGGCTGCTGTATTCTGGCCATGTGGTGGGCCGGTGTTTGCTCACACACTGAGCTAAACTGGTACGTACCTTGAGTCTGTTGCTAAAGTCCAGTTTTCTTTTTATATGGTGAAGGAGAACAGTGGAGTCTAGAAGCAAAGCTAAATAATCAAAATTTTCCCCAACAAATTAGGTTTTGGAGGGAATTTAGTCAAAGAATGAGGAGGCAGAGATTCTGGGACAAACTAGAGGACAGTGGGTGATAACACTTAAACTTGGTGAGCAGGGGTGGAACTGGAGCAGGAACCTGGCAGGTAGAGACTTGAAGATGAGGACAAAGGATGATTAGGAAGCAGTTTTATATACAGATTACAGGGTGTAGTGATTAAATTAAAATGATGTAAAGGCAGACATAACAGAGGATGGTTGGAAGCTGCAAACCCTTCCCCTGTTCACTTGATTCTACTGTTATGTGTAATAACAGTGGAATCCTCATTATCCCTGTGTGTAACAGGGATAATGAGAGACAGTGAGAGTGAGCGAGAGAGAAAACACTACTTGTTGAGAGGCGGTGTGTGATGCAGAGGGCATTTGTTCTATTTCAGTTTTTGCAGTGTGCATCTATGCCATAAACATTTTTGCTCATATTTTCTCTTCTCTCTGTCTTTTTAGTGTTTCGGTTTCTATCACTCTGCCATCTCCTGGGCAAGTGGATAGCTGGCATCAGTTGTTTTTTGTTTCTTTTAGTTAAGCAAATAAATAATTTAAAAAGAAATCATACGATCTGGGAATAAAAAAATTTTCTCTATCAGTTATTACATTTTAGCAAACTGCTTTTTTCCCATGTTCTAAAAAAAATAGTTTCTACTAAACATACCAAATCTCACTATCATTGCTACTGAGATCTGGAAGTGAATTTGAGCCACTAAAACCCTTTGCTTTCCCTATGCGGATACATTTGCTCCATTGCTCAGGTGCCTGTGCATGTAACATTAATGTGAACACTTATGTTACTTTGTTACTTTGAGTCAGATATATTTCATGCTGCTGTCAGCAGGAATAAGTGAGCTCCACGATTAATGATGGCATTTCATCTAGATGTTTGCTAAAAAAATATCACTGTATTAACGTTATTTTCTGTGAAGCTGAAACCAGATAGTGTGGGCAGAAAAATTAACAGTGTCAGGAAATGAGTAAGTTGGGAAATCTTTGCAGCTGATTTAAGTGTTACAGACTTTTAAAAAATGCTTTGGATGTCAGAAATCAAAGAGGGGATGATCAAAGGGGAGTTTGTGGCTCCAGTGGGAACTGCACAGAATCAGATACATTTTTATGTGGTTTAGGGGTGAAAGCTAGAAGTTTGCAGCTGAGCTCAATCTGGAAGTGAGAAGTTAGAAACAAGTGAGGTTATCAGAGCTGTGTACCCTCTTTTTCGTCTCAGCTTGAGACTACATCAGTCACTACTAGAATTACCTGAATTCATACAATCTAGTTTGGATTTCAGGCGGCAGTTTTTGACAAGAAAGAGGCCTTAAACAAGCCAGGAGAACAAATAACTTGCTCCGTTTACTCCAAAGTAGAGTTATGAAGTTATGTCCCCCACTTGTTCTCTCACATGGATGTCATAACTAAATCGTTATGCAGTATATTGTTGAAAATGTATGCATGCTCACACTCTGCATTTGTGTCTAATGCTGGCTATTGAGCTACGATGAGGTTTTTGAGAACAGGTGCACTGCGAGAATGTGCAGAATGTTCCATTTGGAGGTCATGTCATGGAGTCCCGATGGGATACTGATCACTGAAGAATCCACGCGAAACTCACCAGTGGATATATATACACTTGGGAAAGGTGCAGCACATGTTAGGCACACAGCAACTAGTGCAGAATAACAATTGGAGACTCCCATATCTCAGGTGGGATACAAACGTATGCAGCTCACACACAGCGCAGGGGTGATCCTTTTCCACCACATGTCTGTGTAATATATTCTGCTGCGCTTAGGCAATGTGAGTGTACACATTTGGATAATTGTGTTCTCCTTCTGTTGCCTGCTCCCTACAGGGAAGACTGATGGTAATAAAAAGCAGCTTTTAGAAATATGGGCAATGCTTCAAGAAGCCTCAAATACATGTGCCATGCTGTAGTTTTTCCATACTAAATTGACTATGTCTTTATATATTATGCATTTGAAGTATCCTTTAAATGGTATAAATGCCCTACATATTGCTTATCAGTTCGGATTAAAAATGTGTGTATTAGGTGCAAATGTTAAAGTGATGTTTAAGAGCCTAAAGCTTTTTAAGTTAAAAAGGATTTCATTGCTTATTGCTTTAATTACTTTTTTCATATCTTTAAATAGATTTTATGAAAATTTCAGAAGAAGAATTATATGGTAATTTTCTGAAGTAGGCCACAAAGTCTATCTACTATTTAAACCATTTTATTTTTATTAATTTGTAAGTCCTTATTCTGAAGTAAAATGGTGGGTTTTTTAAAATATTTTTTGCATCTTTAGTAACTGTCCAAAACCAAGGTATATCTTTCGAAAAGACCATACACTGACGTTCAAATTGTGGTCATTTAGAGCCCAATTGAGTCCTGAGTTGACCAAGAAACAAATGGGGTTCTAATAGAGCCACCAGTGTGTTAGTAGTTTAGAGTTTGGTAAGCAACACTTTATGAATAATGGAAAGCAGTAGGGAAAAAAATTGCCATATATCCAAAACATAGAGTAAACATGGAGGTGGTTGCATAATGTGAGGGGGTTGCTTGTCAACAGCATAGATGAGTATACTGGTCAGAATTAAGGGATGCGATATAGCAAAATATCAAAAAGAAAACCATCTGAGAGCTGGGACACAGTTCACTTTTATAGCAGTCGCTGGCAATTGGCTGAGACTTGAGTTTAGCTGTCTGCAGTCTTTTTCAGATCATCCTGCAAATCTGTAGAAGACTGCCTATGAGCCTAAGGGCAGAGAGAGTGAGGAAACTGTCTTCTTGAAGTCTTTTTCTGCACTTCACAGCCTGTCTCTGACATCCCCGTTATGTGGAAATTGACCCTCAATTTGGAGATGGTAGGCTACTAGGGCTCACTCCAAATAAAGCTGCAACTTGGTTTTTCAGAACACAACCTTGAATTTGCCCTGTATAATGGGCCCTATCCAGATCACAGGTGCTGCAAATCAGGCACCATTCAGGAACCTGACTGTCAGCACCGGGAACACCAGAAGCTCAAAACAAGTGTCATTAGCAAATTAAGCTGTTTGGCTTTGGCAGAGAAGACTCAGCAAGTTTTTCATGAGCCCAACCCACGTACTCAACTCATTTGCAGCAATCATTACAAATGATTGCCGATGACACAGGATCTTTGTCAACCAGTCTGACTCAAAGTAAGGTCAGTACTTCCACGCTTTAAACGCTGCACGCTCATATTCTCTCCCACAATCGATATGTGATCCATTGTTGATCTGCACACAGCTGTTGTCACTAACGGCGCACTCACTTACGTCACTGTCGTGAGACATTCTCGCAAAAAATCACGGTTTTAGTAACGCAGTAACGCAGCGTTCCTACGGGAAAGTAACGGTAATCTAATTACCGTTTTTGCAATAGTAATCCCTTACTTTACTAGTTACTTGAAAAAAGTAATCAGATTACAGTAACGCGCCCATCTCTGGTTGTGATTAGGTGTCTGTATATGACATTGCATGGCTATATGGGTGATATAAATGCTTTGCCATTCTAAAAGGGGAAATGCCATACCTTTTGGCATAACAATAACCTGAATCCTATTGCCAATAGACAGGAGTGGCTTCAGGGCAAGTCTGTGTTTGTTCTTGAGTAGCTCATACCCCCCAAAAAACCCATGAACATCTATCAGGAGAAGCTGAAGACGGCAGTTCAATGAAGCTGTCCATCCAGAGTGAGAGAGCATGAAGGATCTGGCAGCAAGATAGATGAACTACACTGTTACAAAAAAACATCTTAAAAAAACATTCCAATATTCCAGCAGCTGGGGCGCCAAAATACTACCGTAAAATAACAGAAAATAACTTCCTCATAAAAATACGGTTATTTCCAGTAATGACAATACAGTTTGTTGCGCTAATTTTACATGGGATTCTGCCTTTTCCAAGTGCTTTTAGACATCAAATTAGGAACATTTTAACGTGATCAAACAATGAAATTACCTATAAACAAGGTCAATGAATGTGGCATGAATCATGAATCATAGTACGTAAATGTACAGAAATATACAGTTAACAGTTGGTTTAAATAATAATGGATTGCATGCCCTGGGACAGAGGCGAGGCTGCCATATCGCACCATTGGCCCATCACCAGTAGGCAGTAGGTGAAGAGTCTTGACCACGGACACAATACCGAGAGCGTCCGAGCCGGGGCTTGAACTGGCAACCTTCGGATCACAAGGCGAACTGCCAACTCTTGAGCCACGATTGCCCTAAAGAGCAGTGATAATAATATTTATGTGATGTAACACAAGCTTATAGGAATCATGTTATATACTTTTCCATAGCATTACATTTGAATTCATCAGTTCGATCTTTCAATCATGATACATTTGTGAATGTATTTTAACAATCTAAATATGCATATGTACAGACAGATACATTTAATAATCATGAAAATTATGTTTTATTACATTACAGTGATTTAACATTAATTTACATTTGAAATGTGAAATCAGTCTATTTACGTAACTTTAATGATATTCTAGAAGAACAAAACTGTAAAATGCAGTAAAATACTTTTATATTAGGATGTTTTCCTACAGTGCAGCCATACCCACGACCTTGTGGTTGTTAGTTCACATTCATTGGCCGATGCTTAGCGTCATGTTATTATGTGTCCCAACATCCAATGGCATGTCACATTGTTTTCATGGCCACACCCTCACCCCAGGTGCAGAGGCCTATTTCTGTTCAGGAATGTTGGGAATACTTTGAGATTTATATTAATTGCAATTCCTAGCTCTACATTTATTTTTTTTAAATATATAATTAGCACAGCGTGCAATGTTTTATATGGGTTTTTTTTAGTTTTTATTCCTATTAATTATATTTTCACGTGTTACCTCTGAATTATTGAATCAGACCTAGATGACATGACATTTTCAGCAAAATTATAATTCAAATACTCCTTTAATTATTGATTATTCTCATTAATTTTCGATCATTTTATATATTTTTCCATAGTATTACATTTGAATTTAACAGATCATTCTCTCACATAACAGACAAATATTTGTGAAATGATGATACATTTCTGAATGTATTTTTACAATCTAAATATGCATATGTACAAAAATATATATTTAAAAACAAGTAAATTGTGTTTTACTATATTTACAGTGATGTTATGTTATTTTACCTTTGACATGTAAAATCACAGTCTACTTATGTAAATTAATGATATTCTAGAAAGACAGTACAAAACTGTAAAATATACAGTAAGATACTTTGACATTACTATTTTTTGGAACAGTGTACGTAAATCAAGGTGTGCAAACCTTGGGATCTATCCTAGAAGACTCAAAACAGCAATGACTAGCAAACTGGCTTCTCCCCAGTGTTGAATTGAGTCTCGAAAACTTCTTCTTTGATCCCTAGCTGGCGTTGGGTTTGGATCGACTCCTAAACCCGTACGCTGCTGTGGGTGCCAATGGCTGTTGAATTTCTTTCACTACTCGTTTCCATGCATGGCGATCGTTGGCAATTGGCCTCGTCGAGATTTATTCTGCGATCTCTAATGTCATCGTCGACCTGTTTTAGCCATGTTTTCTCCGTTCGGTGGATTCTCCAATGGGTGGGTCATTTACGTCAGAGGAGTTGATGTGGTAGTCTGCTCACATCCATTCCACACACATGGCCAAACCATCGCAATCTGCGTTTTTGAATTTGCCCCTCGATTGGAGGTTGGTTGCCGCAACTCTGTCGGATGTCCTGATTTCGAAGGCAGTCTCAAAGTGATACTCATAATATCTGCCGAAGGCAGCGCATCTGGAAAAACTTTGAGTTTGTTGAGCCTCTGAACAGTTGTGTAAATGACAACAGCGAATAAATCTTCCAAAGATTCAATTAGGATCATTGTCTGCTGCTGCTCCATACAAAGACAAACGTTCAGAATAATTACTTGTTGGTGTAAAAATGCAAAGACATGTACCCAGTCCCATGCAGCCCATCTCACTGAGGACATCTTCATTTAGACCATTCCTAAATTGCCTATTTTGACCAGGAGAATCACTTCAAATGAAACAATTTGTAATACCTCAATTATGGTGACATGCATCCCCCAGTAGGCAGCCACAGTGTCTGAGCAGCACACAAATACTGTAATTAACCACTCAGCTTGACTTAGTAGGGGGTGTATGGGTCACAACTGAGCCCCAGGCACACTATTATGCATTTGTCCTACTGTTTTTCATGGAACCGGTCAAAACTCAAAGGTGTGTTGCAGGAAGATTAAAGCGGGACTCAAATTACTCCAAAGATATTGATATCAGGAGCACTTGGCTATATTAAGGGGATGAAGCTGCGCCCAAGTCTCTGTATTAAGAGAGAAGCTAAACCTGGGCATCAGACCAGTTAAATCCTCAATGCTGAAAGAATGATGAATAAAAACATTAGAAACACTTGATGTGTTTTATGTCTTTAAAGCAGTCTACATTTTCAGCCAATTGAATGCGTGTTAAGAGAAAGCAAGTTCCACGAGGGAGGATATTTGACTTCATTTGGAAATGCTTTATCAGCCTGCTGCTGCCAGTGCTGGGCCCGTGGCAGCCACTGAGTTACATGTGGCTGCCCATATCTCATACTTGTAGAAGTTAAGCTTTCACAGTGAGAAGTAAATGCTTCAACGGCACAGTTTCAGTAATGATTGAATGAATTTTAGAAACACTGAGGCCACTTGATAAAATTCCCATTTGCACAATAAATCTTCGACTAGGCAATAACAGTGCCTGTGGAAATCATCATTTTAATATTTTTCTGACTTGTCTGATGCATTTACCCATTAAAGCATGGTCTGTGAGTGGTTTCAACATTGCAGCATGAAACACTGGGAGGAGAAATTAGGAGATTCTGTACAGCATTGCTTCATCCAGAGTCTGTTCACTTCCAACTGTATTGAAAGTGGCTGCAATTCACCTAAAAGGCACTTCCAAAACGATCCTCCATGTACTTGAAGCTGAACAGCTAAAATTATTGTTTAAAAATGCTTTCAGACATAGAGCCCAAATTTGGCTTTTAGATTTACTTTTTTTTAATGTAATATTGAGTATGAAAGAGTTGTAATGAAAAAAAAGCATCTAAAAACGTTCATCTTGTCCACATGATTTTTTTTCCGTTTTATTTATATTCAATTAATTCACAAGTTATCTCCGTGCACATTACACAGTTAAGAAAAGACCCTACAAGTCAACCATGTTCTATTTTTTTAATTCAGAAATTTAAAAAAAAAAGACAACAATGGTATACTTTTTTGGTCAGGTATAAAGACGCTACCAATTTCATAACTTCTGAGGATTAGCTGGTTATTCATGACAGGACATCCTTCATGAATGGAAGCGGTTGTCTGCCTGGTGTTGCTTAAACTAACCATTAAAGGAACAATCTGTTATAGAGGCATCAAGCTGCAAAGTGCAGGTAAAGAGGGCAAGAAGCCAGACACAGGAACAGTTTAGAGAGTCTGGTCGATTTTTGAAATAAAATACCCTGTTGGTCATTGACTCTGGTGATCAGTTAGTTTTGCTGGGCTTATCAAGAAATCTGTACTTTTTTGTTCTGTTTGAAAGTGTAAAGACCACACTTATTCTGGCATGATGAACCTATAAAGCACCTTTCAACACTTCCATAAACCAAAAAATGTCCTCATTGTAGGATGTTTAAATTCAAAACTTCTTCCTTTGGCTGCCCCCTTCACAGCAGGTCATCTGCCTTCATCACATCCTTCCCCTAGCATCCTCTTCTGTTGCTGTAACCCTCTATTGCCCTCCTTTGCTACATCCACAAACCTCCTCTGAGGTCTTAATAAATCCACTATCCCTCCTCCACTCTGCACGTGTCCAAACTCTCTCAATCTTGCCTCTCTAACTTTGTCTCTAGACCACTCAGCCTGAACAGTTCCTCTGATATACTCATTTCTAATCCTGCCCATCCTGGTCACTTTCAGTGAAAATCATGGCATGGCTCATCAACTTCATCCCTCTGTAGTTACTCCAGCACTGCACATTACCCTTGTTCTTGAAAATCTGTGCCAGTACACTTCCTCTCAATTCCTCAGGCATCCTCTCACTCTCTAAGATAGTTTTAAGCAATCTGGTCAAAGGTCCACTGCCCTCTCTCCTAAATATCTTCATTCCTCCACAGACATGCCATCTGGACCAACTGCCTTTCCACTCTTCACCCTCATAACTGCTTTCACGTCCTCCATACTAATCTTCTGCACTTCCTGACTAACTTTCCTCCTCTGCCCTCCTCTCTCTCTCTCTCTCTCTCTCTCTCTCTCTCTCTCTCTCTCTCTCTAATTTTCTCCATTCATCAGCTCTTAAGCACTCATAAGTACTTCTTTCATTTCTGTAACAAACTGTTTTTACAATTACAAGCCCTTTTTCTTCTTTATGTCTAATTACCCTAACTTGTGCAAATGTGAAACACGGGGGGACAGGTAAAATGGAGACTTAGGATTTATTAATAATAATAATAATAATGAAATTAACCAACTTAATAATAAACTTAACATATGGGAAGTGACAGGAGGAGGAAACAGGAAACACAGAGGCAATAAGTTGACTCTAATTCAAACAAGGATCAGAACTAAATCCAAATCTTAATGAACATACATTAACATAAAATTGTCTGGGCTTCTGTAATAGTGCTTCTGACTGTCTGTCCAGTCATTAGCACTTGTATGTACAATGTCTGTCCTGATCTATCTAACAGAGAACTACACATGCAAGTTTATATCTGATCTGTGGGAATTTACAAGGTTATACACGCTGATTAACAGCGGAGTGTCACGGGTGGGGCAGCAGTCGTGTGGTGTTGTGAAGAAGGATCCAAAATGCAGGCACTTGCTGTGATGCACGGGATGACACACAGCTGAAACTAATGGGCATAATGAGACACAGACCTTCAAAGTAAAACAGGAAATTCACAGACTGTTTTACAAACACAAACTCAGAGACACGAACAGAACACCGGGAGAGGACACAGGTAGGGATAACGGAAACACTAAACACAAGAACCAAAACCCAAGGAGCTAAGAAAACAAGAATTAACCCAAAACATAAGGCAATACTAATACCAAACACAAAACACTGGGTCTAACGACCCAGGACCATGACACCAAAGTGTATTCTAAAGAAAACTACACACAGCCTCAAAAGAAAAAAAGATAAAAAAAAAAAGATTGATTTATCTGATCTCCAGCTGATGCTGTAAACGTAGGATGTTACACTGGCAATCTCGAGCACCTCTGGGTTTTGGCTTACCTATTGAGTAGAAGGTATGACAGTGTAACACAACTTGTTAGCCTGCTCCAACCTTGCCTTGCTTTATACATTTTAATGATTCAACATATCAAATAAAGGGCTTTGAATTTCAATTAAATCAATTTAGAGATTTTTAAAATGTTTAAACCATATGAAGGTTAATCATTCATGCATAATCTTTAAGTGACTTTGGATTATATGACAGCTATGAAGCCACACAGGAGTCCTTTTTTTTCTTTTTTGCTGTGAAATGCATTAAAATTCCAAGAATTTCTCATCTTGCTCCTTTTTTGTTGGCATACCTACAAAGAGTTTTCAAGGTACCTGGCTGTTCGGTTGTTGTAGTCTTCTTGGAGAGTTCATCTGTGGATTTAAGATGTCTAGCCGTCTTGTCTTTCATCATGCAATCTCAGGCTGTATCCCAATTCAGGGTCTGCAGCCTTAAGTACGCAGCCTTAATGGTCCTCAAGGGCCGCGTACTCAAAGACCGCTAAGGCCGGAAGTGCGAGGCTTGTGATATGGGACAGTGTAGCCTCCGTCGCGCTGCCCAGGTTGCCTAGCAACCATGATACTAACAGCTGGAAACGCATCATACAGCATTGTTTGACAGAAATGAAGGAGAAAATATTTTGTTCATTTGTTTGTTTCTTTCTACATGACCTTTGATCATTCTGTGTAAGATTAAGGTCAGCTATTGAATGGCGTATATTTTAAAGTAAAGGCTTTAAAACCAAGTTAGTACAAACGTCACTAATGTCACATAACTTTGCCGACATGTGACCAACAGTAATGTTTTAATGTTCTTCGTTATTAAACATTTGCACATAAATAAGTGACATAATATTCAGTACTTACTTAAAGTTTACTCTTCGGGCGCCCCTCATCCGTCGTTTTTTTTTCCGGCAAAATTATCCACACCCACCGCCGCGCTATGCATTCTGGGATATGTTGGGCCACGAAGTCTACACTGCCACAGCCTTAAAATTCAGGGAAATGAAGGACGCATTTGAGGGCCGCATTTCGAGCAGCCTTCGAATTGGGACAGCCTTCGTCGCGTCGCTGTGACGTAATCGGCCTTAAAATGCAGCCTTTAAGGCTTCAGACCCTGATCTGGGATACAGCCTCAGACAGACAGCTTGATGTTGAGATCAGTGCTCTGGGGGTCCTTGTTTAGCTTGTGTCTGAAAATAGTTCTTTATGACACTTTTTGTATCTTTATGCATGTTTTGATGCTGCAGAACCAACCACAACTTAGGAGTATTCTTCTATATTGGTAACGATAATGTATGATAGATAAGGATTTAATTAAATATCTAGAACATCATATCTGGATATAAACTATCCTTAATATTGATTGGTCGGCCTCCTGTGATCTCAAAAAACCTCACTGTAGAACTCAGACACAGTGAGGCACAAGCCAGTCTTCTTATAGAGTCGAAAGCCTCAATAAATGGGGAGGGTTGAGTCAGGAAGTGCATTTGGTGTGATATGATGGAGAGAAGGAAGGTAGATATATTGTGTGAGAAGGAGGAAGGGAATCAAGATCAGGAGCACTGGAGGTGGATTCAGGCTGCTCTGCTATGATATGGATACAGTAGGAAAAGAAACGTACTGGCATGATGTTGAAGTAAGAGCATATGAATAGTGTTGTGCAGATGAAGAGGGTGTCGGGCAGGCTCACCAGAGCTTCAAAGGGAAGTTAGGGGTGATTTTGAATGTTGTCATTGTGTATGCCCCACAATTTGGATGTCAGAACAGTGAAAAGTGAGCCAGCGGCAGCTTGCCTTGTGCTGTGGTCTCTCCTCATTTTGCTGTCAAAGGCCAGAGTTTTATCAGCAATGCACGTGTGCAAAACACCAGAATAACGCCGCTGGCCTCTGGGCTCACCCAGCTCCAGTCAGAAGATGGCTGTAACGTAAAGGCTGGATGCACATACAAATTGACAGGTGAGGAGCTTCATGATAGCGCTGTCTGTGTTGAAAGGAGTGAGATCGCTGTACTTTGATACATTTATGTCTATTTTAAAGATTTGACAAACCAAGCACTGCTTGCCTTGCTTGTCCTGACAGAGCGCCACTGAAGAGCTCACAGCCTTATATTACCTTTATGGGAGGCTGTGGTCAGAGGGCCCGGTGGCGCCAGAGTCCGGCAGCCTCGCCTCTGTCAGTGCACCCCAGGGTGGCTGTGGCTACAATGTAGCTGCCATCATGTATGTGTGGATGACTGGATGTGTAACGCGCTTTGGGGTCCTTAGAGACTAGTAAAGCGCTATATAAATACAGGCCATTTACTTACCTGATGAAGTTCTGAGAATCAAAAAAAATGAACCAACTTCAATAGTTTCTTTACTAATAAAGCAAGTTATTTGCTTATTAAAACTAAGATATGTACCATACAAATCTGGTCATTAAATAAAATGTTGCTAAAGTTGAACAATTAAGAAAATTAATTTTAAGTCTCCCTTTTATTTTCACCATGTCCATTGTATGTAAAAAAACAAACAATAAATAAACAAATAAATAAAATCTTTTAAATATCCATGTGATATTTGCTACTCTTGTTGCTAAAACATGTGTAGACCCATGTAAAACTTGAAAAAGTCTGTAATTCATATATTACTTAGTCATGGAAAACATAATTTTTAACAAGATAGCAACTTAATGTAGGACAGTGTCCTGTACAATATTTTCCACAATTTAAAAATTGTATGCCTCTAAATTTAATGAAACTGGCCCTGTTTTGTCAAGCAGATATTCTGACTTTACCCTTACATCTTTAATAGCATTAATAGCTTTCATTAAGTTAACTCGATGCTTTTTCTAGACAATTTTACTTCTATACCACAATTCATTAGAGCGAAGCTCAACGTGTGTTACATTAAAGTACATATGACAGCAAGTATCAAGAGAATATATTCAATTAAATGCAACTAAAAACAATACTGACACTTAGGATCTGATACAGTTGAGTTATATAGTTATAAAACCTCCACTTGATGGTAAGCAGTAAGTAAGTAGTCAGGAAGCAGACCAGAAACATTCTGAGGAGTCAAACTATCAGATCTTTTAAGCCTATAAGTAGAATTTTGAAGTTGCACTGAAAACCAATAAACACACTGGAGATTGTCTTGATTGGTTATGCTGGTTTCTATTGGTTGTTTGGGTACAGGCGGAGGATGAGAATGTTACATTAATTCATCAAGTTAGAGATAAATTCTATCAGGTAGAGCTGAATCAGGTAGATACTGTAATCCCCCAAGTTATTTTCTTGGTATTAAAAAGATATCCTGAACTGGATCAAACTCAAAATAATTCTAGGGCATATCAAAGAGGAATCAATCTGTTTTCTATTTAGTGAACACTAACCATGATATTTTTCTTAACAATGCATTCAGATAAAAAATAAATAAATACTTCTGTCAAATCTAAGGTTTTAGGTAGTCCATAAGAATATTCTGGTACTTAACAGAAATTAATTAAATACAACTTCAAATGAACAGCAACACAGTATATGACATATTACACTGTGTAATTTGTATTTATTCTACTAAAACCAAGACAGAATAGAATAGAATAGAATAGAATAGAATAGAATAGAATAGAATAGCCTCTATTGTCATTGTACAGAGTACAACGAAATTGGAGTGCCACTCCCTTGGTGCAAGATAAATAATAAATATAAATGTAAAATATAAAAAGTACAATAAAATAATCGCAAGTACTCAAACAATAGTAAGTACGATATATACAGGATAGCAGCATTAATATAATGACAGTATGAATAGCAGCATAATATAATGGCAGTGACGGTATGGTATAGCTAAGCAGGTTCAATTGTTTTTGTGCTGATTTACTACGGTGATAGCTCTGGGAAAGAAGCTATCCCTGAATCTTTTTGTCCTGGTTTTATGTGACCTGTACCGTCGGCCTGACGGTAATAGTTCGAACAGTTGATTGCTGGGGTGAGAGTGGTCCTTGATGATATTGCCAGCTCTGCTGAGGTACCGAGAGTTTGCAGTGACCTCCAGGCTGGGCAGAGAGCAGCCAGTGATCTTCTGGGCTGTGTTGATGACCCTCTGCAGTGCGTTCCTGTCCGCAGCTGAGCACCCTGCATACCATGTTGTTATGCCGTACGTTAGGATGCTCTCTATGGTGGCTCTGTAAAATGTCACTAGCAGCCTCTCCTCCAGGTTGTTCCTCCTGAGCACTCTCAGAAAGTGGAGACGCTGCTGGGCCTTTTTTACCACCGCCGTGGTATTTGCAGTCCAGGAGAGGTCATCAGAGATCTGCACGCCCAGAAACCTCATGGAGTGTACCCTCTCCACACAGTTCCCGTGAATGTAAAGTGGGGCCGGGTCTGCTCTGCCCTTCCTGAAGTCCAAGATAGGTTCTTTAGTTTTCGTGGTGTTCAGTTGGAGGTTGTTAACTGAACACCACTCAGTCAGTCTGTTGACCTCATCTCTGTAGTCCGACTCATCCCCCCTTGAGATGAGTCCAACCACTGTGGTGTCATCCGCGAACTTTATGATGGTGTTTGCGAGATGGGTAGGGGAGCAGTCGGATGTGTAGAGCGTAAACAGGAGGGGACTCAAAACACATCCTTGTGGAGACCCGGTGCTGAGTGTGATGGTGCTGGACCGGTGGGGGCCGAGTCTGACAGACTGTGGTCTATTTGTCAGGAAGTCCTTGATCCAGAGGCAGATGGGGGTAGAGAGTCCCAGGTGAGACAGTTTCTGGACCAGGATCTCCGGGATGATATGATTGAATGCTGAGCTGAAGTTCAGAAAGAGCATTCTCACATAGCTTCCTCGGTGCTCCAGGTGACTCAGCGCAGTGTGGAGCGCTATGGTGATAGCGTCCTCGGTGGAACGATTTGTCCTGTAGGCAAATTGGTGGGGGTCCAGAGTGGGAGGCAGACCGGCCCTGATGTGCTGACAGACCAGTCTCTCAAAGCACTTCATCACTACAGGCATAAGTGCAACAGGCCTGTAGTCATTTGGGCTGGCCACAGCTGTCTTCTTGGTGATGGGGATGATGGTGGAGGTTTTGAGGCAGGGTGGGACGGTGTTTGATGACAAGGAAAGGTTGAAGATTTTAGTAAAGACTCCGGTCAGTTCGTCAGCACATGCTCTGAGAACCTTTCCATGTATTCCATCAGGACCTGCCGCCTTCCTGGGATTCACTGACCTTAGAACACACCTCACTTGGTGCTCCCTAAGTGTTAGTGTGCCAGTGCTGGGGGCGGGTGGAAGTGGTGTGACAGCTGAGGGCCTGGTCGTCTCAAAGCGGGCGAAGAAACGGTTTAGATCCTCAGCCAGCGAGGCATCAGTCCTAGATGTCGCCTGGTTATTGCTTCTGTAGTTGGTAATGTGATTGATCCCCTGCCACATTTTTCTGGGGTCGTTGTCAGCAAAGTGATCTTCAATCCTCCTCCTATAGGCAGCCTTACGGTGTGTTCACACCGAACGCGATGGACGCGAATAGAGCGTCAGGTTTACATGTAAAGTCAATGGAAAGGCGCGATGACGCGCGATTGCGGGTCCCGCGAAAATTCGGAAGCAGATTTGCGTCGCGAAAACGCCAAAACGCGTGAAACGCGCGTCAGTGTAGCGCGTCTGGCGCGTTTGACTCGCGAATAAAACCACGCGCGTGAGTTTTTGTGTTGCATTTTGTGCATACGCGCGTTTCGCGTCTACCGCTCGAGTTGGAAAAATCTAAACTCCAGCGTCAAATCGCGCCGCGACAACCAATCAGGAGCCTGGTGACGTGGCTGTTACCTAGGTCAAAGGGGCAGATCCAGCCAAAGCCTTTCATACTTCAATGGAGGGGAAGGCTAATCAATGCGGTAGCAAACAACCCGGAGCCGTACAACACCAGCTGCTTTCAGTACCGAGACAGGAATAAAAAGGACCGAGCTTGGAGGAAGATATGTGAAGAGATCGGGCAACCTGGTAAGTTCATTCATTTCTCTTTTGAAAGTTTTCACTGACCCGGGGAAGCCGCACAAAAGCTAGCAAGCCACCGCTATTTTCCCACTGACGTACAAATACCGTTCTGCTTTTATGCATGTTGTCATTTAGGAATATATTTTATTGTTTATTAATAAACAGCACACAGTGGTCCCGCTGTTCATCCGTCACTGCTTTGCTTTTTCGCTGATTTTTTATTGCACAGTACAGCATTGCATTCTGCAGCCTGATTGACAAATCTCCTGCGCTTGCCAAATTTATCACGTTTGGTTTTGATAACCATCGCGTCCAATAGAAAAAACAGCACAAAAACACCCATAACTATGAGCCTCATTCGGAAATAGACACCTGCACCGTGAGGGAAAAAGGCGCACGAAAGTGGCGGGCAGATGAAGACAAACCGCGGCATAATAATACTTTTACGTTTTGCAATCTACAAAGGTTTGCACTTTGAGAATCAATTGTGAGAACTGTGACCAGGGGCTAGTTATTCTGAGAACCCCTGCAATAAATGAGGGACCACTGTCTACTCTACGATTATTATATCCAACCTGTTAACATTTAATACTGTATTGATAGAACCAACTGATTCTGCAGCAGAGCATCCCCTGTCCCTGAGCTCCTGCTGCTGCACCCACAGATATGTACAGCAAGCACTGATACCTTTTTAGTCGGTGGGATTCCCTTGTGATCACCTTTACTAAATATCTACAACCAATCTGATTATATCCTGTTATTGTTTTTTTTTTTTTCAATGTTGAAATTAAAATCTAGTAGCAGCCTTCTCATTTCTTTGTGTTTTGTGCTGTTTTACAGGCCCACAGAGGAGGACGGCTCCGAGGCAGATGAGGGACGGGTCCCAGGACGGTCCATCGGCGGTGGAGCTGGCCATCGTGGAGTCCCTGAAGAGGCCACACCAGTCTCCAATGGAGCATTTCCTCCTCAGCCTTGTTCCTGCTCTGGAGAGCAGCTGGTCCTTTTTATTCCTGTCTCTCTGTAAATTCTTATATTTTATATATTTATGTTTAATGTTTTTCTGTTTGAGACTTTTAATATTATTTCAAATAAATGTTTATAATGACTAATGTCTCAGTTCTACTACACAGCAAATGTTGGCACACAACTTGACACATGTAGAATTTATTTCATATTATACTAATGACAAAATATACTGATACAGTGGGATGCAGAAGTTTGGGCAACCTTGTTAATAGACATTATTTTCCTGTATAAATCGTTGGTTGTTACGATAAAAAATGTCAGTTAAATATCATACAGGAGACACACACAGTGATATTTGAGAAGTGAAAAGAAGTTTACTGGATTTACAGAAAGTGTGCAATAATTGTTTAAACAAAATCAAGCAGGTGCATCAATTTGGGCACCACAAAAAAGAAATGAAATGAATATTTAGTGTATATCAATGTGTGTGTCTCCTATATGATATATGGGGTGCCTTTGTCTGGATGTGCTTCCCATCCAGAGCTGCACAGCACAGAGGAAAGTTCCAGCGCTCCTGGAATCCCTCTGTGATGGACCGCCAGTCTCCAGGTGAAGGCACAGCCATGAAGTCGTCCACTAGACAGTCCCAGATGGACGTCGCTGCCTGGGGGGTGATCTGGCTCACCGTGGACAACACCGACTCTGAAACTGAACGCGATGGTCCTGAAGGAGTCCCCGGTGACAAGGAACCTGGACAAAATTGTTCAAAATCAGTATTATGTGTACTGCAGTTACAAAATACATTATTCAAATTCCAAAATACTTTTGTGATGTCAGATTTAAATCACAAAACATGAATCTTACATAAAACCTTTTGTAATTATAAGGATAATTACAAAATGTATATTAGATAATATCTAAAACAGTTGTGTTTTGTTTTAACTTTAACATATCATAATTTGATTGGTAGCAACTTTCACAACTACAGTGAGCCAATCACTCATAATTCCTAAACATGTCAATCAGGTAGGAATGAAGTAAGACATTAATAGAAATAAAGAGTTGTGTGTTGACATGTAGCCCTTTCCTTGCTTAAATCATTAATATTTTTGAAAAATTAATCTGTGATAAGACAGCTTATCAAGATAGAACCATGTAACTAGAGATGAACCAAACTGTTCACAGTTTTATCTAACTCTGTTTTAATAAAGGCTGTGACCCCTGCTATAGAGTCTGACAGCTGCAGGGATTATATACAAATATTCAACTATCCCAGAATTAAACCAGGTCTAAATAAAAAGGAGTGAGTATCACTACAAAGGTTAACTCAGTGGTCCTAATGCTACAGTTTGATATCAGCAAACACCGAGCGCATACATTGATGTGACACCACAGCCATGCTATCATGCAAACACTGAGAACAGCATAAATCGAATTAAATCGGGACTTGATGAGACCTTCTGAGTATCACTAGAAATATTATAAAGAGTCGTCTCTGTACCACAGTTTGCTTTCAGTAAACACCGACAGCATTCACTGTTAGCATAGCACACCCATGTTAGCAGTGTATAACTGGATGGATTAGCATATTAGCACAGATATCAATAAAGGACTACCGTATTAAATAGTTTTACTAACCTCAGGCAGACGGACAGGCGCTCTGCAGGTGGGATTGAGCGTCTGTAGTTGGTGTTTAAGCGGGCGATGCTGGGACCGACGAGGGAAAGCAGGTCCTCAAACTGGCCGACGGTGATAGCGCTGGAATCGGCCGTCATCCAGGCGCAGCTCCTGGAGCAAGTGGTGAAACTCACCAAACTGCTCATGCCTCTGGAGGACCTGATGGACCCAGGTACGGCGAGGACGTCTTTTACGCTGCTGCTCTGCTCTCCACAGTACATAGAGAAGGGAGACTCTCTCTTCAAGCGCTAGCTCGATAGCTGCCATCTTGCAAAGATACCGGTCTGGCACAACTCCCTCCCACATTCCTCCCACATTTCCGGTTCACGCGCGTCAAAATATCATATTTTGAGGCGCGATGGATTTTTCTTGGACACGCGTTGAGACGCGAATGTACACGCGTCAAATTAGGGGCGTTTGGGGCGTTTTATTCGCGTCCATCGCGTTCGGTGTGAACACACCGTTAGCTTTCCTGATGCCTCTACTCAGGTCTGCCCTGGCCGCCCTATACGCAGCCCTGTCCCCTGACTTGAAGGCAGTGTTGCGGCTTTTTAGGAGGGATTGCACTTCGCTATTCATCCAGGGTTTTTGATTTGGAAACACCCTGACCCTTTTGTTGACGGTGACATTGTCAACACAGTTCCTGATTTACGAGAGTACAGTGTCCGTGTACTCCTGGAGGTTGTGGCTGGAGAATAAATCCCATACAGTTGTTGAGAAGTAGTCCTGCAGTTGAGAGAGGGCTCCTTCAGGCCAGGTTTGTATTGTCTTTGTCTGGGGCTTTGTTTTTCTCAGCAGGGGGGTGTAGGTGGGGGTGAGGGACATGCAGAAGTGGTCAGATCCAGCCAGGTGGGGGAGGGGTGTCGCTCTGAAAGCATGCCTGATGTTTGAATAGACATGGTCCAAAGTGTGTTCTCCTCTCGTAGCAAAGTCCACAAATTGGACAAATTTAGGAAGCACAGTCTTTAGGCACACTTTGTTAAAGTCGCCGGCGACAATAAAAACCCCATCGGGGTGGGCAAGCTGTTGTTTGTTTATGGTGTTGAGCAAGAGGCTGAGAGCCGTGCTAACGTTAGCATCCGGCGGTATATAAACAGCTATCACAATAACTACTGTAAACTCCCTCGGGATGTAAAAAGGTCTGCACGAGACTGCCAGAACCTCCAAATCAGGAGAACAGTGCGTGTGAATGATCCTGCTGTTACATCACCACTCGTTATGCACGTAAACACATAGCCCCCCTCCTCTGCTTTTACCTGAGTTGCTGTTTCTGTCATGCCGGACAGCATGCAGCATGCAAAAGGAGTGTGGAAAAACCCAGTAATCACTGGGTTGTAGAATCACCTTAAGGAGCAATAAGAGTGATAAATGTTGTCTCAATGACTTCATCCGTTCACATTGTTGTGGAGGAATTTTGGCTCACTTATTTTTTTTTACATTTAAAACATGAATTCAGTTTTCTGAACTTTGTGGGCCTTCATTTCTACACAGCTTTATAACGTCCCACCACAACATTTCAATTGCGTTAAAGTCTTTGCCTTGACTGAACCATTGCAATGTCTTGATTCTTTTCCTTTTCAGACATTTTGTCATAGATTTCCTGATGTGCTTGGGATCATTATCTGCTTAAATGATCCAGTTTTCACAAAGATTTAGCTGTTGGACTGATGGCCTCTCTTTTGGCTCTACAATACTTTGGTATGTAGAGCAGTTCATGGTTGACCGAGTGACTGCAAGGTCCTCTGGTACTGTGATAGCACAATAAGGCCAAATCACCACTCCTTCACAACTAAGTCTTTTGGTATGAGGTATTTGTGCTAATATCCTGTCTGGTATTCACAAAATAAGGTGCTGTGCATTATTGCGAAATGCCTCCACTTTGGTCTGTTCTAGAAGTCTTGTGGTTGGTTCAGAAAAAAATGTGCAGCCTTAAGCTGTGCTGTCATATTCTTTTTAGAGAGAAGAGGGTTTCTCCTGGTAACCTTTCAAAACGATCCATATTTGTTCAGTTCTTTTGTAATTGCACTGTCATGAACTTTAACATTTAACATGTCAACTGATGCCTGTAAAGTCTGAGATGTAGCTCTTAAGTTTTTTGCAGTTTCACCGAGCATTGCGTGGTCTTTTGGGCTTGGAGTTAATATGCTGGGATATCTATAACTTGCAACATTGGCAGCTGTCTTGAAAGGCAATCCATATTCCAGCATAAAATAAATAAATAAATAAATGAATGAATGTAAAATACAGCACAACAAAAACAAACATTCCTGAAAGGTTTGACATCGTTTGTCTTGGATTTTTATTTTATTTATCATTTATCTTTTTTGTTCCTACCCCAAACAATCTTGTTATCATATTTAAAAATAGAAGTTTTTAAAATATATTTTAAAAATGTTATCATAAGTGTGTTCTTGTGAATACAAACCAAGTAGTAACTTTAAGTGTAGCAGAATGAGATTAACTTCTCATGTTACATTGGGCACTTCTCCAAATGTTTTAATATTTCTGCACCACCAAACACAGTGAAACAGTGTTTGAATTTAGTATATATCCCTGCTTTAGTTTTTAAATTGGCAGGAGTTACACTGTTTGTAAGTCTGGCCAAGCTCAGTTTGATCATTACTTGAAGAACATGCTGAACACACAGCTCCAAAACTTTGTACCACGCATTTAGACTATACTATGAGAAGGATGTACACATGTTAAGTAGATAACTAGTGGTTTTTATTAGTACAGAAAAAAAAAAAATAATTTAGACCTCCATTCTTCATCATAACATTAGAGTTCAACATCAATTTGAGCAGTAGCATTTGGCAAAATGACCCCCCAAAATGTTGAAAATATAATAATATGTGTGTGATTGTGACTTTTATAAATGCTTGGATATATAAGTATTAAAAACAATTTATAATCACACACACACACACACACACACACACATTATTTTATTCTAATATTGCATTCCTATAATAATGATAATAATGATATGTTTTTTCATTCTGTCCTTTGAGGACTGTCTTTTGCCAGGCAGCAAGAAAAAAACAGTGAGAATGTAGGACTCCCGCTGCTCTGTCTTCCTCTGCTGCATCTCTGAAGCCTTTTGCCTTTTGTCTCTTGTGAATTCTCCATTTTGAACTTGCCCATTGTAGTCTGAAAAGCATCCTGAACCCAGCTACTCCATCTGAATACAGTTATGCTATTGTGCATGGTGGGAAAAGGGGAGCAAAGGAAAGGAGAAAGACAACAGTATAAAAGCATAAAGCATAGCAAACTTCTTGGCTCTCTGGCCTACCCATAATAGTTTTCATATCATATTACATGAAGAGGGAAATGTAGGCTGACAACACTCACTGCACAGGAGAACAATCTTCTAACGTACATGCACTCTTTGGAAATGATTCTATTTAGCTTTTTTGAAGGGAGATACTATTGTGCTGACAGAGTGGATGACCTCAGTTGCTGCTGTAGGCTGCAAAAAGATTCACACAGGGGTGTCCCCTGTGTGAAATCTGGCATCCTAACAGCTCTCTGTGCTAATGAACACAGTTTTAAACCACACAACACATGACAGTACCTACTAGTGGCCTGCTCCCCACAGAGTCAACGTTTCATTGCCAAGTTATGGGACGTTTTTGGCAGGCTTTAGCTGAAATAACTGCTCAAAAGGTCAAAGAAAATCTTGGCCTCTGTAGCTATTTTATGATCATTTTCATCTAAATGGTGCAGGGGGTAATGAGCAAATTAAAATTTATTTGTACATTAATTCTAAGGCATTATTTTAATTACCATAAACAAACAAGGCTATTACCAAGAAGGTTGGCAGCCTTTGGATGCATGCTTGTCACTGGGTTAAATATAAGGAGATCTGCTGGACTTTTTCACTGTTCAAAACAGGATAGGGGTGTTTCATTCACTGACTGTGGAGAAAATAAGAAATCCTATATGGTTACCAGATGTTAGAACACATATGATCAAATAAATGAGTTGTATAGCCCTCTGAACTAATTTTCATACAAAATGTAATTCTGTTGGACATTTGCTTTGATCTGCAAAAGCTTCATATTTGCAAAACGTCATATCAACTTTAAATCATAAATCATGTCATATCACTTTAAATACATTTTTTCACATGCCGTCTGTGGATTTTGACTTCCATCGCTTACATTCAAACCTAAGCGTTTAAAGAGACTCCTCCAACTTGTATGTCTGATTGAAATCTCACTCCAGTTATGATTTCATTAAAGTGAAAGACAAACTCTAACAATGATTAAATCCGAGGTCTGTTCATAAAGAACAGACTGGCGCTTCAATATGTGCCATTTCCAGAAGGTTCACTCTGTCTCCCAGCACAGTCTAAAGAACATGATGGAGGAGATACCAGGAGACAGGCAGTTACTCTAGGAGAGCTGGGCAGGGCTGTAGAACACTGTGATATATCTTCTTATTTTCTAATGCCTTGGCCAATGCGGGGGACTTAGAACAGAGTTTAAGGAAACTTTTTACTAGCTCCTTTAGTGCATCAGCAGGAAAATCCTTCACAGAGATCTTGAAGACGGGACCACCATACGTTTGGCATGATAAAACAGACAACTTCAACAAATACAGACCGCACAAGCATTTTTAATTAGCGTATGTAGGAAATCATTTAGTTTAAGCGTTTGTTTTGCTAACACACAAATTTAATTTTTCATTACTCTTTTAATCCCCTTTGGGTAATCAATTCAGCTTTGACTTTTTTAATGTACTTTTTAAATGTGTTGCTCTGTTTCTGTTTCTTTCCTGAGCTCATTAAAAGCTCAGTCTTCAGCTCCAGCAGTACTATTATTTATGATTATCACACTGATGAGGTACATTTTTCTAAAAATCTTCTCTGATTGAATGCATGGGTGCATCACAAAATGAAAATGATAAAGAACTTAACTACTACACAACTACGAAGGAACTTAGCTATACTCACCAAATATGTCAACTGGATACAGGCTCCAAAACCATATGTAGATGGTTTATTTGAGCATTTTATAGCTGCGTAGGAAGATTGAATTGCTTCTGGAGCCAAGTGGTAAGTGACCACTTTGATGGACATTAACTACATTGAAGCAAGATTTTAAGAGAAATGTTGACCATGTCCAACAGTGAATTTTCAAAAGGATTAATATAGAATATTTAACCACAGCTGCTTTCATTTATGTCACAGCATGTGATAAACCATTTATACAAGCAGGGATGATTCCTCACTGTGCTTGATTTCAACACACGCAGGTCAGGCTGATTTACAGACCCTACAGCAGGTTTTACAATTTAAGATGTTGCACAAGTTCATCATACAATGTTGTGACCAAAAACTACAGATTCCATCATGCTACAAATTCAAATCACTTTTTTTCACAAAGGATGAGTCATAAAATTTATGACATACTAGGCCTAATCTAATTCAATGAAAATCGCTCATAATAGTACAATAAAGCACTTGGATTTTTGGTAAGTTCCACTTAATGATAGGTTAAAGGTACTGTATCTTTTAAAGGTTTGGGTTTTCCAGGGTCAAAAGTGTCTCATTTTAATAATTATAAATTCTTATTAAATGAAATAAATATGGAAATGTAGATGAAGTGCAGTGCTAAGAGGCTATTGCTCACTTGAAACTGAAGTGGCCACACTGCAGAAGATAACTCATTTGCATGAATGTCTCATTTTGCCTTCACATGCACACTTACTCACCTACGCAGACACAATCCCCTTTCTATCTCTCATCAGAGGTCAGAGCTCAGACCCACCACTTCATACCTCATCCGCAGACAATTCATCATTTCTCAGAATCTATCCTGCAGTCTATGTACCCCGTACGCCTCTGACTTCTGCTATAACTCTGAATTATGCCATATTCAAAAGTTTACAGACAACACGACCATTATGGGGTGTATCTGGGATGACCAGGAAAAGGAGTACAGGAGTCTGGTGAGGGATATAGCTAAGCAGGTCACATTCTGTGGCTCAGTCTTTCACCAAAGAAGCGATTCTCTTACCAGACCATCTAACTGCACATGTGCCAAGGCGTAACAAAAAAACTTGGCTTTTTGAAAATGGACATATAAAATCTGCACTGGTACTCAGACAAAGTAATGCAGGCAGTAAGGACTGTCTTCCAGCCAGTTGTTGAAGGATGCAGGTAAGCTTTAGATCCTTTTTTATAAAAAGATTTTTTTTTGTTACTTGGATTATTATACTATTAAAGGTCAACTTTGGGTATTTCCAAAAAGGATCTGGGAGCACTGATCAGATGACTGGATTGATATCTTTTAGAGTTAACAAAAATTAAGCCTTTTAATGTACTGTATTGTATTGCAGTCTGTTAGCCTTAACAAAAATTTCATATACACTGTTTTCTTCCTCCCCTAGGCTACAGATTTTGCTGGCATGCCACACCAAACTAGTTGAGCCATCACTCACTTCCAAACAGACTTTGAATGAAGACCTTGTGACTTCATCAGAAGTCAATTTATGTCAGACCTGACAAGGTGATTTTATGTGAGGACAATGAATCAGTAAGTAATCCTGAGCATTTCAGCAAATGTATGTATGTTCATAAAATGAGAGTGAAAAAGGCAAAGATGGATTTTAAACTCCCTTAAACATTGTCACTTGTATTATGTTTTAATACATAATACATAAACATATTACTAATATTTACTATGCCATTTTCTTGTCAGTATAATGAAATGTATTATCTGTTTTAATTTACAGGCTTATTCTGATGGAGAGAGTAGCCATACAAGCAGGCAGGATTTCACAGAAACGTTGAATTCTGACAAATGCGGTAAATATTCCTATCTAAAAGTAGCTCCAAATAAACTGGAAATTAAGTTGATTCAGTGTCAGTTATTTAGTCATCTTAGGCATTGTGTCTTTAGTTAAGTGTCAAGTCTTTGTTAAAATCATATTTAAATTTAGTTTAATATTTTGAGCAGAAAGAAATGTACCCCTAAATACATGAAAAGTAAAAGCTATATATGTGATTTGATGTTATTCAAAAGTTAAACTGCTGTTCTTTGTGTTCTCACAGGTGAAATTTCTAAAGACGTTACCTCAGCCATTCCCATTGTTAACACACAGTCCATGTCTGTTGATGATGAGGTCATCTGTTGCGTTGCTACTGCCACTGTCAGTGACAACACACCTGGCGTATCAGTGGGTTCTTCTGCCAGTGTTACTGGTGACACACGTGTCTTCTCTAGTAACACCTCCAGTGTGTCCAATGGACCTACCCAGCCAAGTTTATCCAGCACATCCTACAGGTATGTGTTTTGTAGATGTTTGTATCTTTTAATCTTTTGAGCTATATTGTGCAAAAGTCATGAGCCACCCCTCCTTTCTGGAAAAATAGGAAAGAAGCGCAGTGATTTACTGAAGTCTACAAAATTATGTCTACAAACAGACATGGAAGCGCAGTATATTAGAGTAGAACAAAACTTGTACATTTTTAATGAGCTTAAAATTAAAAATGTGATATGAGCTACTTTAGTCTTCAACACAGCTTGAACTCTCTTAACCATCGTTCATGATGGCGATGTCTTCTTTTTATTGAATTTCTTTAAGCGTGGTTCAGCAATAGTTCTCCAGGCTTTTTGTTCTGTTCTCTGTCAAGATGATCCCACACAACTTTAATAATGCTGAGGCCAATCTATGTATTGTGATAATGTAATTATGTCAACATCATTTATATGTAATTTAACTAAATAATTTACAAAACATTCTGGCTTTGCAGTACATATCTTGGCCTGTTTGAGGAAGAATACCTGTCAAATGACCCCGACCTCCAAGAAGCCATTTCAAGGTCTTTAGACGTGCAAGTAAAAGGTCAGTACAACAAAAACTTTTACTTGTCATGTTGAAAGGTCAACATATTAACCATTATTTTATGTTTGTTGCAGAAAAGGAGTCACCTACTATCTAGTTTTGGATCAGTTTGAATAAGCAAACTACAAACTGCAACCTACGATTTCTGTTGTCGTTTGAAGATTACCAAGGCTATCAGATTAATTATATTTTACTTGATATATGTTTTGGTTTATTTTTAGTGGCTTTAGTGAAATGTTAGATACAAAGGTTTGAATCTGTAAAAAGAATAAAGAAAAGAATATCTGGTCATTAAACTTCTGTGCTAATACTCTTATTTTATAACTCTGACCACCTGCAGCCTCTATGATAGTCATTACTATGCTGTCATAGTTTTGATTTCGGGCTGCTGTAGCATTGTCCTCTCTTATTTGCAACCCTGTCCTTATTTTAACTCCATCTGGTTTTTGGCTTTGACTGATTGGAGATAATGAATTGTATTATTTTTGCACCACACGTTGGCTAGCTTGACATCATAAGTGATGTGATAACACAACTGCAAGCAGTGTCATCATGCTGGTAGAAACTTGCCTTTTTTTAAAATTATGTAGCAGTTATTTATATACTTAGCAAACACATGTCCACACAACAAAGGTATTTTCCCTATTTACATTTCCATGCTGTGAATAAATAGTATAGAGTATTTTGTTGTTTATGTATATTTGTTGTTTATGTATAATTAAGCATTTTCTGCTCTGGGAGGTTAAAAAATTGAAGCTTGATGAGCTGTTCACAAAAAATGGAATGACCAGTGTTGTGGCTATTGTGCTTTTTTCATAAAATATAATAAAAAAAAAAAAAACCCTGCTGCTGTGGAGTTGGGGCGGTCTGCTTCTTTCCACCCCAGGGAAGAGGGTAACACTACCTGGGTCTGGGTGCAGTTTTCCCCTCCAGGGGCAAGGGTACCTACACCTGGAGTATAGAGTACGCTTGGGGAGTGTGATTGTGTGCACAGTGTCTCTTTATGTCTGTCTCCACGTTGGGTGAGTGTTGAGTAATTGCATATGAGAGCATGAGGGTGGGAATGGATGTTTGTATCTGTGTGTGCCTGTTTGTTTGTGTCTATATGTCAGGTTGGGTATCAGACGCCACCTCTCTGGGGACATCTCAGGCCCTACAAGGTTTGGAGGCCTATCTCCCCCCACCACTTCCCCTGCCAGTGGCAGACGCCCTCAGACATCGGTGCATTGGTGGTTCTTTGTGTCCGGGGGGTGGGCGTCCAGGTACCCACCGGCTCACTCCTTGGTGGCTGCTTGTCGAGGCCTGGAGCCTGGGGCTCGCTCGGGCCCCTTCGGGGGTGGGGTGCCCACGGCCTGAGGCTTGGTCACTCAGGCACGGCTGGCTGCCGGTGGAGCTCACGGGCACGTCACTGCAACCCCCCCTGGCTTCTGCTCGGTGGCTGCTGAGTGAGCCCTCATCTGGGGCTCTCCTCAGCTCTTTCTGGGACAGTGGCGCAGCTGCCCCTCTGTTGGTCTTCCTTGGTCTCTTGTGCTCTGGGGGCCTCTGGATGTCTGGGGCCTGGATCTCCTCCATACCTGCTTCATGCCCTGGAGGACGGGGCTGTGGCAGCCCAAACACCCTCTAGCAGATCATTACATGAAGGAACCTTTTAAATACAAGCGCGTCCATGCTCACAGGTGTACACACGGGTGCTCACACACACAAACTACACCCTTTTTGGCTCCTACCTCAAAGAACACTGCACGCTGTAAATCTTACGTGCTGCATAATAATATTCAATATTTAATATTTACTGCTATACATATAGTGTATCGCGTTGTGTTTATTATAGTGCTGCTTTTGTTTGCTTGTTTTCTCTTTTTTTTTCTGAACAGATGATCCAGGTGATATATATATAAAAATATGGGGGGCTTTTTGCGCCCCCCCCCCCTTTCTTTGCCCTTTTCTTTGGCCTTCATCACTATTCCTCTTCCCCGCTGTCTTTGTTTCCTTCCCTCCCCCCAGTCATGTCTATCCCGTCTGTAACAACTGAAAATAAAATAAAATAAATAAATAATAACAACAAAGGTCAATCAAATGGACCAATACGGCAAGGCAGGGATGGTCCACTTGGTAAAGTAATTCCTTTGGGCTTCTCTCTTTGCCTTTAGACAATAATTCTGATGGCAAAAGAACCAAACGGGGCAGGCGGCCAAAAGAAGAAAAAGGAAGCTGCTGTTAATCCATTGAATTTTTTGTTGAACATTATGTAATATGAACACATCATGTACTACAGACATAAGTTACATTTGTTCATTCAACAAGATTATCATTGGTGTAACAAAGTAATATTTTACTAGTTCATGTAACAAGTTTGACGTTTGATGTGCCAAAGTGTTTAAACAATATAACATCAATTTAAATGAATTTGGTACAAACATGTTGATTGAATAAAAGTCAAATTAATTGAAAAAAAAAAGAAAAATTAAAAAAACACTTAGATATTATTATTATTATTATTATTGGTTCACTTAAGCAGACTCATAGGTGAGATTTTAACTCAAAAAACCACAGAAACGAAACTACAGAAATACAAAATCAACCTTGAATAATAAACCATAATGAAAAAATGACATTGAAACACAAGAAGCTCAAAATGCTGGGTCAATGAGGAGAATGCATCTACCACCACCTGTTTGGGGTAACGGGAAAGAGAGGGGAGCAAAGAGATACAGGATAAAACGATAGGTGAAAGCACCAGAGTTTAATAATTGCTAAAAATAAATATTATTAGTCCTTTTTGTTCAATGTTCACATTGAAGGACCCTGATAAAAGGAGATAAATAACTCTAAGATTCCCCACAGTATTACTGGAGGCCAAATTAATATTATCTATAGTAAATATCTGGTTTGACATCATGTTCCTATTATTACAATAACCTAGGAAGACTATAACCTCCATTTTGTCTGACTTTAAAAGTAAGAAATTAGAGGTCAGCCAGGCCTTTGTATCTTCATAAATGTCCTTTGACTGTTTGATTAGTATGATCTGGCTTCATGAATAAATAAAGCTGGTATCATCTGCATAGCACTGCATGCAGTGTCTTCTAATAATATTTCCAGGGGGAAGCATTCATTAAGTAACAATTATTGGTCTCTGTATGAAAACCTGTGGACTCTGTGACCAGAGATGGGCATAACACGTTACTGTAATCCGATTACTTTTTTCAAGTAACTAGTAAAGTAAGGGATTACTATTGCAAAAACGGTAATTAGATTACCGTTACTTTCCCATAGGAACGCTGCGTTTCTGCGTTACTAAAACCGTGATTTTTTTGCAAGAATGTCTCATGACAATGACGTAAGCGAGTGCGACGTTCGTGACAACAGCTGTGTGCAGATCAACAATGGATCATATATCGAGTGTGGGAGAGAGCATGAGCGTGCAGCGTTTAAAGCGTGGAAGTACTGACCTTACTTTGAGTTTGATTCCATAAAAAGTGACAAAAACATTAGTGTCCGTTGTGCGTGGGAAGAAAACTTCTTTTTGCAGCAAAAAACCCCTAAACAAGCTCCGAGTGCGCTACGACGTAATCGGAAATTCACAGAGAAACTCGCGGATTCTTCCACTGACTGCAGCGGCACACCTGCACCAGGGTAAACCTCCGCCTACGCCACTCCTGCTTTACAGGTGAAAATAGAGCAACAGGACTGCGAGTCTTTGACTTTATTTATTTTCTGCTGTGTTTTACTTGCATCTATTTGAAAGAGTGAGTGTAACAAAAAAAAAAAAATTATGTGCTGGAATGTGCAGAAAATAGGTTTAAATATTAAACAAATTTCTTCCAGTCAGAGAATGCTGCATATAATTTAATGTTTGCTTGATGCATAAAGTTAAAAGATTAAAACTAATAAAACAAGTTTTAAAAAGAGACTTTTCCATTTGATTACATTTCGTATGATGGATTATGCAGAAAAAGTAGAATTGGGCTGAAAGATCTATCGCTTTATCACCTATTCAGGTTGTAAATCGTGTTTTTAAAAAGTAACTAAGTAATTAATTACTTTTGAAAATAAGTAATCAGTAAAGTAACGGGATTACTTTTTTGGGGAAGTAATCAGTAATTAGTTACTGATTACTTTTTTCAAGTAACTTGACCAACACTGTCTGTGACTAACTTTTGTGTGAAGAAGACTACAAATTGGATGTAATCACATAGTTGGAATTCAAACAACTGTAGCACAGTTTCTTTAATACTAACATTGTGTTCTTATCTCTGAAATCTCTAAAAATCAAATGCTGCACTGAAGTCGAGTAGGACAAGCAGAAGGTGTCTCCAGTGTCAGAGGCCATAAGAAGATCCTTTGTTACGTTTATTAGTGCTGTTTCTGAATCCTGACTGAAACTCTTCAAATAAACCATTCCTTTGCAAATGATCTGTGTATATTTGTCAGACGTGTGCAATGAACATGAAAACAAGCATCCGTATAGACATGACTTTAAAACAATACAACATTTTATATTGACAATGAACAAAAATTACAAACTTTAAAACAGATCTACTATAAGACAGCTAAAACACTGAGTTTTATTGGGCTTTTGTTATTATAATCACGGTTCAGATTTCTTGTACCAGTAGTAGAAGAAAAAGGTTTTGATTATTTTACCTCTTAAGAACCAAACAGAAGACAGTCAAGGCAGCTACTAACTGGTGAACATAGGAGAAGAACTAACCCTTTTTCTCAGGAGTACTTTAATGGACTTTCATGCATGCACCATGTGTCCTGAAACACAACTCAAAATAGATTGTAAACGTGCTTAAGATGGTCCTAGACATAAAACTTATGCTACGTTCACACTGCAGGCGAAAGTGCATCAAATCCGACTTTTTTGACCCTATGCGACCCATATCCGATCATGGTATGACAGTGTGAACGGCACAAATCCGATATTTTCAAAACCGATCTGGGTCACTCTCGTATGTGGTACTGAATCCAATACATATCTGATGTTTTAGAAAGCGACTGCTGTTTGAACGGTCATGTCGCATTAAATCCGTCTTTTACGTCACTGACACAAGACAGATGCCAACTATCAGCGCCGGAGAAGCGCTGGAGAAGACATGGCGAACGCTTCCTGGCCATCCAGTGTAGAGGTCAGTGAAACTGTTGGGAAGACAACGTCAGAGAAACGTGAACATTTTATTTGTACTGTATAATCTGCAGATTCTGATAGAAATCTGCAGCTATCCTTGGAAGCACCGCTCCTCTAAAACAGCAATAAGGATCATTATTAGGCCAAATGTAAATAACAAAATAACTTTATAACTTAAAGCAAAATTGGGAAACGTAAAGTCCGAAACAAGTCTTTACATTAAGGGCCATAAGTCAAACAATATTGTTTGCTCTGGGTCTAAACAGAGCGCGTTGTGTGTGACGTCTTGTTTTGCGCATGCGGGCCGCTTTGAGGGTTCACACTAGAGCGCGTTTGCTGTCACATTTTATTTGTAGTGTGAACAAGAAGACAAAAATATCGGATTTGATCAAAAATTCGGAATTGAGCATTAAGACCTGCAGTGTGAACGTAGCCTTAGAGTACTTCAGAATGTTTGGACTTTAAATATTGATTTGATAAAAATTACACATTTTTACTAATAAAGGACGACTTTGCAAAAGTTGAAAAAAACTGAAAGTTGACTTGTGTTATTTTTCTCTCTCATTTCATTCACTTCCCATGTCATAACTGTGATTGTTTTAAGAAAGTGTGCTTCCTGCAGTCATACCAGAAGATGAAAAGTTTCATCGAGGGAGTAAAAGGGAAGGAACATGTGAGGAACAGAGCTGGAGCACAGCTCAGATCCCTTTTCAGTGTCACCTCAACATACCACACAAACACCACTGCATAGTCTCTCTGGCATTCATCTTCCAAGTCCAAAGGTGTATTTTAGTCATATTTGTCTTTCATGTGAGAAATATTTTAATCCTGACAAAGTGTGAGGGGGAAAAATAGTGTCTGTATCTACACGATAATAAGTTCCGTACCTATTACGGAACTGAAGTTAATCTCTACATAGACTAAGGGAGAGTGTGGGTTGGGTACCAGTTTTTGTTCCTCACCTGCAGCAAATAGCTCTTGCAGTCACACTTTCCTACCATCCATGAAAATATCAGTACAATTCTTAATGTTTTGGTGTGAAGCCCATGTTTACACGTTATAAATCTGCCTAGAATGTATGAAATGTTGTGTCACTGCAGGGGTGGATCTAGAGAAATGTTCGTAGGGTGGCAAAATCAGAGCCATTTCTTTACACATATGCAGGTGTTGCATTCATGTATATAGTTAAAATACATCAAATGCTGTAAGTATACACATGTTTCATATAAACATAGTCTACATAGATAAAAAAAAATGTCTAACTTAGGTTTTACACTCGTTTTATTAGAAACGATCAAATTGTTACAAGCTTAAATTTAAACAAAATGTCAGAAATCGACACTGTCATAAAAATAGAAACCCAAACTTTTCTGGATTGTTCTGGATTTCTGGATTGTTATGTTATTAACCCAAGATGGGTTAATAACATTCTTTTCACTTTTTGGGTGAAGCTATTGTTAAAAATGACCATTCCTACAACTCTTGTGGGACTAGAGATGTAGTCCCACAAGAGTTGTAGGAATGTTGGGATGTCATTTTTGTCTTCTTTAGAAAAGTCTACAAGCTTGTTCATTGTTGCTGCAGGTCATCACATCTACATCTAGCCAACCTAACAGTCTGCCAGGTTTCTTCTGCAAGTTTCAGCTCTCTCACCTCTATATGTTTTTTTCCCTTCTGCTTATTTCTTTTGCTACTATCTTTGTGTTACCTCCTTCGGCCCTCCTGAGATTTATAATAAAATCTTTCACTGCTCACTGGAAGCACTCCAATCTATTCTCTCCTTGTACTTGACCCAAGAGAGAAGGAAAAAAAAGCTTCTATTATGTTCAGGGCTTTTTTCTAAGCCCTGCTGCCGTTTCATTCTTCTGTAGACGCAGCTATTCAATTTTATTTCATCCTATCTTCAGTATAGTTGAGCCGATGAGCATGAGGTCCCTCATATTGATCTTTAAATGGATGATGAAAAAAGGCCACTGCCTGTTGGTCAATTGGCCAGCCCTGGCTCTATTGGCAGTGTCGGCTCCGATTTCAGTCCAGAGCCTGGAAATGTAATCCACTTTTGGTGCCTCTTGTCAGCAGGAGTTGTGGGGGCAAGCTTGGAGTAGAACTGGAGTTCTGTGATTTTCATAGTATCTATGCAATGTTAAAAAGAAACCTCCACTCTAGGTCTGGCACAAATACTCATTTACAATTAATTCAATTAAATTCAGTTCATAAGTATATTTGCAAAGTAGTGTCCATTTTCACACTAGCCACCATCACAACATAACAATGTCTGTCTATTCTGGGACAAAGTCAACAAGACTTTGCCTTTTTGAATGATCTTATAATCATACATGTTTGACCCCATAGAAGTTAACTTAAGTCCGAAATTAATCAGAAGCATCTTTGCATCATATATACAGTTGTGGTCATAGGTTTACACGCAGACATCATGAATATGAATGTCATGAAAGTTTTGGGCTTTTAATGAAAAATGTTCTTTTTCCAGGATGGAATTATAAAACATACATATACCAAAAAAATCCCCACTTGGCTGCCGGTGATCTGTATCCTTCAAGATCAGGTCTTTGCTGTTCCTAGGACTGCACTGGGATCTGCCACCAGTTTTGAGGTTACTTCCCTGAGTGCTCCCATTACCATGGGGAACACTGTCGCCTTCAACCTTCACAGAGTCTCCTCTCTCAACCCTTTGTGCATCTCAAGTTTCTTTATTGCCAAGAAGCATTGTTACGACATTGACTTCGCCATAATGAAAAACACAGAAATAAAGACTAAGAACTCTGAAACTGATCCAGCGGCTGGTCTTCTGTAATGTAATAGTTATTTCCTGTGGTGACCATATTAAAAAATGATAACAAATTATCATTTGCAGGCTCATTTGGAATTTGTATCCAGTTTTGAAAGATTTTCCCGTTATCTGCTTTACTAGCATGACCTCTCCAACTTTCCGAATGTCATATTTGCCGCCACTGGTGCCTGATGTGTTCTGTGCACAGGTTCTGCTCTCCTCACCTCTCAGTTTCCATGAATACAAATGGGAGTTTGGGAGGTCCCAGAAAAGGGGCCTGCTACAAAATGTAAAAAGAAAACTACTGAAGTTGGAAATTGTACACCTTATTTTAATATTATTGTCCTCAATGAGGTAAAGTTCTAGTTCCAAAGAGGCTACGTTAAGTTTAAATAACGACAGGTATATTTATTGTCATAATCAATGGGCAGGCTGGACTCAGATTCAGTTTATTTATGGTGCACATGAAAAGGTAACTATTTAAAAAGTCCTCAGGCAGGGAAAATCCACAGTCTCAATTTACAAAGTCCTTAGGGGAAGGCAGTCTGATAGTAAAATCCAGAATCTCCACTACAGGAACAGAATCTCATCCACTGCTCCCTCTCACACAATTACTTTCACAGAGATTAACACCAGGGCTTCTGCATGGAGGAGAAGATACGTAAGTGATCAACAAGCTAACAACAGGAAACAGACTTTAAGGTCAGAGAGGATTTCACTGCCACAGTTAATTTGATGCTCAGGTGAAAACTGAAGGTTTGCTACAAGCATACGTATCAGCCAGCTGATCAGCAGATGACAAACAGGTGAGGTTGCTTGCTTCAGATGTGTACAGGAGGAGGACGGGAATCACACCTGGAAAGATCACACCCCTGGATGGTGAGCCATGTTGTGTTTACATCCAACAGCTAGAAACAAAAAACCTAAAAATACAATTTAAAACTGGTCCTTTTTAAGTTATGTGTTATGTTTAGCCACGACACCAGTTCATCCCCTGGGTTAGCGACCTTGTTTATGCTTGAATAAGGATGCACTTACAACACAGCTTTAAGCGGCTTAACAAACAACAACAACAAGAAACATTCCCTTGAAAACAACCAGGTACAAGGATTGGATTGAAAAAGAGTGAAAAAGCAGCCGATGTCCAAAAATAAGCTTTGAAAGACCTTCAAAAAGGCTAAAGAACTACTGCTCAAAATCATCTAAAAGAAATTACAAGTCTGACAGCTTGTAGACAAAATATATAATAACACATTAATTGCATAATTTTCAGTTGAGACTGTTTTCAATTAAGCTGGGGTGGCTGTAGCTCAGGTGGCAGAGCAGGTCAGTCACTAATCAGAAGGTCGGTGGTTCGATCCCAGGCTGCCTCCTGGCTGCATGCCAAATATCCTTGGACAAGATACTAACCCCGTGTTACCTACTGGTGGTGGTCAGAGGGCCCGGTGGCGCCAGTGTCCGGCAGCCTCGCCTCTGTCAGTGCGCCCCAGGGCAGCTGTGGCTACAATGTAGCTTGCCGTCACCAGTGTGTGAATGTGTGTGTGAATGGGTGAATGACTGAATGTAGTGTAAAGCGCTTTGGGGTCCTTAGGGACTGAGTAAAGCGCTATACAAATGCAGGCCATTTACCATTTAAGCTAAAACCCAGAGTAGACAATCCGAACCGAACCGATGAACTTACTGATGCAATAAGATAAGCTTTCATATATATGGACAACTCTACTCAATACTTTCCGCACACACTAAACTACTGCTTTCATGCTAAATTGTAAACTTCATGGAGTTTAGAGAATGCAAGTTATTGTTTTGGAATAATAGCGAAGCACAAATGACTGTCTTTTGACTCAAAATCACTGCATCATGTTGGTGTACAGTCTTAAAACACAATTATGTGCATTTACTCTGTAATTTAGAATAATTTTTCCTTATCCAGGTAAGCTATCTTAGAACTAGCTTCTTTAGTTCTAAGGTCAAATTGTGGAGAGTTCCAGATTTAAGCCCTATGAGGGACAATGGACCTCCTAATGATCCTCTACCTCTACCTAATCACACAAGCCAAGGTGTGAAAACGGGCGTAAGTCACAAGGTATCAGGTGAACTCATTGTGAAACCTAGACCCACCCTATCATGTGATTTCCTGAAGTCAGAAGACCCAGGATGTGAGTGGGCGTTAAGGTATCTGGGAAGGGTTCTCAAAACTGGATTGTAGATGGCAGTTGGTGTCGTTTGTTCAAAGAGTGTCATTCACAGTGGACATAGATGGCTTCTTTTTCCGAGATAATTCCAAGATGGTTTAGCAGAATAAAAGTTCCAAAGGTAGAACTTAGACTTCTTAATTGTCTGCTCCCCTGTTGCAGCATATTAATACAACATAAATTGAGCATATACTGCAGATACCACAACAGGCTGCTGTGTTCATTAGCAATGAAAATGTTGGACAGGTATTTCTGATCTGACATAATGTGGTATGCTACATTGCACTTACTGTAGATTCTTCTGGGGAAGATGGATAACTGCACTGACATGGACAGAGGTGATACAAATTGTGATGAGAACAATCACTCGGCTTGACTTTGTCCATCTGGTTGTTAGCAATTACAATGACATTGCTCAGTCCCAAGCATAATCGCCTTCTCCCAGTTGGAGGCAATATTTAACGTCAGCTTGAGTGCACAGAAATAACTGACTGGCTTTGGATTCTTGAACCTCCCCACTGGCTTGAGATCAAATTGCACTAGAGCTTTCATGCTCAGGTCTCCCCTACTCTGTTTTATAATCTACTTCCTACTGTGCAAATCAGTGGAACAGGACAGAAAGAATTCCAGTGTGTGCACTGCCCACTGTTCTGAAAACCATATTGAAACTCTATTACTAACTTTAACATACATGTTGTTCAAATGGCACTACCCTCAAATCCAATCAGCAAAACGATAGGAAAGAGTTACATGATGTCGCCTCTGCAGCTCATGAAAAATTGCCAAGAAATTTTTAAGGGCAATTTACTGTCGTAACAGTTTGGTGTCATGCCACCCCTGGTCTTACAGGTAGCTTCATACTTCTGAAAGTGAAAGTTCCAAGATATATGATAATCTGAAACAGTGGCAAAAATATGATTTAAAAAATCTACAGTGAAATCACAAGATAAAAACCATGTATTTTCAAGAAGTTCAAGTAGAAGTTTATCGTCATTTTGTGTGGTATTTCGAGAAATACCGAGGTTGAAACGAAATACTGTTTCTCAACAGTCTCTAAAGTGCAGTAGTCAATACAAATTGAAAAAGATCAAAAAAGAGCAGTAAAAAGGCAGTAATAAATCGCAGCACTAATTAAGGATAAGTAACATAAATTCTAAATCTAAATTCTAAAACAAACTCAAGTTTAAATAGTCACACTCATTCAGATAGCAGCAGTCCTTTCACAGAAGGGGATAATTAGATCAGATAATGTGTGTATCTGAAGATTATATTGTATGCGTATATGTGTGTGCATGTGTAGATAGGGGGCATCACAATCTGCTTGTGGCTCTTACAGTATAGGTGTGTGAATAGCTGAATGGATGGGAGGGGGTACAGTCCATTTACCAGTCTCACAGCTCGTGCAAAGAACCCTTCCAGCATCCTGGTGGTTCTGCAGGTGATGCTCCTGTTCCTCTTGCCAGATGGCAGGAGGGAGAACAGGCCATAAGAAGGGTGGTGGGAGTCTTTGATGATGGAGACAGCTTACGCTGCAGCGTATGCAGCGCTGTTTGTAGATCTCTTCCAGAGACAAGAGAGGGGCAACAGTCATCCTGGCATTCTTAACAGTCCTATTGAGTTGTCGCTTCTCATAGGACTTGCAGCTGCCAAACCAAGACATAAAACTTTGTGTCAGGATGTTCTCCATTGTGTCTCTGTAAAAAGTTGTGAGGTGAAGGGTGGAGAGTCCTGCATTTCTGAGTCTACTGAGGGAGTGGAGATGCTATTTTGATAACTGCTGTGGTATTAGTAGAGAAGGACAGATCATCAGCACACCCAGGAACTTAACACTGCTGACCCTCTCCACAGCAGCACCATCTATAGTGTGGTGTGTGGTGATCTCTGCAAGACTTCCTGAAATCAATCACCATCTCTTTTGTTTTGTTCACATTGATGGTGAGATTATGGGATCTACACCACACTTCAAGCTGCTCCACGCCCATTCTATAAGCTGACTCATCATTGTCAGTGATGAGACCAATCACTGTTGTGTCGTCTGCGAACTTCACAGTGTGGTTAGTGCTGAATCTGGCCCTTCTGTCATGTGTGAGCAGACTGAACAACAGCGAGCTCAGGACACCCCCCTGAGGAGAGCCTGTACTCACTAAGATAGTCTTTGATGTGTGGCTGCCAACCTTGACTGTCTGTTGCCGCTTTGTCAGGAAGCTGAAAAGCCAATTGCAGGTTGCAGGGTCCACGCCTAGTAGCATCAGCTTTTCCACCAACTGCTTGCTCTGGAATGAAAGCTGAGCTAAAGTCGACGAAAAGGACTCTGGCATAGGTGTTCTTCCTCTCCAGGTGGGACAGCATAACGTGGAGTGTGGTAGAGATAGCATCTTCTGTGGATCGGTTGGTTCTGTAACTGAAGGGGATCCAGGTCTTTTGTGAGACTGTCCATGATGTGCTTCAAAACCAACGCTCGAAGAATTTACTCACAATTGGTGTGAGGGCCACCAACTTTTGGAGGTAAAATTATTACTATTAATACTATTATTATTATTTTTGTGTGTGTCTGAAATATTAAACTCTCTTTTTTTGTTCCTTGATTGCGAAGTCTTACGAGAGTAATAATTTCATAAAAAAAAAAAAAGACTTTCACATTACCCTTGGTTAGAAGAAGGGCTACGATTAGAGTTAGGGTCATCACCAATCACAACTGTGCCCATTCTAACTTATTCCAGTTTACACCGGAAAATAATTGTTGCTACATATTAATATAACACATCAAAGCATGCCAGGTGTGATGTTGAGTGCAGGAAGAGGCCATACCACAGAAATCTGGCTGCTATGTTTTGATTCGCTTCATCTTATTCATATCTTATTCTAAGTCAAACGTGAGCCCCTGTAATCAGAATCGTGTTTATTGGCAAAGTATATGTGCAGACACATAAGAGGAATTTGGTTCCGGTAGATGGAGGCTCTCAAGCACAGCAATGTAAATCACACACACACACACACACACACACACACACACACACACACACACGTGTCTCTATATACATTATATATATATATAGTATATAGATATATATACTATATATATAAGACTTCTGAATGGGCAATAGAAAGATTAAATGCATTTCTACATTGGCTTCACTTTTCAGATCTGGTAGTACATCAATTTTTGAGTCAATGATGCAGTAGGTGACAATGGGTGATGGCTATGTCCATTTGTTTTTATATACGTCTATCGTACCAAGACAGTATGCACACCACTTTTTAAAGTCTCTTTTTTGTACTACACAGGATATCTGCAAACTAAAATATGAATAAAAATAAGAACTCCGATTACATTAGTTATTATTACTTTGTTATCTTTAAATCATGTAAGTACTCTGGCTTTGAAGATGCCATAATGTAGTAAACTGACACTGTTTTCTCAAAAATGTAGGGGAGACCGGGGATAGTTGTAACGTGGGTCAGTTGTAACACTTCAAATTTTTCCAATCAGGGGAACTTTCAAATGATGTGATTCATCCTGTGCATGCCCAACTCAGTTCTGCTATCACATGTGAAAAATCAGCACATTTTGTCAAACACAGACAATATAACACAAAAAAAAGTAATTTGTATGCCAAAAATTAAGTTTTTCTACTTTATTTCAATTTCTAATAGCATTATCTGTTTTGCAGTTAAACTCAACAAACTTAAATTGATATATTCTGTGTAGGTCTTTAGTGCTAATGTTTTAGCCGTTGGCTGTAATGTTGGCTAGTTCATGGCTAGGAGTCTGGGTCAGTTGTAACAGCAACAGTCTGGGTTAGTTGTAACAATAATGCAGATGTTACAACTTACCGCACTATTACTTTAACCCATATTAAACAAGTTGGGGCAACGACATCAGCAGAGAGAGGTTCACTGGTCACCTTTGTATATATATACCTTTGTATATGTGGTTAATGCCATTGGCAACACAATTCCTCCACTGTTTGTGTTCCCACACATACATAATGCAGACCACTGTGTCAGAGATGAACCAGTAGGAAATACTGGTAGTAGAAATAAATCAGGATGGGTGCAAGAAACAGATTTCCTCATCTTTCTGAAGCACTTTGCAAACCACACCAAGGTAAGCCATGATAAAAAGTAATGGAATTGCAATGCTGGTGCACAACTACATTTTTTCAGCTTCACTGTTATGTTCAAAAGTTGGTGCAAGAGTTGTAGGTTATAATGCCCACTGAGCCAATGAGGCCAAACTCAAGGAAGACCAACCAAAATTAATGAAATATTCAGTTGCAGAAAATTCCATAATTTGTCTTTTTTGGGGGGTTGGAATATGTTCAAAAGCTAGATTTCTGCATTCTGTCACACACACACACAGCTACATAAATGGCTCTAAGTGCATTCATGTGTTGAATAAAAAAGATTACATGTTAATGTTTTGTCAGTACCCTTAATTCATTGTGTTACATTTCACCCCAGGATATGTTACAACTAACCCAGACTATGGGGTTAATTGTAACATTTCACTCTTTGTGTTTGAGACCATACCATGCAATGAGTAATTGTGCTGCAGAGAAAATAGCTGCACTATTTAATAGCAGAGACATGTAAATACTTTGCATTACATTTTGAATCCACTACCTTAAAAGTAGGGATGGGTACCGGTATCCGGTGCCATCTGACATAAACGGTAGCAACCAGACCGAAAAGCAGCGCACATTTCGGTGCTTTATTTCGGTGCTTTTTTTTCCTGAGCTGTGATACACTTTAGATTCTAGCCAATCATTTCGTGGGCGATCGTGGCTCAAGAGTTGGGAGTTCGCCTTGTAATCGGAAGGTTGCCGGTTCGAGCCCCGGCTTGGACAGTCTTGTCGTTGTGTCCTTGGGCAAGACACTTCACCCGTTGCCTACTGGTGGTGGTCAGAGGGCCCGGTGGCGCCAGAGTCCGGCAGCCTCGCCTCTGTCAGTGCGCCCCAGGGTGGCTGTGGTTACAATGTAGCTTGCCATCACCAGTGTGTGAATGTGTGTGTGAATGGGTGGATGACTGGATATGTAAAGCGCTTTGGGGTCCTTAGGGACTAGTAAAGCGCTATATAAAATACAGGCCATTTACCATTTCACATTTCCGAGGATAGAAGGCGGGTCCAGATACGTACGTTCTTTTAGAGCAGCGTGTAACCCACATCAGATTTGCGGGTTGTGCTGCTGCATAAGGTTGGAGGTGTAATTTTCCCTCCCCGCCGCTAGGAGGCGAGTATGCCTTGAGATGACTTTCTGTTAGTCAACATTTCCTGTTGTGGAAGCCATTACTCACGAGGCAACCGCTACTCACGAGGCAACCGCCAAATTAGCTGAAAGATCCTGGATCTGAGATCTGTGAAATACGGCCGTGGGAAGCTGCGTCAGCTGGACGAGCTATCTCACCACGAGCTCCGATTGGTTTTTGACCAGGACTGGATCATTTGAGATCTGAACCCTGTGGGTTCAGTGGCGAGCCAATCCCAAGAGAGTGACTGTCGACGGACCCGAGTGCGGTGTGGCCAGCCGTGGGATCCATCTTCAGCGAACCTCAGGACTATTACTACCTTCCTTGATACAGATAAGACTAACACTTTAAAAATCTACCCGGGTAGTGTTAGAACCAATGGACAGAAACACACACACACACACACACACACAAGGAACTCTAATTTCTCTTTCTAAAGAGAAGTGGACTGAGCAACGGGAGCGGAAGCTCTTTAATTGAAACTCTTTGGAGAATTTCCTTAAAGAGGATGTTGTTTTGATTTTATTTTTGGGCCCTTTAATGTGCGTTTGTGCACTGTAGGAAGCCGGCTTTAGACAGGCAGGGTTTGTAAACTTTACAACTTTCAATACAGTTTCTACTCAAATCACATCTATTCTATCATTGTGTGGTTCCTTCTCTGCTGATCCTTTCAAGGCTCCATAGTCTTACCTAGAACTTTCTGATACTGGTCCAAAGTCGTCGAGACAATAATTTAATGCATATCTCATGTTGTTTAATTGTAATACCTGTTACAAGCGCTACAGATTAAAATGCCCAAAGCGAAGCGGTCAAAAGTCTGGCTGTACTTCACAGCAAAATATGCAAACTCAGCAGCCTGCAACAAGTGCTTTAAGCTGATACTGTGATGCTGTCAAAGGAGGTAACTCCTCAAATCTGATGAAACACCTGGCGACGCATAGCGTTTTTTTTAAAAGCCGAGAAATGCGCCGTATTTGATAGCATGCTGCGAGACCTCACACTGAGCACATCTACTGCGGGTGGGTTGCCTGTTATCGACCCGGAGTTAGCAACATCCCCCAAAAACCCGAAGAGGAGAGTCCTGGCCCCTAGCCCTGCCAGTGTAGCAGAAATTATGAGGATGATGATGGCAGCAGCAGCCGTTCTTCTCTGCGTGAGTAGCTTAATGTTGTTTGTGTGTAATTTACGTTGAGTAGGCTCACCACGTTATTACATTAATGCATGTAAGGTGAACTAACAAACATCATCATAGCTACATGCGGCTGTCTTCTGATGACTCTGCAATAGTCGGCCTCATCACTGATGGGGACGACAAGGAGTACAGAGGTCTGACCCAAGACTTTGTGGACTGGTGCCAGCTGAACTACCTCCAGATCAACGCCAGTAAAACCAAGGAACTGGTGGTAGACTTCCGCAGGCACAAGCATTCTCCACTGCAACCACTGAACATCCAAGGTATGGACATTGAGGCTGTGGACAGCTACAGGTACCTTGGTGTTCATCTGAACAATAGACTGGACTGGACTCATAACTCAGACGCCCTCTACAGGAAAGGGCAGAGCAGGCTGTACCTGCTGCGGAGACTCAGGTCGTTTGGAGTGGAGGGCCCACTCCTGAAGAAATTCTATGACTCTGTTGTGGCTTCTGCTATCTTTTATGGCGTGGTCTGCTGGGGCGGCAGCATCTCTGCTGGGGACAGGAAGAGACTGAACAGGGTGATCCGAAGGGCCAGCTCTGTTCTAGGATGCCCTCTGGACCCAGTGGAGGTGGTGAGTGACAGGAGAACGGCGGCTAAGCTGTCATCCCTGATGGACAACATCTCCCACCCCATGCAGCAGACTGTGACAGCACTGAGCAGCTCCTTCAGTGGGAGACTGCGGCACCCACGGTGTGGGACGGAGAGATTTCGCAGGTCTTTCCTCCCCACTGCTGTCAGACTCCATAATAAAGACTTTAACTGATCAAGCACACACATCCATACATATGCAATAATACTAAGTGCAATAATCCTTTCTGTCATCGTTGTATTTTTACTCAGTTGTATATAGTATTTGTATTTGTATTCTATTTTTATCTTATTGTATATTTATTTTATTTTATTCTACTGTATATAGTATTTTATTTTATTCTATTCTGTACAGTTGTGTACTGTATTTATTCTTATTGTATTCTAATTTTTGCCTCATAACTTTTGCACTGTCCACTTCCTGCTGTGACAAAACAAATTTCCCAAGTGTGGGACTAATAAAGGTTATCTTATCTTATCTTATCTTATCTTCACCCTGGCCAAAAAGGCTAAAATGACCAAAGAAAAAGTGGAAAACAGTTAAACATGAGAGGTTTTTGGACAAAGTTTATGTTTTTTCCATTGTTTAAGCACTGCTTCCAGCCAAGAGTGATACCATATATGCCCTATAGCTGCAGAAAAGGCTAACATTGTTATCTTTGTACAAAAAAACAGCTGAACATGAGAGGTTTTTGGACCAATTTTGTGTTCTCCATTCTTTAAGCACCGGTTTGAGCACCGTTTAAGCTCCGGCACCGTTTCAAAAGTACCGGTTTGGCACCGGTATCAGATAAAACCTAAATGATACCCATCCCTACTTAAAAGAGCTCCAATTTACAGACAGAAATGTCAAAAATGTTACAACTATCCCCAGTCTCCCCTACTTGAGCCACCCACCCTTTGAGCCTTAGTTAACAGATACAAAGCATATACAGACCTCAGAATTTAAAGTGTTTTCCATCACTTTATATCTCACTAAAACAGCTTCACTTAAAGGACTTTTGTTTTTTGTGGCATCAAGAGCACATCAACATGTCAACTTTTAAAGTGCTGTACGCGATCACGTGTAGCTCCAAAAAGAGAGCTAGTATGTTTACTACTTTGTCTTTTGATCCCATGTGTCACAGGCAACACACAGATGCCTGACCAATGGGAGCATATACACAAAGACACACACACCTGACACAACATCAAAGCCTCTACACCAATTTATCAACACTATATCAAAGCGCAGTGTGCCTATGCTGCCCTTGGGTTCTGGATCACAAACATACCCACCGCAGTGGTGTCACAGCCCACCGCTCTGCTCTTCAAACATCTATATTCTCTGGAATTGTGACACCATCTTTTCTCCTCCAAGGTAAACTCTGATGAATGACTGCACTTTATTAAACTTGTGAAAGAAAGAAGCAAGTGAAGATTCACTGTACACAGAGGAATAAATCTTGAAAGGTGACACTGTGGGATGTTAACAAACCATCATTCTTATGTGTCAATCCATAGTTTTCACGTGATATCAGCAGGACATGCCCACCTGGCAGGTAAAGGGTACAGTACTGCGGTCCTTTGCCCTCCAACCATCCTTTGAACGCCTTTGTGTTTATCTTAGCTAAAATGCCAGATAGTTGCTGTGTGATTAATCAACATTTACTTACAGCTGCCAGAAGAGTATAGAGTATGGCACAAACATATGAGCGCATCTCTCCCAATCCTGCCTTGCAGTCCAAATTAACCACAGCCACCCAGCTCATTTAAACTGTAGAAATGGTTTACTTGACATTGGAAAAATACTGTCAACTGTACTGTTATGATACGATACCAGTGTGACAAACGGGGGTGGATCTAGAGAAATTTTCTATAGAAAATGGGTGGCATGGAAATCAAACAGGGTGGCAAAATCAAAGCCATGTGTTTTTTACACATGTGCAGGTGTAACATTCTGTAATATGTATTATATATGGTTAAAACACATCAAATTCAAATCAAATTCAAATTCAAATTTTATTTGTCACGTACACAGTCATACACAGTACGATATGTAGTGAAATGCTTGGACAACTGCTCGTGACCTAAAGAAAACAAAAAAGGAAAAGGCTATGAATAAGATAGGAAATAAATATGAAAAATTAAAAAGGGTAAATTTAACTAGGAAGGAATAAAATATAAATTAAGGTTAAAAATGAAATAACTGTACAACACAAATTAGAATGAAGGGTAAATTTAACTGGGAAGGAATAAGATAAAATATATAAATTAAAGTTGAAAATAAAATAACTGTACAACAAAATACACAATATAGAACTATATAAGAATGTATGAAGAAATCTAAATATAAATAAATATATACACAATAACAGCAGCTGTACAAGTATTAACCGGAAATGAAGAATATAGTGACCAGTGTTGTGCAAAAAAACAATGTGTGCAAAAACAATGTCCAGAAAGTCCAGTGTGTGTGTAAGAACTGTATGTGTGGGTCAGTACTGTGTGGTGGTGTGATTGAGAGACCGTATCGCCTGCGGGAAGAAGCTCCTCCTCAGTCTCTCTGTGTTGGTCTTCAGGGAGCGGAATCGCTTTCCTGACCTCAACAGAGAGAACAGTCTGTTGTTGGAATGGCTGAGGTCCTTCACCATCTTCCTGGCCTTGGTCCGGCACCGCCTGCTGTAGATTGAGTGCAGGTCAGGGAGCTCGGAGCGGATGGTGCGCTCAGCTGACCGCACAACCCTCTGTAGAGCTTGTCTGTCCTGCATGGTGCTGTTCCCGAACCAGGTTAAGATGTTTCCCGCCAGGATACTCTCTATGGTGCACGAGTAAAAGTTCCTGAGCACCTTGGAGGGCAGTTGGAAGTCTCTCAAGCGTCTGAGGTGGTAGAGACGCTGTCGGGCCTTTTTCACCACGGTGTTGATGTGACAGGACCATGACAGGTCCTGCGTGATGTGAACTCCGAGGTATTTGAAGCTGTCCACTCTCTCCACTGGGCACTCGTTGATGACGGGGGTCTGGTAGTTCCTCTCCTGCTTAGTGCTGAAGTCCACTATCAGCTCCTTTGTCTTACTGACGTTTAGAAGGAGGTTGTTCCTCTGGCACCAGTTCTCCAGATTCCTAATCTCCTTCAGGTAGGCCGTCTCGTTGTTATCAGAGATCAGGCCCACCACGACGGTGTCGTCAGCAAACTTGATGATGGTGGTGGAGCTGGTAGTGGCCACACAGTCATATGTGTACAGAGAGTACAGCAGGGGGCTCAGAACACACCCCTGGGGGGCTCCAGTGCTGAGAGTGGTGGAGGCTGAGACATGTCCGCCCATCCTTACTGCCTGTGGTCTGCCAGTTAGGAAGGTGGAGATCCACTGACACATAGATGAGCTGAGTCCCAGATGCTCCAGCTTGGTGGTGAGTGTGGAGGGAATTATGGTGTTAAATGCAGAGCTGTAGTCTATGAAGAGCATTTTAACATAATTCCCCCTTCTAGTGTCCAAGTGAGTGAGTGATGTGTGGAGGAGATGAGAGATGGCATCGTCTGTGGAACGATTTGGACGGTAAGCGAACTGTAGTGGGTCCAGTGTGTCTGGTAGTGAAGAAATGATGAAGTCTCTGAGCAGGCGTTCAAAGCACTTCATCACTACTGAGGTGAGGGCTACAGGGCGATAGTCATTGAGAGAAGCAGGGTGGGGTTTCTTCGGGACAGGAACAATGATGGACTCTTTGAAGCATGTGGGGATCACCGACTGAGATAAAGAGATGTTGAATATCTCAGTGATATGACCTGGGATGCCGTCTGGTCCTGCTGCTTTCCTGGTGTTCACTCTTTTGAAGGCTCTCCTTACTTCATGCTCGGAGATGACGAGCACGTTTCCGGTGCTGGCAGTATCTTCCTGTCTGCAGCCGTTAGCGCCGCTAACACTAGCATTGTTGGAGTCCTTAGCTGCAGCCTCGAAGCGAGCATAGAAAGTGTTCAGCTCGTCTGCCAGAGTCACGGCCGCGTTCGTCATACCGGTTGTTGGTGCTTTATAGTCCGTTATTGTCCTTAGTCCCCGCCACAGGCTCCTAGAGTCACTCTGTTGGAGTTGTGACTCTAGTTTCCTCCCGTAGCGCTGCTTCGCCTCTTTCACCGCCCTCCGCACGTTATATGACGCGGCTTTGTACGGGTCCATGTCCCCCGTCATGAGTCCCGTGTTGTAGGCAGCGGTGCGGGATCTCAGAGCGTTGCGGATGGTTTTATCCACCCACGGCTTCTGGTTGGGAAACGTTGTGATAGTCTTTGTCTCCACGGTATCATCCGCTAGTTTCCCGATGAATCCCACAACCGCTTCCGTAAACACGTTGACGTCATCGTCGGAGCTGTTTCTGAACATGCCCCAGTCTGCGTCATCGAGTGCGTCCTGTAAATACAGTAAGTGTACACATGTTTCATATAAATATACTCTATAACTTTCTTATGTTCTTTAGCTCACGTAATTAACCATTTCAGTTACTTAAAACATGCAGATTTTGATTTTATACACTGTATAGCTTGTATAATAAATAAGTATGTAGTCCAATAAGTATAAAATCCAGAAAGCTACACAACATGGGGTGGTTCATTTACAAACACAAGTCTAACCTTAATTTCACACTCTTTTTTTGTTAGAAATAATCAGATTTTTACACGCCTAAATTTACACAACATGCCAGAAATCTGCATTGTGATTAACACATTTTTCACCAACATCTCAAAAACTATTAAAGATCAAAGGTGACTGGATGGAATAACCGTTATATTAAACAGTTTAAAGGTAAGGTTTGAAAAGCACATGCCAACTAAGAGTGTACCTGTTGAATCCAGATGGAAGACAGGTGTGGTTTGCTTCAGCGCGGGAAACCCTTTCCGGCCTGATGACACCCATAAACTGCCATGCTGGAATACACACACACACACACACACACACACACACACACACACACACACACACACACACACACACACACACACACACACACATACATACATACATACACACATACACATAAAGGAGGAGGCAGGGGACTGGAAGGGGAGCCAAAACAAAACATAGAAAAACATACACACAGGCAGGTCGACCAGTAGAGACTGCCAGACCATCACAATTTAGGGGTGAAAATCCAAACCCTACCTACATCATATATAGTGAATATACTGGGAGAGATTGAGAGATAGAAACTTATGTCTGTAGCACTTATGTCACTGTAAGACAGATATAAAAGCTACTAGAAAAGTTCTAGGTTTGCAGGAGTGGTGGAGCAAAGCAAAGTGAAGAGACCAGAACCGGAAACCTTTAAATGAAACAAAAAACATAGACAAAACGAAATCTGTGGCAGCTCAGTAGGTCACACTTAACCTTCCATAGATCAAGATAGTTTTAGTTAACCCAACTTTGTTCCAAATTACACACCTAGGTTATTCTTTAAGCCTCGGTTCTTGATTCAATCTAAAACCTTCAGTTTCACATCTAAGACTTGCCTGTTCAGTGCAGGGCTGATAAAGCCAATGTAGTGATATGAGCTTGTCTAACTTGTGCCCACTACTAATCCCTCTGAGCAGTTTCTGTCTTTCCTTCCATGAGCAATACATTGCTATCAAAAGCCCAATTTGGTGCATTGACTCTTTAACACAGAATTTCTATCGAGAAATCTGGTTTGGCTCAAAACAAGAAAACAACATCAGCATATAACATTAGTCAATAGTCAGAGGAGGAAAAATCAGAGATTCTGACTCCAGCTTGTCAGTCAGGTGAAGAAAAGGTCTGTGTACTCATTACTGAAATGGCTGACAAAAACTTAGCATGATGCCTTCATTCAGAATGAATTCAAGTATTATTTCCTCCGTAGTCAAAGGAGCTTGCAAAGAAAAGCGTCTGGACTTCTTTAAGTTGCTTGAAGACGTTTCACCTCTCATCCGAGAAGCTTCTTCAGTTCTAAGGTCAAATGGTGGAGAGTCCCAGATATAAACCTAGTGGGAGAAACCCCCCACAGAGGGACAAAAGGACCCCCTGATGATCCTCTAATCGCCTGAGCCAAGGTGGGAAACTGGGCGTGGGTCCCAATCAGCCAGAGTTTCGGGTGTGTTCATTGTGAAACCTGGCCCCACCTTATCATGCGAATTCCTGAGGTCAGATGGCCCAGGATGTGAGTGGGCGTTAAGGCGTCTGGGAAGGGATCTCAAAACTGGATTATAGATGGCAGAGAGTTGGTGTCGTAAACCCCGCCTCTGTTCAAAGATGGTCGCTCACAGTGGACATAGATGCTTCTTTCACTCCTCTTTCAAACCATCTGTCCTCTCTGTCCAAAATGTGAACATTGGCATCCTCGAAAGAGTGACCTTTATCCTTAAGATGCAGATGGACTGCTGAGTCTTGTCCTGTGGAGGTGGCTCTTCTGTGTTGTGCCATGCGCTTGTGAAGTGGCTGTTTGGTCTCTCCAATGTAGAGGTCTGAGCATTCCTCGCTGCACTGTACAGCAAACACCACATTGTTAAGTTTGTGTTTTGGCGTTTTGTCTTTTGGGTGAACCAGTTTCTGTCTGAGCGTGTTGCTGGGTCTGGATGACCTGGATGGTGACCTGGATGACTGAGAACCTTCACAGACATATTATTTCCTCCCTGTCTATTAGTGCCATCACATTGCATGCAGTGGTGCGGCTGATCCCAATACTCAACCAAGCTCTATGGTTTAGATGAGCTGTGGGCCCACACCCACCAAACGTGCCAGCAGTTCTGTGTTCCTGTACATTTAAAGGATGTAAGTAAAGTTGGCTCACACTGGCTCAAAAAAATATATAGTTTTTAGTTATGGTTTTAGTTATGGTATCTATTTCTTGTGGACTGAAGAAACAATAAATACAAATTTGCATTGTGCAAAGATTACTGCATTACTAACTTTCGTTATGTGTATTGTTACTTTTATTATAAAAGCATTTGTATAATCATTTAATGCATTTCTTTTTTCAAGGTGGATGCAGACTTCCTTGTATTTGTGCTGTCACCTGACTTCGGTGAGAAAGGCCCAATCAGAAGACAGCGAGAGATGCGTGTCATCAGTTTACTTGAAAATTTCTATCAGATGTTGAAAGATGATGGTAACAGCACATAAATTGTGAAATTCTTTTGTGTGGTATCTCTTCTTAAATCTCTTTTTCTTCTGACTTTAAAAAACAAAAGGCAGAAAAGCAACAATAAAAGTTAAAACCTCAACATGTTTTCTAACTTTTTGGGACATAATTTTAGAGACAACCTTAAATATTATTTATTACTTACCACTTTGTTCTTTCTTGCTTATGTCTGAAATGTAGGTGAGAATAATGTACACTTGGCACTGTCTTTATGGATTCTTAGTTCAATTGGCTTACCAAAAGATGTCCCTGGTGCAAGATCCAGGCACAACCCTGCCATATGCGCCCAATGCAGTTCACAGAAACAGTGCCAGAGCCTTAAAACTATTAAACAGTCTTGAGAAAACAAGTTCTCTGGAAAAGGCTTCATTATTAATCACAGTTTGACGCACTTGTTTGGTGGAGTGGGGCTCGGGCTGCTGCTCTCTTCCTCTGTAGCCTTTCTCTTCATATCTGTGCAAACCTCTTTAGAAACTGGCAGAGTACCGACATGATACCTCTGCCTTCTAAGCTGTATTCCCTGACTCTCCAGCGGTTTGTCATCTCACTGTCTTCTGTTTGATAAACGGCAGAGATGACTCTGGTGATAGTGAGGCTGTTGACATCCAGGGTGTGGGCACAGTTCCTCTGGTCTGTCTTCAGCACAGAAATACCCCCTTCTCTAGAAGTACTAGAGAGTACATGCTCCTCCAAATGCAGCCGACAAATGCGTCCTCCTTTTCCCCAGATTTGAAGGATGTGTCGGGTGTATCCTTCGTGGCCAGCCTATCCCAGAATTCATAGTACAGCCCAGCCAATTCCAGTTTCCAACAATGGCGGCAGCTACTTAGTTCTAATATTACTCTTATTACTCTTTTTGGGTCACAAAATAAACCTTTAAGATATTTTCAGGTGAGAATATAGCTGTGTAAACTTAAAATACCCAGGGCTGGACTGGGACAAAAAAAAATCGGCCCGGGCATTTTGACTAGAGACCGGCCCACCAGGTGTTAAAGCCATAAAGCCTTTGAATGAAATCAAACTGTTGTGACAGTGATATACGCTGTCTTGTTGCTATATGTATGATTTCAATACATTTTATGTCAGATAAAAACTTTGGTTGTAAGATTCAGATAATTATTTAATAAAAGCGAGACATTTTAAATGAGAAGAAGAAAGAAAAGTATTTCTTTGTGCCCCCCTGTGCCCTACCTGGCCCCCTGGCAAAACTTTGCTAGACCCGCCCCTGCACAATTACCAGTTGTCAGCTACGAAGGATCCCGGTGTTATTTGTCTCTCAGAAACAGTTCATAACTTCCCTTCAACTCATTCGTGTCACCTAAAAGGTAAACCTGTTTGTTATTCCCCAGGAGGAGTGTGGAGACGAGAGGGCAGCAAGCACGGGTCCTCAGACACTGAAGAGCGGAGACAAAGAACACTAACACTGGGAAGAGGACATGTCACGGGAGTCGGTAACACACTGGGGATCTATTGTTATTTTCCTGCACTGTAAATAAACGCACTGTTGCATCAAAGAGTCCAGCATTTGGGTCTTCCTTCCCCTCATCCCCACGGTTGGCCAGCGCTAACCGTGACACATAAATTGCGATCTGTTATGCTTTTACAATAGCCTATGAAGTTTAGTATTTAAACTAAATAAGCTACTGCATTTATGAAATTTTTATTAAAAATTCTCTCCGTAAATGTTGTAAAGTCAAAAGTCAAATAAAACTGGCAAATTAAACTTTCTACACCGAACCAGCTTCTTTTATCCAGTATAGCCTCATAAAATCAGACAGCTGTGACATTATCCAAAAACACCAAGATGTACCAGAATAACAGGAAGAGTATAGAGAAGGATAGAAACACCTCATAACCCAAAGCACACCACATTATCTGTCAAACATGATGGAAGTAATGTTATGGCGTAGGACTACCTGCAGTGGAATCAGGTCACTGGTCCCCTCAGATGATGTGACTGCTGACAGAAGCAGCAGGATAAATTCAGAAGTGTGCAGTGCAGTACTATAATCTCTGCTCACATTCAGAGATTTGGCAGTTGGTTGGACTGCATTTAACAGTACAACTCCATAAGGACTCAAAATGTACTGCAAAAATCACTCAAGATATCCCAAGGCAAAGAAATGGGATATTCTTAGATGTTCAAACCAATCACATGATCCGACGTCAACACAAAATAATTTGTTCAATTTACTTAATACAGTTATGTCAACAATTTCCAGTAAGCTGAGTTTTGTTCTACATAATTCTAAATGATTATTAAGATGCCAATAAGTGACTTATATGTAACTAACATAAGCAAATTAGGTCATTCCAACCTTATCTGGTGCGCTTTGATTAAGTAATAGGTCTGTGTTCACTTACACTCCAAAAAAATGAAATTGGTTGGTTGTTACATGTACAAGATTCAAACTTGGAATTTGAACAAGAATAATTTCATGTTTCTATGGTGAATGCAATTAAATCATGTAGGATCTGCATGAAATTCAGCAACTTAATTTGTTCTTGTTCAGATAACATGATGCAATCTAGTAAGAATGGTTAGTTGACTGGAATCACGGAATTCACACGATCGCACAATATTTCAAACCACAGGAAAATCACTGAGGTTGGTTCCTATTTTTGATAGGTCTGGATTAACAGCTTGGTGGTACTCTGGTTTCCTCCCACAGTTAAAAGTCCTGTAGTTACTAGGGTTATGTTAAGTGGTGATTCTAAAATACCTGTGAGTACAAATGGTTGTTTGTCTCTATATGTTAGTCCTGTGATAGACTGGCGACCTGCAAAGGGTGTATCCTGCCTCTTACCCTATCACATCTGGGATAGATCACTGTGCCTGTGCCCCTCAACAATAACATTGAACTAATAATCATATTTTTGCTAAATAAAAGAATCCGGCTTGCATCGGTCACATGACTACCATTCAGCAATGCTTGCACTTGACGCCAGAGCACGCTGGCTACGAGCAGGCAAAGAGCGCATGCATTTTTTGCGGAGCTGTAGAGTAAACTGAGTATTAGCTTATTATGTAGACGGTGGTAAGTTGTCTTGTAGCAACTGACGAATTGAAACAAATGAGGTGCTGTGTGTGCAACAGCGCAACAAAACATTACCTGTCCTTTTATTAACTGCACAGGTAGTGCTGGTCATTAGCTGCTAGCTAACTGGGTAAGGGTGTCATGGGTCTGTAGCTCTGTCCACCATTTTAGGGAACATATTTAATGGTAAATGGCCTGTATTTATATAGCGCTTTTCAAGTCCCTAAGGACCCCAAAGCGCTTTACATATCCAGTCATCCACCCATTCACGCACACATTCACACACTGGTGATGGCAAGCTACATTGTAGCCACAGCCACCCTGGGGCGCACTGACAGAGGCGAGGCTGCCGGACACTGGCGCCACCAGGCCCTCTGACCACCACCAGTAGGCAACGGGTGAAGTGTCTTGCCCAAGGACACAACGACCGAGACTGTCCAAGCTGGGGCTCGAACCGGCAACCTTCCGATTACAAGGCGAACTCCCAACTCTTGAGCCACGATCGATTAGTTTTAAAGTAACTTACAGGGCTTTTCCCTGCCTTTCTGGAGGGGAATGTGGATAAGTGTGGATAATTAAATAATAGTTTAATGCAAATAGCAAATAGTGCCTTGTTCTCAGATGGACAGCAAGTGGATAGTGATAGCTCAGATGAGGAGATGGAAGAAGGAAGAGAGGCAAAGAGTGAGTCACAGGCAGAGGCTAGTTTATTTCCCCCAGTTTTTTGTTTTAATCTCTTGCTACTTGTTTAATCAGCTACCATCTGTCCTATGGACTTTTTACAGTCTACAGTTTCAGATCAACACAGCCCTGCCCTCCAGCACTATCAGTAGCAGGAGCAGCACCAACCCCTCAACAGCAACATTGTACCCATCAGGTAAAACATGGGCTACGTTTGCTTTGCATTGTCTCCACCTGATGGCAGTGATATAGTAAGATGCGATTCCATATTAGATTCTTGATGAATGTGGGTTGTTGTTATTCAGCCTGGTTCTATGTGCCCCTTTTTTAACTTTGAGCATTCACCCCTTTAAACATCTCTGCACGGCCCTGCTATGTAGCACTTACCTTTGCTTTAATGATGAACAATTTCTTGTGCTTCACCTCCCCCACAGCAGCATTATGTATCCATCAATATTGAAAATACATGTACCTGTCCCTACTTGTTACTTGGAAATGTAATAGATTTAGAGAAGTCCAGGGGATGCAAAGTCCTGCTAGGAACATTGACAAGAGAAAAGTGTGAAAGCTGATAAGTTCAGTCTGTCTGGGTGAGATCTCAACCATATTGCATGATATTGACCTACTGACCTACGTGTGGACGTAGCCTCAGTTTAAGTTATTGTAAAATATCTTCAATTTGCTTCTTTATTTGCTTAAGTTTTAGAATTTTATTTTTTTTTATCTTCCTGCTCAGCGTCTGCATAGTTCTGGCCATTTTATTCTAGTTTTTTATTCTAGATTACAGCTCTGTGATTTTATTCTTAGTTTTGTTTGTTCTCTGTGTCAAGTCTGTATTTCTGTTCTGTTTTCTGTTCCCCTTGTTCAATTGCTCACCTGTTTTATTTTGTTGATCTTTTTGTCATCTGTGTTTGTATTTAGTTACATCCATTTTCTTGTTTTCTCAATCAGGTTTAGCTTTCTTCCCAGGTGTCACAAATCCCACAAATCTTCTGTATTTATTCTCTCAGTTTGTCTTAGTTCATTGTAGCATCCTCCCTAATGGTTGTTTGTCTTCCTGCTCTTTATTTCCCTAGTTTTGGATTCCTTCATTGTTTTTGAAGCTGTTTTTTGAATCTTTCTGCATATAGGTTTAAATCCTGTCTGTCAAATAGTCATTACATGACACCTTTTGGTAACTATTTGTAATTAAGTAAGAGTGCCTTTTGAACTGAAATTATAATCGGCATCATGGAAGGAAGGGTAGAACACCACATATTTGTGATTTTACACATTAAAATTAAAAAATGTTGACTGGAAACCTCTGAAGGCTGATAGATTAGTACCAGCACTGTCTGCTTAAAGCTGGAAGGGTTCTATTGAGGAACATTCATGTTATTTGTCTTTGACTGAAGTAGTGATAGACCAAGAACAGATATAAAATGCTATTATGAATGGTCAGGTCATCAACAATCATTTTTCCTATAATGTAGGAGTTAAAAAAGGATACAACTCATTTTATTAACTACATCTCTGAAATTAACCCAATATAGTTATGACTATAAAACTACATTTTGTAGTGTTTAATGCTCTTTTCCACTGCTGACTACAAAGATTAAATATTCCATTGTTTTTTTTAATTCAATAGCACTACTGTTAGCTCAATAGACCCTTAACATTTGAGGTTGTTACAGATTCTTCTACATATATTGTATTATATTCTACATAAGGTTATGCAGGAATGTGGTGATGACTTTGAGCTAAAAGGAAACACTTTGGGAACTTACCCTAAGGCCATACCACTTGTTTTCCTTCAAAATGTCAATTTTGAGCTCAGTCTTGTTTAACTTGAAATCAGCAGGGTTAGAGTTGGAGAGCATCGATATTGGTGCCCCTTATTGGCTAACTGCCATAATGCCATAGTCCAAAAAGAAATGTTACATGAAAAGACAAATCTTGAGATGTAAAAGTCTAACTTACTTTCAAAGATCAAATGCTTGCACTTTCTTTCTAATCCTTTCAGCTCGAAAGGTTACTGTGACATATTGGGTGACAAATGCCTATATGAGAAACCAAGTAAAGACAACACATACTCTGCTGGAGTGCATTTTAGAGTGTGTTTCTATTAGTGATTGATATACAGTCTGCCCCTCAGTTCTGACCTGAAAGGCAAAGAGAACGAGAACATTTCACAGGATCACACCATTTCAGAGAGGGGGCATATAAATATAAATTGCATCCCTCTAGTAGGCGTTAAAGTACACTGGAATTGGAAAAATTGCAGCAGCTTCACTTTATAACATGCAGCTAAACAAAGAGACAGGGCAGCAAACAACAGAAGAGAGGTAAGATCAGTCTGTCAGTAGCCAAAAGCATCAGAGATGAGACAGTTACACTCTCTGCCAATGTTTTTTACCATCTATTGTGCATTTAATATTTATGACTTCTAGTTAAATGTCAGTTAGAAAGCAAAGTTCTTGTCTTTTTATTATATTAATCTTATTATCATGGTTTCAGCCAATAGCTTTCCCACACAGTCCTGTTCTGCTTCTGTGCTCAGACACCTATAAACCACAGGCAATTATTCTGGTGCAGATCTCCTTTGAGACATGTGCAGAGTGGGGAAAGTAAATTGATATTTGCTGACAATTGGTATTTTCTCATTTGTGGAGTCTTTCAGCAGCAGAGACAGACGAAGGTCTGGTTGAAGCAAAACAAGACGAGATGCCAGGGCACTGCAGGTTAACTAGCTGCCTGCTGAAAGGCTGCTACCTCCCCTCTGTCCATCAAAGTCTAACCTCTCTGGAAACTGAGCTCATCCTGAGGAGCAAATAGCCAAAGCAATCTGGGAGTCCTCAGAGCAAAGTAAACAGTGACAATGTAATACTCACCCCTTGCAAGAAGAGTTTATTAGGAGGGATAGAAAAAATGGATGTGGATTGAAAAAGGTGGCAGTTTGAGAACTTTATTGAGGTTTTGAGACGAATACAAAAAGCATATGTGTATTAATACACATATGCTTTCAATTGTGTAATTTAAGTGATAAATACAAATAATTCATATTCAAATAATTCATTTACCTGTTACTACCACACACCAAATCTGGTCGTTGGTACTTGCTGGCTTGTGTAGCCTCTAGGTAACAAAAGCTCAACACTGGGCGTAGCATTCTGGAGCACTTCTGTTGTGTTTTGTACTTGTTTTGGAGTTTGTATGTGTTTTGTCTGTAGGGGCCACCGTAAATATACTTTTATTTATTCACTCCACATAAAATGTAATAAATAAATCATATAATACAAAAACCAACTAGTCACAGTTCAACTTTTAACTATTTAAATTTTCAGCTTTGTGCTTTTAAACAAATTTAAAATTAAACAACACAAAATGCTGCAAACCACAACACAATTAAATATAAATTAAAATATAAAAACAAAAAGAAGATGCATATTCTCTGTCATATAGGCCTGCATGAATAAACTGTCTGAATCCTTTATCATCTGCAACTGAAAATAGATGTGGATACTATACCTTTCTAATGTGACGTTGTTGTCCTTGGCTCTCTTTCTCTCTCTTTCTCTCTCTTTCTCTCCTGCTCTGTTCCTGTGCTACTGAGTGTAACTACCGCCCCTCCCCCCTCTTCCCAGCCCAAAGCACAAGGCTCGCATGCGGAGTAAAGCGGAAAAAAGTGTGAGAGAGAGGGTGAGAGAAAGAAAAAAAAAAACACGGCTCGCGATAAGGAGCCGGCTCGCGTCGTTCACGTCAAAGACCCGGCTCTAAGAGCCATTTCGTTCGCGAACGACACATCACTAGTGCCTAAAATGTTGCATAATGTTGCAGAGAGCTCTTTTACTTTGTGGTAATCTTAGACGAGTAGTTTTATGAACAAAACCCACCAGGTCATTCAGTGTTCCCTTAGTGCTAATGTGTCAGAGATGTTGGTGTACTATAACTGAAGTAATGTTGTTAAGTCCTTAAAGTCATATTCTTTTATTGTCATGACTGTATTTGAAGCTATTTTTATTTTTGTATGATACCTGATTTATATGGAATATGGCTGAAGTAAACTAAAGTCTAAAATACTTAGTCAGTCATTTGTTTAATAGTAATTTAACATTATATAATTCACATATAAAACTATGAATTGTAATTTTAAACGGTTTAAAAGCATGTAGAATAGCATATGTAGGCAAGTATATTTCTCCTTTTATCAAGAAGCAAAAACAAAAAGGAAAAAATAAGAAACAGGGCATCCGTCCCCACCAATGCCAAAACCAAATCTACACCCTTGTGATGAACGCTACACATTTGTATGCCAATTTACACCATTCTTTAAGCCACAACAGGACTGTAGACCAATATGTTGTTGAGCATTTGTCATTCTGTTCCAAATCACAGCTAAATCACAATGTCAAATTAATATATAATGCCACTATAAAAAAAAGATTCATCAGATTCTCCTGTGAGATCCTCTTACATAGATACTGCATAGCTTTGTATTATAAGTTTAATGTACTATATTCACAGACATCTCAGAGAGCCACACCACATATACTTTTTCATTTTTCTGTTGTAACAGTAGGACGTCAGAGTGGCTCCGTTTGGATGTCCTGTTAACAACCTGTATCCTGTAGCACTTTTTTAGGAAGTGCAGAGCATTTGTGTGAAACCAGGAAAGAGAGTGATGGACAGGTAGCTTGGTAGAGGCTGCCTGCTGAGCAGCACTTTGTTCTTTGTGACTGGCTGGACCCTTGCTGTGCACACCAACATACCAAAGCCATATGTTCAGAAAAGCACACTATAGCTGGTTAGTTTAACCCTGTCATTTGATGACCAAAATGCACTGTTTCTGCTCCGTGCTGATTTATGACCCAGTTAGACATGTAAGTGTTTTTGCAGACTAGTCTATTATGCCATTTTCATTTCAGTGATGTTTCTTAATATTATTAAATTTTTTCAAAGAGACTGGAGCAGCTCAATAATCCATAAAATTGTGATCAAAAGGAGTTGGTAGACGTCCTCTCTTTCTATATAGACTTTGGTCAGAGGGCCCGGTGGCGCCAGTGTCAGGCAGCCTCGCCTCTGTCAGTGCGCCCCAGGGTGGCTGTGGCTACAATGTAGCTTGCCATCACCAGTGTGTGAATGTGTGTGTGAATGGGTGGATGACTGGATATGTAAAGCGCTTTGGGGTCCTTAGGGACTAGTAAAGCGCTATATAAATACAGGCCATTTACCATTTACCATTTCCCAAATTTAGTCGGGACTTACTTTTCAGTCCCCCCCAAAAATGTATTATCCTGTTTGATGATTAAATCAGACGGGCTGATACTTATATAATGCTTTTCTATTATAACTGAGAACTCAAAGTGCTTTCAAAACTGTCTATTAATGTTACAGACATGTTTGCTGCCTAGTTCCAACATTGATCCTATCATTTAATTAATAGTCACAGCCACTAGATGCTACCTTGATAACACAACAGATGGGTAATTGGGTTATCAGGTAACTGCTAATGGTTGATGGGTGCTAATATTTTAGTAACTATCTAATACAATATTATTTTTTAGCATCAATTAAGACCTGCCTTTTGTTTGACAACCTTACAGGCATTTTGTAATTTTATGAAATTACAAAATGCCTGCTGGCCCTTGAAATAGTATTTCATGGGCACAAATAAGTATTTGGTGGGTACGTTATACCCATTTCGTGCCCACGAAGTAGTATTTTGTGGCCACAATTTATTTCTTTTTTGGACCATGTCATCAGAGGGGCTCCGTAAATTTCCCTTCTCGCCCCTGCTGGCAGTCTTTATGCTTCAAGCTCTGGTCCTCTACCAGAGGCATGGGAGGTTGAGGATCCTGCGCAGTATCTTAGCTGGTCCTAGGACTGCGCTCTTCTGGACAGAGATCTCCGATGTTGTTCCTGGGATCTGCTGGAGCCACTTGCCTAGCTTGGGAGTCACCGCACCTAGTCCTCCGACTACCACTGGGACCATTGTTACCTTCACCCTCCACATCCTCTCAAGCTCTTCTCTGAGCCCTCAGTACTTCTCCAGCTTCTCGTGTTCCTTCTACCTGATATTGCTGACATTCGGTATTGCTACGTCTATCAGTACAGCCATCTCCCTGAGCTTGTCCAACACTACTATGTCCTGTTGGTTAGCCACTACCATTTTGTCCGTCTCTATCTGAAGTCCCACAGGATCTTAGCACGGTCATTCTCAACCACTCTAGGGTGTGTCTCCAAATTTGACCTCAAGACTTTCAGGCCATACTCGGCACAGTTCCAGTACTTCACAGTATACTATGCCGGCCACTTGGTTATGGCGTTCCATGTATGCCCTGCCTGCTAGCATCTTGCACCCTGCTGTTATGTGCTGGATTGTCTCAGGAGCATTTTTACACAGCCTGCACGTGGGGTTTGTTGTCTCATCATGGACAGTAGTTCTGACACTCACTAGTCCTGGCCTCCTTCCTTCTGCTTCGCATACAGTCTGAACGGGATGAAACCCCTTCATCCATGGTCAGGAGCTTCCTGGTCTTAATGTCAGTGGCTTCTATCTCCTCCTTTGGCCAGCTTATTATCCCAGCAGGGTATCTGATCACGAGCAGGGCGTAGGTGTTAAAGCCCAGATCTTGTTCTTACTGTTCAGCTGACTCCTCAGGACTTCCCTGACACTCTTCAGGTACTTCGTGGTTGCAGCTTTTCTAGTGGCCTCCTCGTGGTTTCCATTTGCCTGTGGGATTTGCAGGTACTTGTAGCTGTCCTCGATGTCTGCAGTATTGCCTTCTGGTAATTCAATCCCCTTGGTTCTGACTACCTTCCCTCTCTTTGTTACCATCAGAGGTGAGTAGTAGTGAGTTACATTTACTCCGTTTACATTTACTTGAGTAAGTTTTTGAAAAAACAATGTACTTTTACTCTGCTTCATTTGGCAATATTCGACTCGTTACTTAAAAAAAAAAAAGATTCATTTCACACATTAGATAAAACTACTAATAATGGATCATGCCACCAGTGGAGTTTCCTGTAACTCTTTTACCAATCATATGTGGCCATGCAGTCGCATGACCAGTTTGAAACTGTGGCGGTCAGAGCAGCCCAAGCGTTTTAAGGTAGCGGACACACGGAAAGAAGAAACACATGAAAACATGGCAGAGTCAGCTATATATATATATATATATATATAAATAAATAAGAGAGGCAAAATGAATACACTGCCCCACCTGTGATCCAGCTGTGACCCCCCCCCCCCAAAACAAAAAAAACAAAAACAAGACAAGAAATGTGCATTATATACACATGTTTGACAGCATGTAGCACTGACTTGTTAGGTAGCTATACACACTCTATTTCATTTAGTAATGATTTATTTCTTCTTACCAACTGACTTCACTACCTTCAAGACAAAAATAGGTTTGAATTTTCAAAGAAACTCTTGATCTAAAAAAAGTGAAACAAGGCTCTACCTTATCCCCATTTCTTGTTTTCTTAATGCCCTGCTGGCTTCTGGAATTATGGGAAAGCAGGTACTCGGCAGCATGCCAGCTACCCCTTAAAGTTTCCCAAAAGACACTTCTCAGGCTAGATCATCAGGCAGCGTGTGCACTGGCTTATCGATCCTTCCCAGGCTTTGAGAAGAAAAAAGAAGAGGAGAGGAAGTGGAAGATTCAAGCTGTGCTGCCATTGCAGCAGGATGAGCAGCTGTGAAAGAAGAGAGACAAACCAAAAGCAAAAGACATAACAGCAGGAAAAGAGAAAAGAGACAAATATAGATTATCGTGCCCTTTGGCCAGTTTGACTGTACAATGATACAAGCTCTGAACACACTCAGGCTGTGGTTAAGATCCTTCTGTAAGAGCACTGGGTTATAGTTTAATTGAATATGTTTCTTGCAGTATACAGTACAGACATTAAGCTAAGGCTAATTTAATATCTTAAATGTCTTCTATTAAGATAATTAACCCTCTTGTCATAATTAATTAAACTTTCAATTCAACTGCAGGCATAAATAAAACATTAATACTTTGAAAGGATAGCCAAGACTGCCAAAGTCTGCAACAGGTAGATACCACAAAAAAACCACCTCAACATATAACAGTGACTTTGGGTCAGGTCTCAGGTCTGCATCCCAGTAGAGGTTCTTTTGATATAAGATGGAAGTGGGATCTTCAAAGTGTCCTTTTTTCCACAGAAAAATCTACAAGCACTGCATAAGTCAGCATGTTTCAAGGCCCTATTGAAAACTTTTCCAGTTATTGATGAAGTTTAGGACTTTCTTGGAACTGAGACTTACCACTGATGCCAAACTAGTATGTTCAATTGAACATAAGATCACACAAGCTGTTCACAAACGGTGGTTTCACAGCAAATTAAATTAAAAGAAGTAGAGTTACATACTGATATGATATATGTATTTGATTACACTGATTTCTAAAAGTATACTTGGTTTAAGATGCTGCCGCTGTCTGTAAGAATTTCAAGACATTGGTAGCTAAATAGTTTATAACACTTTTCTACTTTAACAGAACACTCAGAACACTTTGTGCAACTTGCCTCATTTACCTCTGTTCATACAAACACTCTTTCTCTATCTGACATTCATACACCTTCATATTCCGAAGGAGTCATCGGAACACAACTTGGAGTTAGTATCTTTCCCAAGAATATTTGGTGTGCAGGTGGAGCATTGGGGTCAAACCAGTAACCTTCTCAAAAGTAGATGACCTGAGCTACAGCCAGGGGTGTACTGGGACAGGAAATCAGCATATACAGTGGGGCAAAAAAGTATAGGTATGGTGTTCTTGGGATGCAACTCAGTATTCTTCTTCCTCCAAACACGACGAGTTGAGTTTATACCAAAAGGTTCTACTTTGGTTTCATCTGACCACATGACATTCTCCCAATCCTCTGCTGTATCATCCATGTGCTCTCTGGCAAACTTCAGACGGGCCTGGACATGCACTGGCTTCAGCAGCGGAACACGTCTGGCACTGCGGGATTTGATTCCCTGCCGTTGTAGTGTGTTACTGATGGTGACCTTTGTTACTTTGGTCCCAGCTCTCTGCAGGTCATTCACCAGGTCCCCCCGTGTGGTTCTGGGATCTTTGCTCACCGTTCTCATGATCATTTTGACCCCACGGGATGAGATCTTGCGTGGAGCCCCAGATCGAGGGAGATTATCAGTGGTCTTGTATGTCTTCCATTTTCTGATGATTGCTCCCACAGTTGATTTTTTCACACCAAGCTGCTTGCCTATTGTAGATTCACTCTTCCCAGTCTGGTGCAGGTCTACAATACTTTTCCTGGTGTCCTTCGAAAGCTCTTTGGTCTTGGCCATGGCGGAGTTTGGAGTCTGACTGTTTGAGGCTGTGGACAGGTGTCTTTTATACAGATGATGAGTTCAAACAGGTGCCATTCATACAGGTAACGAGTGGGGGACAGAAAAGCTTCTTACAGAAGACGTTACAGGTCTGTGAGAGCCAGAGATTTTCCTTGTTTGAGGTGACCAAATACTTATTTTCCACCCTAATTTACGAATAAATTCTTTACAAATCCTACCATGTGGATTCATGGATTTTTTTTTCACATTCTGTCTCTCACAGTTGAAGTGTACCTCTGGTGCAAATTACTGACCTCTGTCATCATTTTAAGTGGGGGAACTTGCACAATCGGTGGCTGACTAAATACTTTTTTGCCCCACTGTATAAAGACATTATGTACAGTACACATAGTAAAGTTGTTGGTTGCGACATGTTAGTTTTACTGCACTTCTGCATGTGACAGTTTACTTTTAGCAATGGCTGATGGCTGATCTGTTCTGCTGTTGTATTTCTGTACTAACAGAGTACAACAACCAGAGTCTGAGTGTGTTCAGAGCTTGTATAAATGTACAGTGTAGAGTCCCAACAATGTATAGTTGTCCGTTTTCTCTTTTCCTGCTTCTTTGTCATTTACATTTGCCCCCATTGTATAGTCAATTAGGATTAGTTGAATCTTATTTATATAACACTTTATATTGTAAGGTCAAAAACCTACAATAATAGTGAGTAAAGCCCAACAATCATAATGATTGCTGGGCTTTACAAGTATTATTATATCTTGCTGGATGGTTTTTCTTATTTAACAAGTAATACACTAAATACACTAAAAATACACTAAAAAGTAATTCAGAGGCTTAGTAAATATCACTATAAATATAAGTTAGATGAGCCTGATAAAATCTATGAATATCCTTTTAGTAATTATTTGAGTTTGATAAATTGAAATAAATGGCTAAAATGTTAACGTTTATGTTAAATTAAGGTATTTATTTACATTTATCTTAGACAATAAATTCCGTATGTGGTTCACAGAATACCTTCTTTGCATCCACTTAATATTTTTGTTTAAAATTGAATCAAAATATTTGAGAAATAGGTATCTATACTCATCAGTATCTTGTACTACAATCATTAATTATTCAAATCAATATTATTTATTGTCAGCAACTACAACTGAAAAGTGTAAGTAAAACGTAGAGTAATTGAGTACCATGAGCCTTTTTCATTGTTTTTGTTCATTTAGTTTTAAATGTTTTAAATACTCTGAGCTTTTGTGTTTGCTCTCCTGGTTTGCCATTTATCCCTCAAGTATGTAAGGCTTTGAGCTAAAAGGGGAAAGGCTCTTGTCGTTTTAGTGCTTGTTTATTTCAAGTTATTGCCATGTTTATGAAAATTAAATTTTCATTTGGAAAAATGTTAACATGTGGTCATTTTTCATACATGTATTATGAAACACACAAGACTTAGACTTAGACTACCAGTGAAATACAATAACATTCATATTTGAATGTTAGGGGGTGATTGTGGCTCAAGAGTTGGCAGTTCGTCTTGTAATCGGAAGATTGCCAGTTCGAGCCCTGGCACCGACAGTCTCGGTCACCTACTGGTGGTGGTCAGAGGGCCTGGTGGCGCCAGTGTCCGGCAGCCTCGCCTCTGTCAGTGTGCCCCAGGGCAGCTGTGGCTGCAATGTAGCATGCCATCACCAGTGCGTGAACGGGTGGATGACTGAATGTAGTTTAAAGCGCTGTACAAATACAGGCCATTTACCATATTTAATATTAAGTACAATTTTGATTATGTTCAGTTTATAAAATTAAGTAAATGGAACAAAATTTTTGATTAACTGACATCTATATTTTAGTTACATTGACCAAGCATGTCAGTGTTATTTACTCAATTTTTTCATGATTGTGTAACAACTATAATTGTTCATTTCAACTTAATATGTTTAAGCTTAAGTTATTCAATTGATCAAGTATATTGAACAGATTTGACTGGTTTCCAATGTACTCAATATTTTTAAGTGTAAAAGTGTTGCCTCAAAAATTTTAAGTAAATGTCAGTTTTAGTTTTTAGAGTGTACCACACAAAATCGGTTCGAGGTCAGTTAGCACACCAGAATTCATAAATAAGGCGCACCAGATTATAGATATAGATAAAACATATTTCTTTAATGATTGCAATTGATCTCATCCAGAAAATAATTAACTACGAAAGCATGATTCTTTTTTGTCATTAGGGCATAGCACCACCTGTGTTCCCTGGTTTTTACACGTTCCATACATAAAATAAAGCAAGATCACAAGCAGCCCACATTTTGATACCATACTTTGCTGGTTTTGAAGGTGTATACTGCCTGAAATGGCAGCGGCCCCACAAACCATTTGTGCACAGTTACATTGGGCCCAGTGTCATGAAGCCACGAAGCTGGTCCACCCACTGGTCCCACACAGTGCAGATTGACTCTGCCTTCTAACAGGTCTTGATTCCCAATCATCAAATCTGATGATCCTTGAGAATACATGAAGAGATATCGTAGTTTTAAAAATATCTCTCTATGTTTCAGAATGCCACAGACTTTCAATTAGCTCCGCTCTTAATCTGTAGACAACAGCAAGAATGACATTCCCAGGGCAACTTGGCCCAAATATCATACAAGGGTTAAGTGCGCAGGCAAATTTACCCTCTACAGCATGGATGTCAAATATATGGCCCGGGGCCAGAATCAGCCCTGCAAACACCCTGCTGGATGACTTTGGAAAATAAGAAGAAGGGCATAAATTTTTGGCCTGTTTTTTTTTTTAGCAGTTTTACAGCTTTTCCTGCTGATAAAGACCTCCCCATACTACACCAAAGTAATTAAGTAATAGATAATAAAAAAAAATTGAATGATAGGAAAATTCCAGTTTTCCTCTGTCCGCTATAGAAATTTCAGTTAAATAAAGATTTTTTTTTTTCATATTAACCAACTCTTTCTGTGTTATAAATACAAGAGTCTCAGCAGTTAGCTACCAAAACTTTTTCTGTAACTTTTACTTATTTTTCATATATTCTTATATTGAGAAATCTCAGGATTTAAATGTGTACTTAAAAGGTTTTACACCGCCAGAAAGTGCAGTTTCATTTGTCCGGTCTATTTACAATTAAAGTGGGCCGTGTGTGGCCCTCGATGTAATGTGAGTATGGCATCCGTGAACTGCAGCAATTCATTCGAATAAAAATTGTGAGTGAGATAAAGCCAGAGGTGGAAAGAGTACTAAAATATTTTACTCAAGTAAAAGTACTATTACTTTGCTGAAATTTTACATAGTTACTTTTTTTGTCACCAGGAGGACAGCCTCTTCTGAACAGTGCAAAAAAGACAATGGGATAAATCTCAAAGTAGTTGTTTTTTAATTAAAAGAAAAACTTTACTAATTAAAGTGCAGTGGCAGTTAAACTGCAAGTCTATACATCAAAATGGATAATGGTCACCAAACCAACCAACCAAACTGTCAAAACCATATAATTATTTTACGTGAGAATGTGTTCTAAACTGTCAAATAAGAGAACAAGTACTGAATTGAGCTGTACGGCAGCTGCTATAAAAACGTGTTTTAATTTTTTAAACTTGGCCCTGCTCTGCTAACTTTGAGGAGCAATTCAATTCAATTCAATAAAACTTTATTGATCCTGAAGGTTGACCCCGAAGGAAACTCGGTTAAGGCTGCCGACCATCTTACCCTTCTGACCATACATACATTACACAAACATAACATGGGGAAGACAGGTCAGAGAGGTATAACAATGGAAAACGCACAACACGAGGAAAGATAAGGAGAAAAAAATAATAGCTCCAACAGGGAGATCAGTTTGAGAACAGAAAAAAACACCTCTGCACATAGCACATGTTATTCTTTTGCCTGCAGTGTGAACATATGTGGGTTAAGTAAGAAAGTAGCCGCTTCTGTCTTCTGTCTAATTTAACTATTTTTTTAAAAATAAATTATTATTTCTAACAAACAGGAAAAATGTAAGTAAACACATTTTCTTTTGGCAATTTACCAATCCAGTAAAAAAAAAATTTAAGTTGCGTGGACAACAACGTGCCTGTCAGGGTTCCTGGGTCGGTGACCCAGTATTTTCAGTTCATGTTCACTGTTTATCTACTGCCTGTTCCACTTCCTGTTTTATTGTGTTAGCCTTGGTCTGTGTGCATTATGTTCAGTCCTCTTCCCATGTTCAGCTGTGTACTCACCGGTCTCTCATTATCATTATCACCAGTCTGTGTATTTAAGCCCTCTGTTTCTACCCATTCACTGTCGTGTCATTGATGATGTCGTTCAGTTCAGTTAAGTCAGCCAGCCAGCCAGCCATTTTCTACCTCTGTTCTGTTCATCCACTCCTTATAATAAACCTTCACCAGTCTTCACCTACCTGCGAGTCCTGCGTTTGGCTTCCTTCCTCCTCGCCTCCACACAACGCCTGACAGTGCCCAATAACAGCTTATGTCTTAACTTAATGTGATTAACTTGAGCACAGCCTTTTTGCTAAAATAAATGTACAAGTTTCATTTAACTTACCTCTACATGCTTGCGCAGATTTGATGTGGAATTTTTAAAAGCTGCTAACTCGGTCTCTCTGGGCAAACACAGCTTACACTGCATAATAAAGCTGTTGCCTTTCTTGCACTTGAAGCCGAAATGGTCCCTTAAATACGGCCAGGGGTTCACATTGGTTTCTTCGAGTTCAGGGTCAGCAGAATTCGACGGGGTTTCTTTTTTCGCTGGATCCGTACCACTGATGTCAGACTCCATCTTTATCGTGACCCAACACCAATTTGTTCTACTACCCATCATTCCCTGCAGTATTTCCGAAGCGCAATGTTGGGGTTTTTTTTTTTTTTTTGTTTGTTTGTTTGTTCTTTTAATTTACTCAGTAACGGGTGTGATTGAAAATGTAGCAAAGTACAATACTTTTTAAAAAATATACTTAAGTAAAAGTAAAATTACCGAGTTGAAAAATGACTTTAAATAGTACAAATACACAAAAAAACTACTCAATTACAGTAACGCAGTTGAGTAGTTACTTTCCACCTTTGGATAAAGCTGATATTCCCTTTTACAATTTTATTACATTAAAATAGCACAAGGCTAAGCATCAAAGCAGCTGATAGAAAAGTCTTCAGAAAAGTTACTTTTTTACTTCTTGCTTTGAGTACATTTCCACTGGTGCCGAGTAGCTGGGGTTTATCGCTGATATCTAACTTTAGTTCCGTGTTATGGTTCTTCGCTTTTCTGCTCACCCGAGAGGTTTTCTTTGAGCAGGACTATGAGGGCAGGGAGAGTCATTAGACTGGGGCACACCTACACAGAGCTTAACCCTCTGAGATCAAAGTCAACCCTAGTTACTAACCCTAAGTTTTGGAGAAAATAAAAATGGTTCTTTTGAAAGAAGATGCAAATACTATCAACCACATTTTATGTAAACATGCATGGCAACAGCACCGCCTACAACTGCAAAGCTCTCCAGCGAGTATTGCGGTGCTCTGAACGGATAATTGGAGGTGAGCTTCCCTCCCTCCAAGACATCTACAGGAAGCGGTGCCTGAGGAAAGCGGGGAGGATCATCAAGGACTCCAGTCACCCCAGCCATAAACTGTTCAGACTACTTCCATCAGGAAGGAGGTTCTGCAGCATCCGGTCCCGTACCAGCAGACTGAGAGACAGCTTTTTCCATCAGGCCATCAGACTGCTGAACACTTCATAGACACCTCAGCTTCACTACTGGAACTTTAACATTATGCACTCCATACTGTACAGTAATGCCACTGTTTTGCACATGTCTCACTCTGTATATTTTATTTTATTTATTTTATATATTCTATTCATTGTTTACTCTATTTAATTTGTAAAATATGTGTACACACACACACACACACACGTAGAAAAATATTTAGTATACACATCCAGAAATTTTAGTATACACATCCAGAAATGCATATACTATTATATATTGTACATATATTTATTAGTTTCAGATGTAGCCATTCTTGTATTTTGCTTGTTTGCATTATTGTATTTTGCACAACTCTGTTGCTTGTGAAGCTCGCACACAAGAATTTCACTCACATGTGCTGTACCAATGTACCTGCACATGTGATGTGACAATAAAAGTGATTTGATTTGATTTGATTTGACATCCTGCAAATCTGCAGTTCTGCAGACTTTACCTGAGGAAATTAACTACTGTTAATTGAATTTTAAATAAAGAACTATCAACAGGAAAGCTAGAAAGTAAACCAGTCCAGAAGGAACAGCTGAACCCTGATATTAAAAGAAAAAGATGAAGGTTATAAGGTTTCATAAGATAGCGGAACAACAACAAAGAAGAAGAACATAATGACTAATCACAGATCATTCACCCATATCAATTTCCACCCAGATGCATTTACACTTTTTCAGTATCTGGTTCGAATACCTGTTAAAATGCATTGTGTGGGGGTTTGGATATCAGTCTATATTGAAAGCTTTTTCAAATAAAGGCTGGTAAGGGGCTAAGTGCAAAGGGATTTTTGCCAGTAGATCATTTGATATATAAATTCAATTCAGTTCAATTCAATTTTATTTATACAGTGACAAAGCACAACAGCACAACAGGCGCTTTAAATTGTAAGGTAGACCCTACAATCCTACAAAACCCAACAATCATATGACCCCTTTTGAGCAAGCACTTTGGCGACAGTGGTAAGGATAAACTCCTTTTTAACAGGATGAAACCTCTGGCAGAACCAGGCTCAGGGAGGGGCGGAGCCATCTGCTGTGACCAGTTGGGGTGAGAGAAGGAAGACAGGATAAAGCCATGCTGTGGAAGAGAGCCAGAGATTAATAACAGGTATGGTTCAATGCAGAGAGGTATATTAACACATAGTGAGTGAGAAAGGTGACTGAAGAAGAAATACTCAATGCACCATGGGAATCCCCCAGCAGCCTGCACCTATCCGGTCTTTAAGTGATGACGTGACAAATCCCTCTTCCGTGCTTAAACTACTCTGCGTTTAATGAGGCTGTTGTGTATTTAACATGTTTTAATGGTTTGTATCTTGTTCTATTTAATCTCAACAAGCCCCTAAAAACAGTCAGTGATCACTGTCGGCCTCTCTCAGTTTTTATTACCTCTATTCATTTTAAAGCTCAGTTTGTAAAACCTTATGATGTAACTACAGCCCAGCCCATACAGCAGTATATTAACAAAATAAGATAAGATAAGACTTTATTGATCCCACAACGGGGAAATTTTTGCGTCACCTCAGCTCAGGTACAGATATCAGAAGGAAATACAAAAATACAATAAGTACAATCAATGAAAAAAAGTCAGATAATACACTATATACAATGGTAGCATCCACAGTATGTGATTATGGATATGGTTGGAAATATGGAAGACATAAACTATATAGCTTGATATAGCTATTGTACCACTACTATTCCTGTTTATAGACATGTACACACACACATGTACACACTAAATATACATATGTATAGATATACATACATATATACCTGCACATGTCCATACACATGGAAGGTCCATTATGCATGAAGTGGTGACCGTGGATGTTCACAGTGTCCAGTGACTTATGACATTGTGATTGAGGAGTTATAGAGTCTAACTGCTGTTGGGATGAATGATCTGCGAAAGCAGTTAATGACTAACCTCGTATTGTGGATGGATTATCTCAGTTGTTCTCCTGACTCAAGTTTGGTCTGTTTACAGCATCCTGCCATGCGATTGCATTTGTTCGTAACCTTCAGGAACCCTCACGTTAACTTTTATCGAGTGGAAAAAAGTTAGTGTTCATCCTCCAGCTTCACTGTTTAATTATGCTAACATAGCTGTGTTGCTAGCAATCGCATAGCACATTATTATATACCAGCTAGCCAAACTTCAGTAACCCTACAAATGTCACCGCTGTTTACTTTACTGTCTTCATTTATGTTGGAAGCGATAGCAGAGCTGTACGTCTTAATTTGTTTCAAAAATCTCTCAGTCAGAACATGGTATATTATATTTAGATGGAAACTGTTAGGTATTTTAGTACCATGGTAGCATTTACTGGATATTGTTTTATAGTGACATTATGCAGGAAAACTCTGTCATTCAATAAGGCCCCTTTTGTTTTAGTTATTTTTCTCTTTGACCCAAGAATTGTGTGAGAATCACAGGCTGGTACAAGGTTGAAATACCACAGAGATCACTCCCTCAGCTACATTAGTTTCTTAATCTTTTAGACGCCTGTTGAAGGCCAAATGGTTTGTTTCAGATTTCACTAATGAAAGAACTCTTTGTTTTGTGCCTTGAAAATATGTCGCTGAGACAGAAACTAGCGAGCAAACTCCCTGCTAACTTCTAACTCCGTTAAATGTCATAAATTCTGTTTTCGTGGATGCCTGGATGTCAAACTTGATTGTTACACTTGGTAGAGCAGCCACACTGATCGTTTTATTACAGATGAAAGAATTTAGACAGTTTTTAACTCTCAGTGATGCCGCAGTGATCGTGTGACTTAGGGACCTGCAGCGGAGTTTGGGCCCAGGTACGGCTAATGATGTCAGACTTAAAGACCAGATTGCAGCATAACTAGGGGAGGAGTCAGGGTCAGCTGATCCAGCCCAAACTATATGCTTTAGCAAAAAGGAACGTTTTAAGTCTAATCTTAAAAGTAGAGAGAGTGTCTGTCTCTCGAATCCAAACTGGAAGCTGGTTCCATAGAAGAGGGGCCTGAAAACTGAAGGCTCTGCCTCCCATTCTACTTTTAAATACTCTAGGATACTCTATTCTAAATACTCTATATGTAGTATGATTAAACTCTATATCAAGTTTGAAGGAAAGAGTCGTAATTGATCCATTGAAAAGTTAGGATATATTTAGAGATACTTGAGCTGAATTCCAAAATTGCCCCTGATATAGCGCTATTATTCTCACTTTGGCTAATCTCTATGAAAAACAAATGGTATAAAATGGCTTCTGAGGCCCTCCGGGTCAACAAAAGGAACAACATTAAAAAGCCTGTAGGCATTGTTTGTCAAGCCATTTTGGAACTCCTTTGCATGTTAAGTATTTTTCTAATACATCATGACCTAGATGATACATTTAAAAGTCTAAAGGGTGTTAGTGTTATGACACCAAAGGGTTTTATTAAATGGGCACACAGCAATTGTGATAGATCACACCAAGCTGCAGCTCCCTTGTCTTACACCAAGACTTTACAAAAGTTTGCTGCAATTATTTGTCCCTGTCAAGAACAGCTGCTCTCATCTCTGCCTGCAGTTGAAAAAGAAGTGAAAAGTGAAAAAGATAATGCAAATAAAAAAGTGGCCTGCTGGATGATGATAGAGGCTTAAAAGTGGTTTGCAGCATTGCTTGTGAAATTAGGGAGGAGTGCTTATAATCTGGCTATTCAACACCTTTGTGTTTTAATAAGCTTAAAGTTGCCTTTATCCCCCTCTTCCCTAACCCTCTTACTGACAGCGCAACACTTCCATCATACAAACTAGGAACAAGAGCAAGATTTTTCTTGCCGCTTGTTATTTTTTCCCCTTGCAGTCCTTTTTCAGTGTACTGGAACAAATTTTCCTGCACGCTGTTGTGGCTGTTAGTTATTTTTACTAGAATTTAATTCTACATTAGAATTTAGACTCATTTCCACTTGGCCTCTTTGACACTGATTAGCTATTGGATGTATCATAACAGACACAATGGTCATACAAATGTGTGGAAGAGAAACGTAATTGTTTTAGATGAGTTGGTTAGCCTTCTACTGCTATACTGCTAGAATCTGGTCTTATGTAAATAGGCCTGTTGGTCTGTTTGATTATTGGTATTTAGTAATTTCACAATTACTAAATATTTTGTGCCTGTGTTATTAACACAGCAATACCAGTACAGATTAAGGTCAGTTCTCTAACACCGAAATTTGTCCACCGCAGAAGAAATAATCAACTCTTCTCTTGCTTCCCTCACAGACTTTGTGAACAGCCACACCATCAAAGACTGCTCTCACTCAGGTCACCATCTGTTTGAACAGCTTCTGCTAGACATTATCAATCCATAAAATCTAGAACTACCAGACTCAGTAACAGCCCCCCCCGAAATGCAGTATTCAAAGACAGCTCCATAATGGTTTTACCTTAAATTTATCTGCCACCTTCATCAGGCACTTGATGATACCTCATACATTTTATGTATATTATATGTTATATCAGATGTGAGTGTGTGTTTATTTATTTTAAAGTACCACATAGGAGTACAACTTCTAATTTCATTTTAATGACAAGCACAATGACCCCACACCGAAGTGACAATACCCACTTCAGGTGAATAAAACCACAACTGCCTAGTGTTCCATCTCTACTCTCACATCATGTGAGAACCTGTAAAACATTACTAACGAGTTTAATAATATGACTAACCAAGTGAAAAGGTTTTTGCAAGTTAGCACAGAGTGTTAATACTCCAAGAAGCCACGCTTGTCCTTAAACCTGGAACTGAGGAAGGACTGCATCGAAAAAGCTCCTTCTAGCTATCACGGCAAACCTGCAGTAATGAACAACCCTGCAACAGAAGTCTGACTGACTGACTACATCACAGGGTATATACAGCTGATGCCTTTCGATCAAAGATCACTTGCAATGACTTTGGATCATTAGTTTTGCCATGCTATGCACTTGATATTAGTTACCAAATCATTATTTTTGCTAGCCTGGCACCATTTCCCAAATTTGTCATACATACCCTAAAAGGACTGATGGAGAGGAGAATTCAGGCTACTTCCTCATGAATGATCTTTGTCTCTGCCTAGGCAGGTGAGAGAACAAAGAGACAGCCACACAGCAAACATGCACAGACACAGACACATTCTTTTATAGTATAGCTAAATGCCACTAATTAGACCTTTGCATGTTTAATTACTTTTATGAGCAATTTCTCTTACACATGCATATGATGGTTTAATTAATGTTGTACTAGAGTGCTGCCATCCTCTGCCAGTAGGAACTTCTCAACATCTAAAATCTAAAATGTACCTGATGAACCCACTGGCTCTGCTCAAATGCTCTGCTCATGACAGGTTTGTTTATATGGATGTTGACAATGATTATTTTGATCCAATTTCTCAAAAATCTAACCACATAGAGGTTGTCAGAAATGAAAGTAAAATAAAAGTAAATAAAATAAAAGCTGTCCCTGCCCCCTAAAACAGATGGCAACATGCAGTCTCCTGGAAACCTTCTGGCAATAACACACTGATCTACAGGGTGGGCCATTTATATGGATGCACCGTAATAACATGGGAATGGTTGGTGATATTAAAAGTCCTGTTTTTGGCACATTAGTATATGTGAGGGGGCAAACTCCTCAAGATGGGTGGTGACCATGGTGGCCATTTAGAAGTCGGCCATCTTGGATACAACTTTTGTTTTTTCAATAGGAAGAGGGCCATGTGACACATCAAACCTATTGGTAATGTCACATTATGTCACATTACATACATTGTCATTATACAGAAACAGGAAAGACAGGCTGGAACCAGCCTGTTGGCCAGTGAGGATAAGCCAAGTCTAAACCAAGGCCTCTCCCCAACAGTTTTGACCAATTAGATAGGAGCACAATTTTGTATATATAATGCTATGTAATGCTAAGTTAGGGTCACTCTCTTTCTGGAAGTTGGCTACAGCTAAGTGCTGTGCAGACTGCTGTTATCTGATCATAAGAGATCCATGTACATGCATTTTTTTGAATTGCTTGAGATATTAAAAGGGGGTGGCACGGTGGTTAGCACTGTTGCCACACAGCAAGAAGGTCCTGAGTTCAAGTGTTTGAAGTGTGGATTTGCAAATCCACACTTCAGAGATGCAAATTCAGCAGTGGATTGTCACTTCCTATTGTATTATTGGGCAGCGCATATCCACAAAATCTCATTTTGGTTCACATCTATGGACCTTCTATGGTGCAATTTAGAGGCCCAGCCCTGTTTCTCATCCTCAGTGGTTTACTTACTTCCAGTGCAATACATTTTAATTTCATTTATGTCTACAATTTGTGATAAATATAGACACAACAGTGGTCTATCCTTGAGGTGGGTGACTTTTAATATGCTTGAATGACTCATTGGTTAGTTTTACATCAAATAAGCAGAAAACAAAAAAATCCTCCTTATTCATTTATTCAATCGTTTTCGACTCGCCCCACATACTTGTAAAACATTTATTTAATTCTTTAATAAAATTGCACCTGTAATAAATGAGCAATATTTTTGTATTCTCTTCTGAATGCGAGAATTTTTGACTAGGATTCTGCATGGTTACAATTAACCAAATCCTTTAAATAATATCCCAAATGAAATATTACAAGGACACCAGGATTATTTCATCTGCACACAGATTTTCTCCATGTTACAGTAAAGAGATAGTGTCTAGAATAACAACAATGCTGCTGGGGTGAAAAACACTAAAGGATGCTGCAAGAACAGCTAATTTACTACAAAGAAAATGGAAAACAAGATGAACCAACTTGTTTTTTATACAGGCATTGAATGGAAAGGATTTCTTGTTCTCTGAAGTAAAGAAAAGTTTGCCTAGAATTACAAATAATATAACAGAAGTGAGATAAATTATAAGGAGATATCTCCTGGGCATTGTTTTAAGTTCTATTTTTACCTGACTTTACATAGAAGGCATCGAAAAGTTTCACAAGAGGAGGTGTTTTAAAATATCTCAGTTTCTAAGCAACATGCTATAATTATTTCCTCTGCATATCAAAGGTATTTAAAAAGATGGGGAAGAGATAGTGTTCTGTCCTCACTAGATGTGGACCTGACTTAAATTATCCAGTTAGACAGACAATGAACAGAATGAGAAGAGAATGGTTTCAACTCATATTCTTCTTTACTCTGGTATCTTCACTTTACAATGGCATGTTAATTTGAGTTTTCTATACTATCCTTTATCCATTGTCCTCTTTGTCTCTCATTTCTCTTTTTTTGTAAAACTAAATAAGCACTAAACAGATCATTGTCTTCTCATTCACTGAGCATACATAATATATTAGTTGAGACTGAGTTTTAATGACAACCAGCAACAACATGAATCTTAAAGTTGATTAAATTTAACATAACCTTCAGTGAACTAGCATTATTCCTTATAGCAAGTTAGCAAACACATGCTAATATATATTTGCTAGCATATAAATAGATATACAAACGAGTAATAGCCACACAGCTGAAATACAGTCCCGATCAAAAGTTTAAGACCACTTGAAACATGGCAAAAAAAAAAACTCCAAAAAAAAACTGTTGAACTCCATAAGCAGGGTCTCTCTCAGTGCACCATTGCTGCTGAGGCGGGATGCAGTAAGACAGTCATTTGGAATTTTTTTAATGATCCTGAGGGCTATGGAACAAAAAAGTCAAGTGGAAGACCCAAAATAATTTCACAGGCACTGAGCCGGAGGATCCAATTGGCTGTCTGTCAAGACACTGGACAATCCTTGACCCAAATTAAGGCCATTTACTGGTGCAGACCGCAACCATCAGACGGCATCTGAGACTGAAGGGCTTCAAAAATGAAAAAGGTCTGTCCAAACGACTGTTTGGACTTTGCAAGAGAGCATCAAACATGGGACACTGAAAGGTGGTAGAAAGTTTTATTCTCTGATGAGAAAAATTTAACCTTGATGGTCCTGATGGTTTCCAACGTTACTGTCATGACAAGCAGATCCCACCTGAGATGCTTTCTACGCACCACAGTGGAGGGGGCGCCATAATTCTCTGGGGTGCTTTTTCCTTCAGTGGAACAATGGAGCTTCAGGAGGTGTCGGGGCGTCAAACAGCCGCTGGCTATGTCCAGATATTGCAGAGAGCATCCCTCATGGCTGAAGGCATTCGTCTGTGTGGTAACGACTGGGTTTTTCAACAGGACAATGCTACAGTATGTGGCAGCACGAGGTGGGGAAGAATGGAGACTCTTCACAATTTGAATAAAACCCGACAACGCCACCCTGGGAATTTCACCCAGAGATTACTAGTTCAAGATGATACTAATCACCAAGAAGGCACTTAGGTTCGTTATACTCAGTACAGAGATGTAGTTCAATAATAAAACAGACTGACAATTTATTAATAATTATTTAAAACAGCATATAAAAGCACAAGCATACATATCAATATACAAATATGGGATGCCACACACAGAAACAATTCAACAAAAGGAAAACTCACCAATGCACAAGTGCAGCACACTGTCACACCCTCACACTAATGAACTAAAAATGCAGGTGTGTAATACTCAAAGGATACCATCACCAAGGCACCCCAGTGCCCGTCATGCACATCTGAATAAAAGAAACAAAGAAAATTGTAATATATTTCAAAAAAACTAAAATGCACACGCTGGGGTTAGCCCAACTGCAGGAACACATTCATGATCCACAGCTAGAAAAAGGGCCTCCTACCAGTGGTGTAACAAAAACCAAATTACAAATCAAAACAACAGAGAGCCAGACATACAAACTAAATAAAACCTTAAATTTGGAGCAGAAGGAGTCACCGTATTATTGGAAATTGCCGTCCGCCCGACTACTCTAATTTAATAATTAAGTCAGTCAACATGCACGCCAGCCAACTCCCGTAGCCGGTATGTATGTAGCCGGTCTGTATGTAACCGCTGTCCATGCCGCTGTCCACTGGCTGGCAGCAGCAAAGCAAAAGAACCCTCGCAAATGGAAACAGAGGGGCAAAGGCAAAGCAGCAGCACTTCTGTTAGCGTAGCTTAGAAAAGTCGTAGCGCCCCCACTGTAAAGCTACTGGCCGCCCACTAAGGTACGGAACTCCAAAGTGTTCAAAATTAAATAAATAAATAGGACATGATGAAATAAATAACTATGTGAATAAATAAGACACAGACATGTACTGTGAGAATGATATTGTGAAATATATTGAAAAAAAAATCTAGAAATTGACACGCTGTGTATGCGCTGACTCCACAGACAAGGTAGGAAAATATATCAGGCTAAGTCAATAGCGGTTGGTCTACAGGGTTTCTACCGTAATTCACACGGGTCCACATTTCCAATGCACACTATTTGCATCCGGACGCAATCTGTCTCTATACTGTCATTTTTCTTTGGAGCTGCTTTTAAGTATGGTTCTTCCTTCCAAAAGTTTAGGACCACATAAAGTGTTATCGGGCCCTTCATGCCCTATATGGCAAAAAACCTGGGCTCAAATAAGAGAGCTCATATCACTCCTACTTCCTCCCCGTCAAAACCTTCTGGTAAGAAAAGAGTGATGGAAACTGAAAGGAAACGGAAAGCATTATGACGACGCTCAAGATGGCTATCGAAGAGCGAGGAGCTAACATTGAGAAAAGTATTAGCGACCTGAAGGTTAACTTTATCTCAGAAGATCTCAGGGAGCTAAAAGGAAAAGTGTCTCGTACTGAAAGTAAGGGTGGATAAAGCAGAAGAGAACATTCAAACACTGGAAAACAAGGTGTTGGAGTTGTCTCGGAAACAAAGATGGAAGCTGCGACTTCATAGGCTACCTGAAGAAGAAGGAAAAAACGTACGCAGTAAGGGTTATTGAAATTTGCCAAAACATGAATCCTGACCACCGTATCAAGTACTTGATTCAGTCCACAGGATCGGTCAATGATGTGAGTCCTCTTCTGCGCCGCTGCACCGTGCCATAATCTTGCAATTTACCATGAGACACTTTCAAGACATCATCTGGAAGGCAGTGAAGCGATCGGACTACCTGAAGACAAGGAAGCTTACACACTCTTCTCAGGGTAAAAAGTTAATTTACTTTTCAAAATTTCATCTTTATCCTTTATTTCTTTCAATGCTCGAGGACTAAGGGACAATACCAAAAGGAAAGCTTTGTTTTTATATGCTAAAAGTTTGAATACTGACTTTTGTCTCTTACAAGAATCCCATTCTGAACCTAAGGATGCTAACTTCTGGAAATCCCAATGGGGCGAAGATTTATGGATGTCTCATGGCACAAACCATTCAGGGGGAACTCTGATTTAAAAGCATAAATTTAATGGAAAAATTATATCTTCAGAAACTGATCCAAAAGGACATTTTATTTTGCTGGTTATTTTTTTTAATGATCAGACCCTCTTACTGGGAAACATTTACGTCTATAATAACAAACAACAGAATATTGACCTAATACTTGTAGTAAATGAAAAAATTGAGTCTTTAATAAGTAAATTTGCTAATCTAAAGATTATATTAGGAGGAGACTGGAATCATTCACTCAATAACATGATAGATAGATGGCCAAGTAAAAGTCAGGAAAGTAGTAATTATATGTTGGATTTTATAAATGAAAGAGACCTAATTGATATCTGGAGATTCAAAAATCCAACAATTAAGGAATTTTCATGGAAAAATAGATCAGGTTCATTACAGTATCGTATTGATTATTGGTTAATTTCTGATCCTTTATCCGAATATGTTTCTACATCAAAAATCAAAAACACCCTTGACAGATCATAAAACAATTTTTTGGAGATATGTTTGTATGCCAGTAATCTGTCTAAAAGAGTGAATTCATATTGGAAATTAAATAATTCTCTTCTACCGAATGATTTTTTGGTAAAGGAAATTAAAACATATAAGGCATGTGTTGAGAATGTTTTTTGTAAAAATTGGGAGTTCATGAAATTTGAATTTAGGTCCCTTTTAATGAAAAGAGGAGCTGAAATAGTTAAAAATAGAAAAAAAGAAGAGTCAGAAATAATTTCTGAAATTATCGCTTTGCCTAGATCACCTGATAATTTATCTGAAGATAACCAGAACAGACTTCAAATTCTACAATTAAAATTAGATAACATATATATATTTACAAGGCAAAAGGTGCCTTTGTGCGGTCAAGAAGGAAATGGCTTGAAGAGGGAGAACAAAACTTATTTTTTCAAATTAGAAAAACATCACAATACACTTGGCAGCATGACTAAACTTTGTTCAGATGGGGTCATCACACAAGACCCTCAAGTGATTTCCAAGACTTGTGAACTTTTTTATAAAAAAATTTATATAAGTCTAATTTTTCTACAGAAGCCATGGAAAAATTCTATAATTCCTTAGGTAATATTAAAACAATTAGTGACAATAATAAAGCTATGTGTGATGCCTCCATCACAACACTAGATATTGAAGGTGCTATTAATAAAATGAAACTTAATAAGAGTCCAGGGAATGATGGGTTGACTTCTGAATTTTACAAATTATACAAATTATTTTCAAAGGACTTATCACACACAAAGTATATATTGAAAGGATTGCTAATGAAAAGCTCCCTCCTTCCTTGACTCAGGGACTAATTACTTTGATTCCTAAATCTCAAAAAGACACCCTTTTGATAGAAAATTGGAGACCTATTTCACTGCTGAATAATGAATATAAAATAATTGCTATGTGTTTGGCTAAAAAATTAAAATGTGCACTTAATGATATTGTTGATGAAACAGTCTGGTTTTATGACTGGCAGACACATAACTAACAATATAAGACTAGTAATTGATATTTTGGATCATTCAGGTTTAATCACAGATAATAGTTTCATTCTCTTTTTTTTTTTTGGATTTTTATAACGTTTTCGACTCCATTGAACACGTATTCATGTTCAGAACATTTTATATTTTTGGTTTGGGAGATATGTTTAAAAAAAATGAATTCAAACTTTTTATGCAGATGCAAATACCTCAATCAAACTCCCATATGGTGGGACTGTGGGATCCGTCAAGGTTGCCCAATTTCTTTTCCTTCTTCCTATGCAGTTATTCTCTATTCATTTTAAAAACAGCAGTGTAATGGGTTTCTCTGTTGCTGGCAGAACATTATCTATTACTCAACTAGCGGATCACACCACACTTTTTTTAAAGGATAAGTATCAAGTTGATGAAGCTCTCAAAGTTGTCAATAATTTCTTAATAACCTCTGGTCTTAAACTCAACATTCCAAAATTTGAACTTCTCCCTGTTAAATTCTGCACAGATACTATTATATCAGGTGTTCCTGTTAAAAGTAAGGTTAAATATCTTGGTATTATCATTTAAAAAGACCAAGATGCTAGATTATCTGAAATTTTCAACCCTCTCATTACTGCAATACAGCAAAGATTTAATGTTTGGCTTCAAAGAGATGTATCCATTACTGGAAGATCCTTGGTAGCCAAAGTTGAAGGCCTCTCCAGACTTATTTATGCAGCTATGGCACTTGATGTTTCAAATGAATTATGAACAAAAATTGATAAAATATTATTAATCTTCATTTGGAAAAAGAGAATACATTATATTAAAAAAAATGTAATGATAAACAAGTTGTGTTCTGGTGGCCTAAATTCTTTAGATTTCACTTCCCTAAATGCGTCTTGTAAAATCAAATGGATCAAACTCTTTAAATAAAAATCCCAATTCATTTTGGAATTTTATTACCAATCATATCTTTAACTCACTTGGAGGAATGCACCTTCTGCTAAGATGTAATTACAATATCTCCAAATTACCGATTAAACTCTCCAACTTTCATAGTCAACTCTTATCATCTTGGTTAATTATATACTCTCACAACTTTTCTCCCCATAAATATCTCATTTGGAACAATCAGGATATTAAATTTAAGAACAAATCATTATATATTCGGAAATGGGTTGATAGAAAAATTTTACTTGTGAGTCAATTACTGAATGATAATGGGGTGGATGTAGCTCAGGTGGGCAAGATACTAACCCCATGTTTGCCTACTGGTGGTGGTCAGAGGGCCCGGTGGCGCCTGTGTCCGGCAGCCTCGCCTCTGTCAGTGCGCCCCAGGGCAGCTGTGGCTACAATGTAGCTTGCTATCGCCAGTGTGTGAATGTGTGTGTGAATGGGTGGATGACTGAATGTAGTGTAAAGCGCTTTGGGGTCCTATGGACTAGAAAAGCGCTATACAAATGCAGGCCATTTACCATGCCATGATAATGGTCAATTATTTTCTTATAATTTTTGTCTGTTTATGATTTTCCTGTCACTCCAAATGCTGTAGTTTTTGATGCAATACCTGATGGGGTGAGAAGGTTATTGGTGTCTGCTCCTAAAGGTAGAAATTGTATTATTCCAGAAAAAAATCCCGCTATATACATCGGTAACATATGTCCTTTATTGAGTAATAAAGCCACAAATCAATTAGACAAATTATTCAAAGAGATATTGTTTCCAAACCTGCAGCTGTATTCTACTGGAACAATATTTACAATGATGTAGACTGGAAAAACACTTGGATTCTATCAAGGAAATTTATTATCACTAATAAGGTAAGAGAAGTTACTCTTAAGTTGATCCATAGATGTTATCCGGTAAAGACATATCTGGTTAAATTTAAGAAAAAATATTGATACTCTTCATACTTTTTGCAGCAATGCAGAGAAAACAATATTTCATCTATTTTGGGAATGCACGTATACACGTATGTTTTGGATTGATCCAAATAATTTTATAAACACCAAAATTGATCCATCATGTAAACTGAAGTTTCAACATTTTATTTGGCCTCTCACATACTGATAAAATAAATCCAGGAAAAAAAAAATCAATCTTCTGATTATTTTTGCCAAATTTCACATACATTGTACAAGATTTTCTCAACAGCGTCCAAACATATTTGCTTTTAAAGCCCTGTTTTCCAATTATCTAGAGAATCTAAAGAACAGCACTACCTCCAAAGCATGTAAAACACAAGAGCTGTGTCGAATGTATAGTTTCACTTGATTTATATGTCGTTTATTTATACCTTGAGCACCTTTCTTTTTCAATCGGTTATTTTGTTTGTTTGTTTTCTCCTAAAGTATACTTATTTGTTTATGTACTCGTATTTGTACACATGACTTGTAAAAGATACTGCAAGCTGTGAAATTTTTCATACCCTTTCTATAACTACACCACTATGTATATTTGTTGTTCAATTGTTCAAATGTAAAAAAACAAAAAGAAAAAAAGTGTCAATTTAGGTCTAATGGTGCAGTGCGTCTCCTACGCAGACGACGGCAGTATGCAGCTCGAAATAAAGTTAAGGCACCGACAAATGTAAAACACTGGGCGCGAATAACGTTACAGGTGTATCAATGCTTGTGAAGGGCATGGCTGCAGGACACAAGTCCGTTTCTTAGTTACTCAGAGAAGTTGCTAACCGCTTAGATTGTACGTCTTCACCTCAGTCTGAGAGAGTATTGCAGCAGCGTACTGGAGATGAAGTGGTCCCTGGTCCAAGTTCTCATCAAAACAGCAAGGTGTTAACGTTAGCAAATGCTAACGCTATCACAGCTAGCTCCACTCCACGAAACGCTGTTCAGGGTAAGTAACGATATGTTATTACTGCTTGGGTAGTCTGTTTGTCTGCCAAAAATTAGTTTTTTAATCAGTTTAGTCACAGATTTTTTTTAATACTGTTTTTATCATAGCAAAGAATTCAATAAATTAGGGTAAGAGAAAATAATTGTCTTCTGGGTTAATGTCTGTTTCACTATTTACAGTTACATTGTTGTAGGTGATAGTTAATCATGACTGTTTTAAAGTGTCTTATCTTCTCTGCTAATATGGAAGACGAGTAATCTATGTGAACAAAAAGAAAGCAATTTTAGTTCAATGTAGTGATTTTGTAAGTGGGTATAATGTTTTCAAATGAAATAGCAATTAATCTAAGCTTTTAGAATTTTTTTTTTAATATTGCTTTTCCCTTTTTAAAGCTGAAGTGTCAAGACTGTTTGCCCCTTACAGAGCGAGGCCTTCCTCAGAACCACTTTCATCTCTGACCCCGCAATCTTCCAAGAAAGCATACCGCTCCATTTACACACATACCTTCTGTTTAAATGATCATATGTCAGACACAGTGCCAGCTAAAGCAGTCAAATTTGACCTAGCAGAAAGTCAGGCTAGGCAGACTCGTAGTACTGCAGCAAGGTCAGAGGTCCCATCCTGTAGCAACAGTGATACCTGGAATCTGTCCTGCGGCGGTAGAGGTACCAGATGCTATCATCTTGGAATCCACCATAACCTCAGCAAGAGCAGAGCAATTGTCAGGTGATATGGTAGTGCAGGAAGATGCATCCCATCAAGTTGAGGAAAAGTCACTTCTAGGGGAAAAACCAGGTAATGACAGGAATTAAGTTAGGAACATACCAGACAAATGGCAAAAAATTACATATATTTTTTTCTTTTGACTAATGTAATCCATACAAATGGGTACCTTTCAGAGTGGAAATGTGAACAAGATGCAACCAGAGCACCTGGCTCAATTCGATTCGATTCAATTCGATTTGAATCTGGGAAATTTTGCCTCAGACAGTCAGAAATATTATAATTCAGATCAGTACATTTACATATTTTTGTATCTATAAAAAGGAAGCTGACACTTTCCAGACTTTATCAAAGGTGTGAGCATCACAGAAGATGCCTTTGTGTCAAAGTAGCTGAAGATAAAACAGAAAAACATGAAGGTGATTTTCCTGGCCTGGGATTTTATAAAAATATTCTGCAGTACATCAAAAATGAAAGAAAACCATTAATCAACTTATGAACATTACCTCTGAAGTTACAGCGGTTTTGTATTTTGTATAATTTTAAAAAGTTTAAATTTGTTCAGAAGTCTATTGAACGGCAGAAATTAGGTTTTCTTTTCGGAAGTAAGTAAAAGGGGAAAAAAACATCGGCCGACAGCGCTGTAAATAACTGCAGTCTTGTGCGTAACAAGCAAGCGAATGATGCAGAAAACAGATTTCGGGGATAGACGGGAAACTGTTCTTGAAGTACACTGAGAAAGAGAGAGAGAGCTGTGCATGAAGTGTGATTTTATTGTGGTGGAAGCAAAACAGCAAAAGTAAGAGGGAGTCCTTGACGATGTTTATGTGAAGCTTAGTTTCGATCTTCTTTTGCTGCTGGTTCGGTCAATATTGTTTGGAGAGAGATAAACAGCTTTAGAATCAACGCAAAAGGTCGTAAACACAAAGCACGGACCCGCCGAAACATCAGAATCAGCGAGCTGTCGGCTTTCAGCCCCGACCGTGTCCCTGCCGTCGGGTGAGAAAGGCGACGTCTCACTGATTCTGATCCGCGGGTCCGCGCTTTGTGTTTACGTCTTTGTGCAGAAGCCGTGTACCTGCTCTCATTTACTGTTTGAAATGTTTGGTGGTTGTCAAAATTTTGTGACGTTTCACCTGAGATTCTGGAATTTTGGGCAAAATACATTTATATAACAGGCATCTCCGAAAACATTAGAGCACTTTTGCAAATATGTGATGTCTTGATAAATCGAGCAGATATTAGAAATTTACACAGCACCATTCTCGCATGAAAATATCTTAAACGTTTATTTTGTGACCCAGACAGAGTAATATTTCAAACTCCGCCACTCTGCGTTCCTCCGCCACTGCCTCGTTTGAGTTTTGGACGAAATGGATTCTGGGATATTGCATTTCGTCATTTCGATCTGATTGGCTGTTTTGGTCTCCAATCAGATTTTGTTTGCATCCAAGTCTGTGATTGGCTGGTTTTGTGGCACAAATATAACGGTGTACAGAAAGAGTTGAGCGCGCACAGGCAGAAATATTGAGAGCATAAGCAACACATTGCGAGCAAGCGCAAATGCAAAAACTGAGTGAGAGGGGCTGCTATTGTGTGTTTGAGAGTTATGCTCATTTTCAGATCCTTATTTTTAAACTCTTGAAAAGCTTTGAATGATTCCAAGGTGAAAGTAATCCTTTTAATGCTATGTAGACCTTATTTCATCCACAATCTGAGACAGGCTCCCAGTTTTTTTTTTTAGCATCTCATCTCATCCACTTCAGGACAACTTTCCTCTAATTAGCTGACACTCTTATTGCTCCCACAAATAGATCTCAGGAATCGCAGTGCATTCTGGGTAGTGACAACCATGTTGTTCATGCAAAACTAAACAAAGATTTCTGTGTAGGTAGACATGGTTGTCTTAAGTGCAGTAACTGGACTAACTTTATTAATTTATTCATTTCACGCACGGGGGAAGTGGCCATCCTTGCACTGGCAGCTGTAAACAGTCTGTGTGATCTGTTTGCTCTGTGTTTAGTAATAATAACATAGCAGACATATTACTCACACAAATGAGCATAAGTAAGATAAGATAAGATAAGATAGAACTTTATTAATCCCTCGGGTGGGTTCCTCTGGGAAATTCGATTTCCAAAAAGCACAGCACCGACAGAAGTTACAGAGTTACAGAATATTATATATATATATATATATATATATATATATATATATATATATACACACACACACACATACACACACATATATAAATACAGAGACAAATATAAATAAAATATACGAAGGGGATAAATAGAATAAATAGGAATAAAAATAAAAATACAAGTGAATTGCACATTTCAAGTATTGTGTGTCAGCTTTCTTTCTCTTATTCTTTCTTCCTGTCAGTCTCTGGATGTCAAACAATATCAAACAGATACTTTTAGACATGTCAATCACATGATTCAGGAAGATGCAGGCCAGAGGGTAAGACTGTAGATGAGAAGATGAGAACAAATGTGCCAATCTGGTAGCAGGTCAGTGTAAAATGAACTAAAAGAAGATCAACTGGTTTCTACAGCTCTTGATTTGTGTGTGTGTGTGTGTGTGTGTGTGTGTGTGTGTGTGTGTGTGTGTGTGTGTGTGTGTGTGTGTGTGTGTGTGTGGTTTTGTTCTTACTCCTACAACGAGGCTTACAACAACAAGTTCTAGCAAAAGTAATCCATCATCCCTTATTTCTTTATATTTTATAATAGTTACATTTGGCTTTGAATTTATCTCAGAATCTAATCTCACATGTTCACACTATTACCTGCCAGGTGTTGGGTATTGTTGATGCATTCTTCTTCTATAGTATAACCTCAAATCTTTCATAAAAATCAAGGGGCCATATGATTTTTTTAATAAATGAATGGGTAATGGATCCTATTGTCTGTAGTTGCCAAGCAGAGATATTTGAAAAATCAATCATGTTTCAAAACTGGTTCAAAATGATTGCAATAATTATTTAATATTAATGTCTCAGGAGTTGTTAGGACCACATTATTTTGACTTTCTGTATCATCTGCTCTGTCTCCCTGTTTCTGCCCCTTACTCATTCAGTTTTATTTTAACTGTCAACAGCTTTTGATTCATTCGGGGTAATAATACTGATAGAACACTTAAGAAGAAAATTCTGTTTTTATCTGGGCCATTAATCTACATTCAGACCCCATCAGCCTAACTCCCAACCCAGCAAGCAGTATCTCTTCAGATCTTTTGAAAATGCAAATGCCACCGTTTCTTATTCAGTACAGTTGCATTCATGATTGCATATGTGACATGTAGAACTATAAAATACAGGACTACTTATTTGGCAGAATATAATACCAATAAAGCATGACGCTTCTCAAATCATTTTATGGAAAAGTGTCACGGTAAGTACTGGTTAGCTTTGGCCTCCCTGTTTTCTTTGTCTTGCAGGTCCAGATCAGGTGGGGCAGGCTTGGCTCCACCCATTGTATCCCTGGTCTACACACCTGTGGCTCATTTCCCTGATTTCCCCTGCTAGTATATAAAAAGCAGCTGAGGTAACTAGTCTTCACCAGATTGTCTGCTTAGCCATTAAGAAATCAGGCTGTCAATCTGTTCAATCATCATGGTGAAAATTATTATTGTGTGCCAACCTCTCTGAGGAATCACTGCTCTTGTAACCTACCCACCTGGTTTATTCCTGGAAAACGTTCCCTGGAACCGCAACAGCATTTTTATATATCATTCTTGTGTATATCCTCTCTCTCAGTGGATTACATCCTTAGACTCAGATTCTGCCCTGAGCTTGCCCATCACTGTTGTTCTCTCTGGAGAGTATCTCAGTACAAGATTTCTGTGTTTCAAGAGCTGTGCTTTGTGTACAATTAAGTAATGAATATTGCACAATTCAGTCTCAGCCTGATCATTTGTTTCTCCACTGGTGCTTGTGCCTTGATAGGAAAGTAGAAGCTTGGGAAACATATCTCAGGTTTACAACCATAGGATTAAAAATCCCAGTCACAGCGGGGCCACAGCCAACTGTGCTTATGCCATTACCAAATGTGGATAAACAAGTGGAGCATCAGCAAGAACATGTGGCCCAAAATCTGCCAAACCGAACATGTGGAACATCAAGAATAACATTTAGAAACTGTGCGACTGTTGGCCTCTAAGTTAGAGGCTTTAGAAAGGAGACTTTGCAAACCAATTTCTGATGTCAGTGGCTTCATCCATCATTTTTTTATAGTTGATGTGAAGGAATCAGGTCACCTTTCAGCCTGTGGGATATGCCTGCTCACAAGTGTTAAGTGAAGAGTGCTTCAAAGTAACATTTTACTGTAATCACTTTACTTTTTCCATAATACAGCGTTGCCGCACATTACTCTAGAAAATTCAGTAATCTTATTAAGCTTTATTTCGGTGCTTTTTTTTTTCCTGAGATGTCATACACTTTGGATTCTAGCCAATCATTTTACCTTTCCAAGGATAGTAGGCGGGCCCAGGTACGAAAGTTCTTTTAGAGCAGAGCTACAGATTAAACATGCCCAAGGTGAAGCGGTCAAAAGTCTGGCTGTACTTCACAGCAAAAGATGCAAACTCAGCAGCCTGCAACAAGTGCTTTAAGGTGATACTGTGCAAAGGAGGTAACTCCTCGAATCTGATTAAACACTTGGAGACGTATAGCATTTTCTTAAAAGCTGTATTTGATAGCTTGCTGCGAGACCTCACATCTACTGCGCGTGGGTTGCCTGTTATCTGACCCGGAGTTAGCAACATCCCCCAAAAACCCGAAGAGGAGAGTCCTGGCCCCTAGCCCTGCCAGTGTAGAAGAAATGATGATGGATGATGTCAGTGCGCCCCAGGGCAGCTGTGGCTACAATGTAGCTTGCCATCGCCAGTGTGTGAATGTGTGTGTGAATGGGTGAATGACTGAATGTAGTGTGAAGCGCTTTGAGGTCCTTAGGGACTAGAAAAGCGCTATACAAATGCTGGCCATTTACCATTTATATGATGATGTGTAAGCTAACCACGTTATTACATTAATGCATGTAAGGTGAACTAGCAAACACCGTCGTAGTTACATGCGGCTGTCTTCTTGTTTGATGGCAGATACTCCCTTCACCCTGGCCAAAAAGGCTAAAATGACCAAAGAAAAAGTGGAAAACAGCTAAACATGAGAGGTTTTTGGACAAAGTTTGTGTTCTCCATTCTTTAAGCACCGGTTCGAGCACCGTTTAAGCACCGGCACCGTTTCAAAAGTACCAGTTTGGTACTGGTATCGGATAAAACCTAAATGGATACCCATCCCTACCCATGACACAATACAGTAGATTTCAGTGTCAAATATGTATCCCAGATTTCATCAGTAGGAGGTAGTGCACTACATTTGAATACTTGAAAAACTGGGTTTTTCCCTTTCTGTTCACAGTAGGATCAGTTAAGAGGAGTTACATTTTCATGAGTCTGTTTTGGCTCAGCTACTCAAATGTCTCAGAGCTCTGCAGGGATTTTCACCTGCGGCCAGGTGCACTCAGGGGATGCAGCGCTTGCAGGCTTTCTCTGCTTTTGGTGAAGTTGCAGCAGAGATTTTTACATTTGAACTTTTTTGTAGGTACTTTGCTGTTACTTTTTAGCAACTGGTCATCACAATCCTTTTCTGCAGAAGACTATGAATGATTTGCAAAAAACATGACACTGATACCAGTTCTTTTGTTTCCCTTTTTTTTGTTAGTAATAAGTTCTTTCATTTACTCTTGAAACTCTGTGACACTTTCTCTACAAAGGTGTTATTAAAATAAGCTCTCTGTGCCTACTTCCCACATACACACAGCTAGAGCAGAAACCTAATTGGGCAGAATCATAAGAGAATGAAGAACACTAAAGAAGCAAAGCTCTTTTCTTTCTGGTATTCTCTCTCTGCATACTCCAGTCTCATGGTCTACTTCTTTTTGCTAATTAGCAAATGTTAAATTTATATCCTTTGTTGTGAGAGGTTAGACAACTAAGTTGTTAGAGGTTGCCCTTGTCTTTGTTAAAAATGGCAGTGTTGATGTTTTGTATCAAATTTTTCTTTTTATCAAAGAAAATACAGCCAGGTATTGATTGCTGTCACTGATTACACCCTGCTACGTGCTGTCTCATCACTCAGCAACCAACTACATAACACCTCAGGGTGCTCATTTGGCTTGTTATTTTTGTATGTATTATTTAATTATTGTGTAAATGTAAAGTAACTTTTATTTCATCCAGTGGATTGTATAGCCCCCAGTTATATATTTGATTTTATTGTATGATTTTGACTGCGGTCATGAGCCTAAAATTGCTTATTGTGAAACTTAGTCTTATTGGTTGCATGCTTACTAACTATTTTTGCTTAGACAGATGTACCACATCTATGTATCGTGTATATAGTAGATTAGATAGCCAGCACATATTATTCTGAAGTGGCTATTCTAAAGACAACAAAAAAAAAGTAGGGATTAAGAGTTGGCTGAATTTTGTTACCTTTGCTATACACTCCAAAATTTACTATTGTTAGGTGACTCTAAAGGGGTGGACTCATGCAGCAGAAACACACAGAGGCTCGGGAAGTTGCAGTGTATGCTGTTTAATTACAGTGGCAGGGGTATTTACAAGGGTGAGGGCTATTTACAGTGGCAGGGTAAATGTAAGATGACGGGGAGAAATGAAAGCACAGAGCTGGGGCGTGCAGGGAGGATGGGTAGCGTACTGGGGCGATCTAAGGGGGAAGGACAAAACAGAGTTAGGGGGTGACTCATAAAGACTTAGAGCAAAACGGATGCGGACCGGGAGAGTTGGAGAGCTTACTTGATATAACTGAAATACAGACATGGGCGGAGGCCTTCTAGAGCCACAGGTAGAGGCGAGGCAGATCTCCGTTCAGACCAAGGAACACAATCTCCAGAGTCCAAGGCAGGCGAGCGGGCAGTGGGACAAGCTAGTGGGAAGGAAAACAGGCGAGGAGACAAATCCTGAATACTTAGCAGATGTAGTATAAATCTCGAGAGTCTATACAAAAACACATTACCACTTGTGGAAGCAATACTCTGACACCAGACGTCCATCGCATAGCTCTTGAAAAACGCTCCCTCTGATGACATCTGATGCACCGCAGGTTTGCCAGGGATCCCGCAAAACACCGCGCCACACACCTGTGCCGAAAAAGGAAAACAAACCCAATAACACCAGACACAACACACCAGCTCCTAATAACTAAAATTAAGATGAGGTATATCAGTCTCACCTTGACTGTTCTATACAGTCCTATAAAGTTAACAGCCACTTGAAACTGTAATCTCTGCCTCGATCAGACAGATTTAGTCTGTGCATGCAGACTCAGATTATGCGTGTGGTTTTAGAGAGACAGCACTTTGTTGTTTGTTAAAGTTTGATTGAGGATTGATTAATGAGGATAAATAACATCTAGAGGATGAAGTCAGAGTGACTAAGCTGTCAACAGTGGAGGGGCAAGGATCTTTCATTCAGCTCTGTAATCCAGGTCCCTTCCCTCATTACCGGATCAACAATAAAAGCACGTTTCTGAAATGATCCTCCCAGATGACCTTGAGCTCCCCTAATCCCACATCCCCAGTTGGTATTCACCAGCAATGGCAACTAAGCCTGACCAGCAGTTATTTCACACTACATCAAAATGGCATGTAGGGGCACAGAACCTCATCCCACCACTGCTGAGTAAAGACAGGGAGACGTGAAATAGACTTGGAGAGAGAGGATGAAAAAGACAGGGAAAGGGTTGAAAGGTGAATAGGGAGAGTATGAATATTGAATAGTTAATGTAATTTTCTTCATCTATGCATGTGTGCTTACACCATAGGAGGAATATCAGTAGCAGAAATATCAGTACCCAATCTATTACTCTAAAGTGGCCCTTGACCCCTATTGTGCCCACCTCACCAACTGAACTGAAGCTTCACAATGGTTTGAATAATTACTAATGATCTTTTTACTGTACACTCTTAACCCCTTAATGCCTTTTTTCATCACATCAGTGTGTGGTCCAAGTGCTTGAACAGGGACAGCTTGTTAGGATCCGTTCGCAATCATTCACAGCTCAGATGTAAAAGCTACTAACTTGATAATTGTGGTAATACTACAATAATAGTATTGCAAATATCAAATCTCTGATGGTCATAGTAGTTTTAAAATATTAAAGTTACCATAGTTACACTTGGCTGCATCCTCTTATTGGAAGTAGTAATTATGACAGAGCAAATGAGATGGTGAAGTGACAGAGTCCACTGTGCGTGTGAGTTATGGCTTTCTTTCCATCCTTACTCTTACCTCCAGCACAGCTGCTCCCAGACACTTTTACTGTTATTTCCCCATATCCCCGGGAACTACAACACTATGTAAGAAATAGGTTGGCCTTAATAAATTAGTCCACAGAACTGGAACTAAAGGCAGAATACTTTGCGCTTCAGTTTATGTTTCAGCTAAATCTTGTTGTCCATTGACAAGGACATGGCAGCCATCCATTATAAGAGGATGATCCTCAAATCATGACCAGTAACCCTCCATTCATTCCTGAAGCACCTATTCAGTTCAGGATTGTGCCTAGCCAAGTCACTAATCTATCACAGGCCAGATGAAAAACAGATTACACTAAATGTTAATTATAGCCATTTTGCTTCAGCTTGATTATCTGGTGCTTTCAAGTCATTGTGAGCTTCAGAGTATTTTTTTGTTTGTTTTTGATTATTTAGGTTTATTAGGCATCTCTTTTGCGGTTTCTTTGAATGTGTTTTGGTTTCTTCTTTTTTGCGTCTCCTCTAGATTATTTTCTGTGCTTTGAAGTTGCTTTGATTTGTGTGTGAAATCATTTTTTTTCTCTTTAGGATCATTGGAAATATTGGATTTTAACATGGGAGACTACTGTAATTCCAATAACTGTTCCATCTTGCCAGTTGTTTTGCAGGTTTACAAGTCTGAGCTGTCTCTTCATTCAATGGCTCTGGCATTCTGTTATGTATGCACACATACATATAGATGATATAGTTAATCCTAACTGAAGATGGTTATATAATTTTAAAACTAGAAGGTTTGAAACAATTCACTGCAAGCTTATTAAGTTCATATAATAACCTGTCAGATATTTTTGAAATGAGATAACTAACAAATATACAGTGTACCTGTTCAATCTAATCCAATGTCCTCACAACAAACCTTATTCTCTGGGAGTTATATTAGGTTTAGTTTTGTTTACATAGTTTCAAAAGGATAGTGATTCAACTCCACAGCAATTTTGCAGGTGTCATTGTGGTGGTTTATTGAGCTGAGAGATGCTTTGTAATATTCCGCTGTCAATAAATGGAGCAAAGCATGAAAACTCACTTGCTGGAAGATGATTAAATTGGTACATTCAGTTTCATCATCAGAGAGTCTAAAAATTGACTGGTGCAGCGGCTGTCTTTTTTTCCCCTCCCTTTTGCTGAAATGTTCAGATACAACTGGCCAATTTAGCTTCCACTTGGCTGACAGAGGGTTAGAAAAGCCTGGGACTTCCAGTGTTAATAATAATGATTAAATATTGTGTTAATTATACTTTAAATTCTAATTAGTTAACCTTATCAAGAAATAGCATACACACCAATTGCCTTAAAAAACAAGTAAAAAACAAGGAACTATGTTGTACTAAAAATGTATTTTTTAGTATAGGTTCCCTACATGAAGGTTTAAGCAGCATGCAAAATTAATTTGAAAGTATCTACAACATATGATTTCTTAGTTGTTTACTCGAATATCATATTTACTTATTAAAGTAATGAAAAAAAAGTGTAAAGGGCCATGAAGGCCAGTTTTGGACCTACAGTGGGGCAAAAAAGTATTTAGTCAGCCACCGATTGTGCAAGTTCCCCCACTTAAAATGATGACAGAGGTCAGTAATTTGCACCAGAGGTACACTTCAACTGTGAGAGACAGAATGTGACAAAAAAATCCATGAATCCACATGGTAGGATTTGTGAAGAATTTATTCGTAAATCAGGGTGGAAAATAAGTATTTGGGCAATAACAAAAATACAACTCAATACTTTGTAACATAACCTTTGTTGGCAATAACAGAGGTCAAACGTTTACTATAGGTCTTTACCAGGTTTGCACACACAGTAGCTGGTATTTTGGCCCATTCCTCCATGCAGATCTTCTCGAGAGCAGTGATGTTTTGGGGCTGTCGCCGAGCAACACGGACTTTCAACTCCCGCCACAGATTTTCTATGGGGTTGAGGTCTGGAGACTGGCTAGGCCACTCCAGGACTTTCAAATGCTTCTTACGGAGCCACCCCTTTGTTGCCCGGGCGGTGTGTTTTGGATCATTGTCATGTTGGGCAGTTCTCACTGATGGAAGGAGGTTTTGGCTCAAAATCTCACGATACATGGCCCCATTCATTCTGTCCTTAACATGGATCAGTCGTCCTGTCCCCTTGGCAGAAAAACAGCCCCATAGTATGATGTTTCCACCCCCATGCTTCACAGTAGGTATGGTGTTCTTGGGATGCAACTCAGTATTCTTCTTCCTCCAAACACAACGAGTTGAGTTTATACCAAAAAGTTCTACTTTGGTTTCATCTGACCACATGACATTCTCCCAATCCTCTGCTGTATCATCCATGTGCTCTCTGGCAGACTTCAGACGGGCCTGGACATGCACTGGCTTCAGCAGCGGAACACGTCTGGCACTGCGGGATTTGATTCCCTGCCGTTGTAGTGTGTTACTGATGGTGACCTTTGTTACTTTGGTCCCAGCTCTCTGCAGGTCATTCACCAGGTCCCCCCGTGTGGTTCTGGGATCTTTGCTCACCGTTCTCATGATCATTTTGACCCCACGGGATGAGATCTTGCGTGGAGCCCCAGATCGAGGGAGATTATCAGTGGTCTTGTATGTCTTCCATTTTCTGATGATTGCTCCCACAGTTGATTTTTTCACACCAAGCTGCTTGCCTATTGTAGATTCACTCTTCCCAGTCTGGTGCAGGTCTACAATACTTTTCCTGGTGTCCTTCGAGAGCTCTTTGGTCTTGGCCATGGCGGAGTTTGGAGTCTGACTGTTTGAGGCTGTGGACAGGTGTCTTTTATACAGATGATGAGTTCAAACAGGTGCCATTCATACAGGTAACGAGTGGGGGACAGAAAAGCTTCTTACAGAAGACGTTACAGGTCTGTGAGAGCCAGAGATTTTCCTTGTTTGAGGTGACCAAATACTTATTTTCCACCCTAATTTACAAATAAATTCTTTACAAAAATCCTACCATGTGGATTCATGGATTTTTTTTTCACATTCTGTCTCTCACAGTTGAAGTGTACCTCTGGTGCAAATTACTGACCTCTGTCATCATTTTAAGTGGGGGAACTTGCACAATCGGTGGCTGACTAAATACTTTTTTGCCCCACTGTAAATGCAGACACAATGGACAGCTGTTTATTCAGAACACAGGTTTTATTTCACTCCAGAATCTTAATCCACAGGTTTTTGGGAAGGACAAGTTCAATGCAAGAGAGGAAAAGGTAGATTAATATGAACAGGAACGTCAAGGTGAGTACTTTTAGGAGTATGAGGGAAGCAGATTTGCTTAGTTGGAGAGACGGAGATCACTGAACAGGGGACGTACAGAGCATCAGACTGAGCGAAGGAGTGAGAAGACAAGACCTCCAGCTTTTTCTCCTTCCCAGAGTCTGGAGGATTGTTGCCAGGGCAGGCAGGTAAGTGTCCAGCATGAAACGCGGAGACAGAGTTGGGTAGTGCCAAGAGGAAGGTGAGTAACGTTAACACAAGAAAGAACAAAACAATAATCCAATAACATGGATGTTGATTTACCAGTGTGAGGTAGTAGAGTGGTAGTGGAGTAGTAGTGGAGTGTGAGCTTGAGCTGGTCTTTAAATGCTGGCGGATGTTTGATGCTCATGCTCTGCAGGTCAGGAGGGAATCTGGACTCAAGGGCAGTGATGGAAAAATACTCCACAACATGACACTCAGCGTGGACAATGACGAAAAGGTCCAATCTCCTAAAACAGCCACATATATTCAATGGATGTAATTAAAATAAAGGTACAGTAATAAGCATTTTATTTCTATTCTTTCTGATTAGTAATAAATACTCCTGATCTGAAAATGTAATAACCAGTTTCCATACACTCATCACAGATGTGAATGTCATGATAATGTGTGTGTGTGTGTGTAAGAACACAAATAGTTTCCGCTGAGCTAATTTATTATAATGACATAACTAGAGAGGTCAGGCAACTGAAGAAATATCCACGTTTCTATGAATGATATTTAATATCAAGATTTAAAACTTCAGGTCCAATATGATTGTTAATTTAAAAACAACTAGCATGTTTGGCAAGATCAAATTACTGTTTTGCTATCGAGTTCTGATGAATATTAACTTTATCTCTTTGTCAGAAAGATCGAACAGTAATTACAGAGGTGAACGTGTTGTTTTTTGCTTCTTTTCGATGTGTAAAGATCCATAATGTTGTTTATAGTGTCCACAGTGTTTCCGTGCAGGCTGGTGTTCCTCTCTATATATGGGGGCATGTGTACTGCCATCATGTAGGCAACATGCTGACTGGGGATCAGAACCTTATACAAACTCACTTCAAATAAACACAACTATCTCAAACTTACCGAAAAATATGTATCAAATAAAACAGTTGCATTCTCTAAAACAATCACAGAATATAGCAATTGAAAGTTTACATTTGATAAGACGTTGCAGTAACAGGTAAAACGATTTCCCAAGTTATATTACTTTCACAGAAAAATGCTATTATACATTTCTTCACCAAAGGTGTCTATAATAATGGTATTTGTATTTTTGATCCTCTTAGCAAATCTCAGATGTGTTCACACACACTCGTCTGCAAAAGCCCTTTTAAGCCAACGATGTTACACGCCGCAGGCATTTTGTGGGTATTTCTGGACTGTGAGGTGATAATTACAGTTTACACTCTGCAAGCTGCTGTAGAGATGCAAAAACCAGTAGGAGGCGTGAGCAGGATTTATAAGGTTTATATAGGCCAGGGCAAGACACGCGCAGGAATAGTTGTTTAGCCAAAACATTACAACCCCAAAACCGCAAATCAATTTAAATATATAGTACTGTATAAAGTTGTTGTATTTTGGATTTTCTCTAATCCACACAGGTTCAAAAGTATACATAAAGCAATGCTTTACTACTTCTGTACTTCTTTTATACTTCTATATGTACTACTGACTATTTTAATTCAATATTATGAGCTTGTTCTAAAAGTTCCCAGAAAACCCTTCAGTTGATGTATCAGTCTTACTTGTTTCTCCTAGAGCTTCTAAAAATAGAACAGGAGGCAGATCATTTGGCCCCTCTCCTGTAGTTTCCAGTTTGTATTCAGGAGACAAGAGAGCCTCTCTGCTTTTAAGATTATGTTCAAAAGTTTCCTTTTTAATAAAGCTAAAGGATTCAGCTGGATCAAATGACCATAAACAAGTCCTTAGTTATGTTGCTATAGGCTCAGAGTGCTGTGGGACTTCATGTGATGCACTGAGCGTTTCTTCTATACTCAGCTCTTTTTACTCCCCAATGCTGTACGGTCATTAAATTTTGTCCTCTCTCTCAAATAGTGTGTGTTTTGAAAGAGGAGACAAAAAATGTCTAGAGTTCCTATTGTTACATCATTCTGTGGGACTATAGGCAATGACAAAAAAGCCATTTCGGATATAGTTTGCTTAATTGAAGCAATTATCATAATGCTTTAACCAGAACCAAATTGCAAACTTATGAAAAAATCACTCTGGAATTGGGTCAGGTTAATAAATTTAAGCACACAGTAATTTTACCCAGTTTTAATACAAAGTTGTACAGAGAACTGGAAAATAAAATCTTTCCACTATATATGTGAGATCATTAAATTGTCAGAATCTCCTTCCACGTGGCACTTAAAGATTAATAGCAGCCAGGACACCAGAGAAAGAAAATTATTGTTCATTTTGCAGTACCATATATTAGTCATCATTTTCTCCTTTCAACACGGAGCTCTTCAAAGGAAATTGCAGATTTTTATTTTAATACAAACTTTTGACATTTTATTATTTCTTAGTGAATTTCAGGCCTCTCTACACATCTTATTAAAAAAAGGACTGGGAAATCAAACGTGCCAGTTCTAGTAGACTCTGTTCTCGAGTGATGTTTCCCTCAGGCAACATTTAAATGTTCTCATATCTACTCACAATTCTCCAGCTTTTTGGGCTTCAGGAAGCACAGTTAGTAACTGAGTGTACTCCTCCTTATAACTTATAAAATGACATGCGACAGAAAAGTTGGGGCTTCAATTCAAAAAAGATCTTAACTTAGTGAGTTATCTGCTATGACCCACTTTGTTCTCTTTTATATGGGTGTTCTTTGTGCTTGTCTTTAAAAGTGTACACTAGTGATATAGCATTTAATGTTGGTTGCATTAGTCACTACACTACTAGTAGTGGTCACTACAGTGGACAGCTATTCAAAGGTTGTTTTCTTGTATTTGTGTCAATGTTGATGGTATATTTGCACATAAACCACTACATTGGACACCTAAGTGAACATGTAAAAGACTCTTTGAAAAGTACATGTTTAAAAAAAATGATGCCTACAGATGACTGAAAATACTTAAGAAAAAATCCAGATTGAGGTTGTCATAATTACATTTAGATGGACCTCTGTTCTTCCAGTCGGTCTGTCCCACACAGCAAGCCATTTTATGGTAGATAACATTAATAAAATGCAAAACAAATCAAAACAAAAACACAACCTCAGTTATTATGGAGGTGGTTATCCATAGAGCCCATTGACTCCCCTTTGGAGTAAAAGTGGAGCCTTAAGTGGACACTACAGAAAAGCTGCTCTGAACAGAATTTGTTCAACACTAAATAATTGAACATAAAAATAAAACATCCTGTAGGTGTCAGGAGTGGTGATGAGCTGTACCACAGCAGTACCATTACCACTACTGCTAGTACGCTGATCTAGTAGTACATTGCTACTAGTTTAAAAAGTATATATCATAATATTATCTCATAAACAACATTACTGGTTTATTTAAGCAATGTTCATAAAATAAGATATATTGCTGCTCTCTTTTTCATTATTTCCTGTGGGATATTGCCTGCTCTCTCTAACTTTGATGCAATCTCTGCCTTTCATGTATTCTGTCCTGAATTTTGAAACATTTTTCACTACCTAAATTACATTTATTTTTCTATATGCCATGTAATTCTGGACATTTATTAAAGTCAGCATTGTATGCTGTAAGTTTCAGATATTAATCTAAGACTAAGCAATCTGACTCCCATTAATTATAGTATTTTGACAAATGTTTCAATGATCTATAGAACAAAGCTTAGGAAAAAGAAAAACAAGCTACATGGTAATTTGTGTTGTTGCAGGGCTGTTAGACTGCACTTGTTTGTATAATGGACTGATTTCTCACTTAAAATCTTAAACACTACTAATCTATTGCCATACGTTTAAAAAAAAGTGAATTGCCAATTCAATAATGTTGTGGTCATTGCTGACAAAAGTAATGTAATACACATTACTAGTTACGTTTCTTTAAAGTAATGCAGTGCATTGTTTAATTAATCATTGGATAAAATATTTAGTTACACTACTTGTTATATTAACTTTGTGTTACTCAGTAAATTGATCTGAAATGTATTGTCACATAATTACCAATTTAAAATATATACTTTAAGGCTATGATTCTATACAGTAACACAAATCTCAGTCCTAATGACACATAGAATCTTTCCTGCATTGACACTGTATGAATCTCTCCCTATGTATGAACCCAAAACCAGCAAAACAAAGCAAAGATGAAAACCTGCCCATAGTCTTTTGAAGAGATCATGTCAATGAACTGCAACCCTCATTGCTCATCACTGCCTTTGTTGGCTGTTGAAGTTAGCAGTATCAGCAGTCAGTCCTGGATGGCGTTTCCAGGCTATCAGTTTGTGCCCTGAAGCTCAAGTTCAAAAATAAAAGAAACCCTCCTGACTCTCCCATGGAACATGAGAGAAAAAAAAGAAAAGAACAAAAAGAAGGTCATAGGGAATTATGACAATTGAGATGCTTTTGGCATAACATGCTGGTTATGTTCAAAAGTCCTCCAGTGTGGCCAAATTAAATCAATTCTGTAAAGAAGAATGGGCCAAACTTCCTCTACTGTAATGTGAAAGTTATGGGAAATGCTTGATTGCTGTTCTTGATTGAGTGATTGCACAACAGTCGTGGTGTTTACGGAGGAGGTTCCCCACTGTTACAGGTTTTCTCACAGTGGTTTTCTGAAGTCTTAAAGCCTGTAGAAAAGGCTGTATATCATTATTATTATCATTATCATTATTATTATTATTATTATTATTATTCTATTTAAACAATTTCATGATTCAATAAGTCTGGCAGTAGTCTGGCCAGGATGTGGAGGGTGAAACTGAACTCAGCTTTCCAAAGAAATTTGGATTTACTTTTTCAAATAGAACCAGCTATATTTTTTCTTTTAATAAATGAAGTCATCATTTTAAATCTGCATTTTGTTATTACTGCGTTTCTCTAATATTCAAATGCGAAATTTGTTTGCTGATTTGGAACATTTAGGCGTGGCAACGATGCAACAATCTAAGAAATCAAGAAGGGGACTAGCACTTATTCACAGCGCTGTATTTTGGTGGTTGGCTTGTAGTTTAGAGCACAAAACTGAATCATACTAATCATGCAGCACTGAACTGCAGGCAAATGAACAGAAGTGTGTTTCAGCTTTTAGTTGCATTTTTGCATGGATAATTGTGCATAATTAAAACATTTCTGCAATTCATTTCTCAGCACAGCCATTTCAATGTCGTTTCTTTTTAGTTTTTTTATATCTCTACGGGAATCATAAATGATATATTGAAATGCCTGTCAAAATGCAGTTAATACGCACATGTTCACGTGTCTGATTATATTCTGAAGTTTAAATTATGTAGTATCAATTTATAATAATTAGGGATGGGTATCGAAAACCGGTTCTTGTTGAGAACCGGTTCCCACTGTTTCACTTCCTTGGAATTGTTTGCCATTTTTGCAAATGATTCCCTTATCGATTCCAGTCGCCCCGTTGCGGAGCGTCATTTACCTGGCAGGAAACACGGTGGCTCAAACGCTCAAAACTTTGGTTATACTTTACGAGAACGGACGACAACAGGGCAACTTGCAATACTTGCAAAGTAGATATTTCATTTAAGGGAGGAAACATTAGGAATATGCAAAAGCTCACAAAACAACGCGATGACCATAAATGAATGTCGTGTTTTTAATTCCGCTCCGGACTCGTGAATCTCAACCCAGCAGCAGCGGTAACGTTTGCACGTCCTCTCCCGTTAATGCGGCAGGTAAATAATCAACTAACAGTGCATATTATGTTAGCGCGATCTGCCTTATTACAAACCTGCCATTACTGTGCATTTAGTGACCATGATGAGAGAGACAGAGTCTGGCTGGCTCAGATGCTAGCAGTTCTCGCTGTAGTCTACCGGTAGCGTCTCCTTTCAGGCCAGGATAGACGAATGTCACCGAGCAGTGACTCAGTTTGTGGTCAAAGGCTTGCACAGCAGATGCCCCCGATTTTCGGTAAGTGAATGTGATTTATTTATTAATTTAATGCAATGCAATTGAACTCTGTCTCAGAAATGCTATTTCCTGCATTTTTGACTGAAAACAGATTCTTTGTTTTGTTTTCTCTGTTGATGAGTTCCAATTAAACATGTTCAAATGTGTATGTGTTCAAAAAAAATCTCTCAGTTGTCATTAGGAATCTTGACTCTGCCTCTAAATGATTGGCAGGAACTACTTCTTCATCCTCCTGTCATAGTGATATACAAAACACAGCTGTATAAATGCATCATGGCTCACATGTGCTCAGTCACTCAGTTGAGGAGCAGTAGCTCTGAGCCCCTGCTGGATGGCTGAACTCCTCATCCTACCTTTAAGCTAGAGGTCAGCCACCCTTGGTAGAAAGCTCATTTCCACTGCTTGTTTCTGCGATCTCGTTCTTTCGGTCACTACCCAAAGCTCATGACCATAGGTGAGGGTAGGGACGTATATCGACCATTAAATTGAGAGCTTTACTTTCACATTCAGCTCTCTCTTTACCACGATTGGCCGGTACAGCATCCACCTCACTGCAGCCGCAGCACCAATCTGTTTGTTGATCTCCCACTCCCCATTTTGTGAAATCCTGAACAGGACCCCAAAATACTTAAACTCCTCCACTTGGGGCAATAACTTGTCCCCGACCCGGACTGGGCAGGGACAAGTTATTGAGGCCATGGTGAAGACCATGGCCTCAGATTTGGAGATGCTGATTCTCATTCCTGCCACTTCAGACTTGGCTGCGAACCTCTCCAGTGCGAGCTGGAGGCTGCCACCTGATGAAGCCAACAGAACCACATCATCTGGGAAAATCAGAGATTCGATTCTGAGATCACCCAAGTGGAAGTTCTCCGCCAATTGGCTACGCCAAGAAATTCTGTCCATAAATATCATGAACGGAATCGGTGACAAAGGGCAGCCTTGGCAGAGTCCAACACTGCAGCAGAACATGATATCAAAAAAGCCCTGAGTAAATGTGGTTATCCCAGCTGGACATTTGTCAGAGCTGGGAAAACACCTAAAGCATGCTCCAGCCGGTCCATGAGAAGAGAAGGACAACTGCTGCCTTAGTGAAAACCATTATGGTTCCTCTATGTGTCCAGAGTATCAGAACAGAGGAGACACATTTTCTCTAAATACTGCGTCTCTGTGGCAAAAATTGGTCCACCCAAAGGATCAGGTGCCCCGACACACAGACACAGTAATAGAGTGTATGCTGTTAAGTGCCAGGAGGATCGCTGTGATTTATATATCAGGGTAACCAAACAACGTCTCACTAGATGGATGGTACGACACAGAAAAGCTAACATGTTGGGACAGGCTCTGCAGTCTATTTACACCTATAGGCCAGTGGCCACTCTTTCAGTGATGAGCATGTACGAGGAAAATATAATATGCAGTCCAGAATATGTTACTGAAACTGTTGTTAATACATCCGCAAACTTTGTGACATCACACTGAATTTATAACAGAGTGTAACTTAAAAATATGCAGAATTAATGTCTACTTGGTGCAATGATCTGACAGAATATGCCTGTTTATTTTTATTTAGGTTGCTCCAAGTCAAAAACTGCGTTCATGAAAACTCCAACGTCAGAGTATTAGTCTTTTTTTTTTTATCTTGGGGAAAATGAGAGTGCATGGACTCTTCTCCTTGAAACAAATTGAAGGTTTCAACAGAAACAACAAAAACTGAGGAAAACCTTAGATTTTTGGAATTCACATTGAGTATAGACTGTTTTGTTTGGTAGTCTTCTAATGTTCCACTTTCATTACGGCCCCATGAGGTTGCTTTGTTTGTTTGCTCATACTTCCAAAGACATTGTCCCAGCCCCCATAAAAGTCAGCCCAATCAGCTGATAAGAGTTACACGCACATTATCAAGTTAACGCTGGTGGAAAAACACTTTGATTTGTATAGTTGGAAGGTTAAAACAGAGCATGAAAATACATTCCAACTAAAAATGACTTAAAAAAAACAGCCAATGTTCAAAGAACAACTTTAAAATTGGTCAACCTGACTTAAAGTTTTATCCATTTAATTCACATTTTCAAAACTTAACTTTAAGTTTTTGTATTAATATATATATATATATATATATATATATATATATATATATATATATATATATATATATATAGCACCAAATCAAAACAGTGGCAATGCACTTTGCATTATGAGACAAAGACCCTAAAATAATACTGGGAAAATCATTTATAGCTAACTATCCACATTAGCTACGTTTTTTTTAAGAAGGTGCCATCTCTCCTTCACACACTAAGCGGGAGGAAGTACCTCTAGTAAAGGACCTGTTGAGGAGTAGTAGTAAGTGAGGGCTAGTACATTTAGGTTTAGCAGCTAACCAGATGGTGTATCGGTCAGGATACAGGAAGGAGTACAAGAGGCTTCCGCTTTTCTGAACTGTCACAGCCAGCTGGTTTATTATCACCTCAATGCTCAGTGTTGCCAGCAGTTTCTAGTCATGAACCTGACACTTGGAGCATCACCATGGATGGCAAACAGGAACACAGCCCACATGAGGAGGTGAAAACAAAAAAACAAACCCGGAAGTACAACCTCCCGTCTGGAGTAGCAGCACAGCACCTCTTAGAAAATTTAAGAAATTCTTTCTTAAATAGGCCTTTCTATTTGTCCCAGGTCAGCCCTGGTTTATATTTACCAATTGTGTATTTTCAAAGTGTATTGAAAAGCAGGGAATGGTGTGGTCTAGGTTTCTGTGAATGTTGTAAACAATTTTATGATCATGACCTGACTGATTAAAATTAAAAGGAGTATTATGTAAATATTAATGACTTCAAAATTTTATATAAAAAAACTTAAAAACAAGTTAGTGATTTAAAGTGACAAAACTATTTAAAAAAGCAGCATTAGTTTAAATGTTCATATGCAGATTTCTGTAGATTATGAGATTATAAGTCTTACTGTATCTAGTGTTTATCTCAACTTGTGATAGCAGTGCACAGTAGGACACATAAAATATTGTTTACTGACATAAATGTTATTAACAATGTATATGCAATACCAGTACTGTGATATACCAACCTCTAACTGCCATGACAGAATTAGCGGAGTGATGTTTTCTCAGAAATTGAAAGGGAAACAACTTCATAAGAAATGTATCCTGTAAATTGAAAAACTATATGAAGTATATGCATAGAAAAAGTAAACCTATAACAAAAAAATAAAAATAAAACAAAATAAAAGGACATGGATAACAGTCTTAAAGTGTACTGTGAAAGAGATTGAAACACTCCTGTATGTTGTACAGGAAGGATAAAGGCAAGTTAAAAAAAAAAAACTAGGAAAAATTTCATGATGATTAATTTAGATGAAAAAGTGGTTCTAGCTTGCTGTATATTTTAATACAGTTGTAGATATACAATTCTGTTTCAAAAGTAATTTGCATTTAAGTTATTAATTTGAGGAACTCAAATCAGTAAATAGCTTTTCAACTTTACAGTCTACAACTCCGTGTCACACATCTCTAATATTTATTTTAGTGTTCTTTAACATCTCACTCATGTCTGCGCCTTTATACAGTGGGGCAAAAAAGTATTTAGTCGGCCACCGATTGTGCAAGTTCCCCCACCTAAAATGATGACAGAGGTCAGTAATTTGCACCAGAGGTACACTTCAACTGTGAGAGACAGAATGTGAAAAAAAAATCCATGACTCCACATGGTAGGATTTGTAAAGAATTTATTCGTAAACCAGGGTGGAAAATAAGTATTTGGTCAATAACAAAAATACAACTCAATACTTTGTAACATAACCTTTGTTGGCAATAACAGAGGTCAAACGTTTACTATAGGTCTTTACCAGGTTTGCACACACAGTAGCTGGTATTTTGGCCCATTCCTCCATGCAGATCTTCTCGAGAGCAGTGATGTTTTGGGGCTGTCGCCGAGCAACACGGACTTTCAACTCCCGCCACAGATTTTCTATGGGGTTGAGGTCTGGAGACTGGCTAGGCCACTCCAGGACTTTCAAATGCCTCTTACGGAGCCACTCCTTTGTTGCCCGGGCGGTGTGTTTTGGATCATTGTCATGTTGGAAGACCCAGCCTCGTTTCATCTTCAAAGTTCTCACTGATGGAAGGAGGTTTTGGCTCAAAATCTCACGATACATGGCCCCATTCATTCTGTCCTTAACACGGATCAGTCGTCCTGTCCCCTTGGCAGAAAAACAGCCCCATAGCATGATGTTTCCACCCCCATGCTTCACAGTAGGTATGGTGTTCTTGGGATGCAACTCAGTAGAGTTGAGTTTATACCAAAAAGTTATACTTTGGTTTCATCTGACCACATGACATTCTCCCAATCCTCTGCTGTATCATCCATGTGCTCTCTGGCAAACTTCAGACGGGCCTGGACATGCACTGGCTTCAGCAGCGGAACATGTCTGGCACTGCGGGATTTGATTCCCTGCCGTTGTAGTGTGTTACTGATGGTGACCTTTGTTACTTTGGTCCCAGCTCTCTGCAGGTCATTCACCAGGTGCCCCCGTGTGGTTCTGGGATCTTTGCTCACCGTTCTCATGATCATTTTGACCCCACGGGATGAGATCTTGCGTGGAGCCCCAGATCGAGGGAGATTATCAGTGGTCTTGTATGAATGAATGAATGAATGAATGAATGAATGTCTTTATTCGAGCAACCAAATAATAAAGTTATTGTAATGTACAATTACACACACACAAAAAAAACAAAAAAACAGGTTTAGCTCGAAAAGGAGTGGGATGAAGACAAGCTTTTTAACTCCCACCCCTACAATCTTATCTGAGTTTTAAATTTTGTAGTTGCACAGTACATTTAAATATTTGTGACATACAATTACAATTATAAAATTATCACATTGTCATAATTACAACATACAGTAGTGTAAATATTTAGCATCAATAATACAGTCTTTGTTACCACCGTTGAGTATCACAGTTATCACCATCATGGTCATTACATCCTCTCCATATATTATTTATATTTTAGCTATAAAAATATCAATGAAGTTTGCTTCCATTGTATAGTAGTAACTTCATCAATTTTACTTTTAAGAATTAATTCTGGTCTACTGTTTCCTAATAATGGAGATAGCAGTAATAACAACAGCGTAAGACAATATCAACAGTGTCCATTTCAACTCTACAAGATAATTGTTTATATAAGTATTTGTTGTTAACATTCTATATATAAACAAAGAAAAAAGAAAGAAATAATACAAAGAATATATTATTATTTACTATCATGGATAAACAATCACACACTCGATTCCTCTTTGTACCTTGACAATATACATTTTTTGTACCTCAATTTAAACAGATGAATATTTGGACATTGCTTGAGCTCTACATCCAATCTGTTCCAAAGTTTCACTCCACACACAGACACACACAAACTTTTCCTGGTAGTTCTAACTATCTGCCTTTTAAAGTTACTAAATCCCCTCAAATTGTAACCCCCTTCTTTATGTGTAAAGAGCTTTTGGATATTTTCTGGCAGTATACCCTTATTTGCCTTATATAGGAGTTGAGCGGTCGAGAATTCAACTAAATCAAAAGGAGAGAAGATAAGAAAACAACAGGCAGAAAACGAGAATGAAAACATGAAGAAAGAACTGTTGCAAGCTCAAAAAGCATTGGAGGAAGAGAAAAGCACAGCACAAGAAGCCAAAAATAAATATCAAACTGCAAAGAAGGAGGCAGGAAATGTGATGCAGGAATTACAGGAGGTGCAGGAAGCTTTTGAAGAGGAAAAAAGCAAAATGCAGTTGGCAACACAAGACGCTGCAAATGTAATGGCTGAAGCTGAAACACTAAGGAAGGAATTACTGCATGTGAAGCAACAACTTGAAGAGGAGAAAAAATGTAAACACGAGACAGAAAATGAGATTGAAAATATGAAGAAAGAATTGTTGGAAGCTCAAAAAGTGTTGGAGGAAGAGAAAATTAAAATACAGGAAGCAAAGAAAGAAATGGAAGATACAAAGAGTTACACTCAAAACATGAAGGAGGAACTGATGAAAGTGCAAGAGGAACTTGCAGAAGGGAAAATTGAGTTGAAGGTATTCAAGAAAGAAACGACGGTGACCAAGAAAGGCTGCAAAGATGAACTTAAAGAAATACAAAAGCACAAAAAGGAAGCTAAAGAGCTCCTCAAACACAAAGGGAAACTGGCCAAACAGCAGCTGAAAGAAACATTTAAAGATGCCGAGGAGCAGCTCAACAAAACCTTAAAAGAGCTGAAGGCAAAAGAAAAGCAAGCCGAGGACAGGAGGGGATTCTGGAGCAGACTGCTGAGAAAGAACTGACCCAGCAGCATCTTCCTCCTTCCCCCTCTCTCAACCTTTCTTTCACAAAAATCCCCCCAAACTTTACTTGGGACGTTTGTTTGTTTTTCAAAAACTCTATTCTGAATGCATGTACTGACATACAAAAATAAAATTGCCATAACTTGACCTCATGTTGCCTGCTTCTTTTCTTGTGTGTCTGTGGATGTAAAACAGTAACACACTTTCTGCTCTGTGTGTTTTTAATTGCAAATAAATGCAATATGTTTTCATTTTAAAATGCAGTGCAAAAAACTTCTGCTTTAAATCTTTTTTTTTTTTTTAGCAAAAAGCTTTTTTTTTGCCTGTTGTGGAAGTTTTCCATTTAAATAAAGCCTGCAGACGAGCGGTGAGCGGTAGCTAACATTCTTTAATCAAAACACACAAAGAACAGACAAGCAAGCTTGATGAAGTCCCTGCATGACCGCGGGACAGACGGTCAGCAGAGTCTCCCTGAGCCCAGCATGGCTCTCAGTTAAATACCTTCTCCAGGAACAAAAGGCAGTACACAGCTGTTTCACACTCCCTTGCTTCCTACCAGAGTCCTCAAAGACACAAAAGACTCTTCCTGTGGAGTTGTCTGCTTCCCCCAACTTCCTTACTAGACCCCCAGCATTTGTCTTACTGTATGAGTGTGAGACATGTTAAAATCCAGTGGCACCAAGGTATCATACAATAAAATAATGTGATTAATGCATAAGTAAAAGAAATTCCTATACATGCCCCTTCCTGATTTCTTATGTTTTAACATGTTTGTTACACTTACATGTTTCCAATTTCAAATGTTAACACAGATGTTCAGAGTAAATACAGATTGTAGTTTTTCAAATGATGATTTCATTTAGTTTGGGGAAACAGCTCTCCAACTTTACCTCATGTAGAAAAAGTCATTTCCTTCTAAACCTAATAAGTGGTTTTGTCATCTAGCAAGAACTGCAGTCAAGCATTTGCAATAACTAATAAAAAAAAAGCACTTGGGACAATTGTGTTGGTGACAGCTTTTGTTATAATATCAATAATATTTCTATGAATATGGGATACTGTTACATGTTTGCATAGACTTTTGTGGAATATGGAGACACTCCTGGCATTATATGAGCAAAGTGAGACTCCTTTTTTAGGGTTGGTGGAGATGAGTGTGAAGATCCAAACAATCCCTGTCAGTGATGGAGAAGCTTTGATGAAAATATTTGGTAAAAAGTTCACCAGCATGAAGGAAATGAAGTTTCAAACTTTCCTTAGGAGGAGCCCAGCACGCCTGCTTAAAGAAAAGTGAGTGTGGCGATGTGGATGTTTGCAGCGACTGCTGTATAGAGGCCATCCTGCTACACATGAAACACATCAGAGTCATAATTGTTATTTTAGTCACGTGTTTGTTTATTATCCTTATTGTTTTATCTGGGACAGTTTGCAGACATCTCAGAGAGAGGAGACACCAGCATCTGAACAGAGACTCAAACCAGCAACCTGCAGCTCCCTGCTTGGCTGCTCCAGTTTTCTCCTCACTCATGTTGCCCACCAGTGATTTCTAGCTGCCCACCCACACAGCAGGCTAGAATATGCGCTGAGCCTCAGCACCCAATACTTGGACATGTTTTCTTTATTAAATAATGAACCAGACCCCAAAAGTAAACAGCTGTTATTGCTAGGCAACGGGAGCAGCATTTGGAGATGCAGCACCTGACATTCCTGACCATGTGGGCGGAGCATGCATGAAATGGAATGTTTAGTAGAACTGTGCAACACAAGCACTTAGTTCCAGCATGTTTCATTGTATCCAGACACAGCTAGAGACACATCTACAGCAGCATCTCTGTGCAGGACAAACGACAGTTGACGAAGAAAACAACGAAAACTTCACTTCACTCCTCTACAAAACGTTGGCTCCTTTCTTTAAAAGGCCAAAATGAATCGAGGGAGAACAAGAAGAGGATCGGCGAGTGCTTCACCTCACAAGTCAGTACAGCTGATTCATTTTAAATTTCAAATGATACAGGCTGAAAATGTCAAATTAAAAGAAGAGGCAGAAAAATCAAGAGGAGAAGCTAAAAATTCAAAGTTTGAAACTGAAGTAGTATTGCAGGAATTACTGGATGTGGGTCTCAAACTTAAAGGAGAGAAGATGAGAAAACAACAGGCAGAAAACGAGAATGAAAACATGAAGAAAGAACTGTTGCAAGCTCAAAAAGCATTGGAGGAAGAGAAAAGCACAGCACAAGAAGCCAAAAATAAATATCAAACTGCAAAGAAGGAGGCAGGAAATGTGATGCAGGAATTACAGGAGGTGCAGGAAGCTTTTGAAGAGGAAAAAAGCAAAATGCAGTTGGCAACACAAGACGCTGCAAATGTAATGGCTGAAGCTGAAACACTAAGGAAGGAATTACTGCATGTGAAGCAACAACTTGAAGAGGAGAAAAAATGTAAACACGAGACAGAAAATGAGATTGAAAATATGAAGAAAGAATTGTTGGAAGCTCAAAAAGTGTTGGAGGAAGAGAAAATTAAAATAGAGGAAGCAAAGAAAGAAATGGAAGATACAAAGAGTTACACTCAAAACATGAAGGAGGAACTGATGAAAGTGCAAGAGGAACTTGCAGAAGGGAAAATTGAGTTGAAGGTATTCAAGAAAGAAACGACGGTGACCAAGAAAGGCTGCAAAGATGAACTTAAAGAAATACAAAAGCACAAAAAGGAAGCTAAAGAGCTCCTCAAACACAAAGGGAAACTGGCCAAACAGCAGCTGAAAGAAACATTTAAAGATGCCGAGGAGCAGCTCAACAAAACCTTAAAAGAGCTGAAGGCAAAAGAAAAGCAAGCCGAGGACAGGAGGGGATTCTGGAGCAGACTGCTGAGAAAGAACTGACCCAGCAGCATCTTCCTCCTTCCCCCTCTCTCAACCTTTCTTTCACAAAAATCCCCCCAAACTTTACTTGGGACGTTTGTTTGTTTTTCAAAAACTCTATTCTGAATGCATGTACTGACATACAAAAATAAAATTGCCATAACTTGACCTCATGTTGCCTGCTTCTTTTCTTGTGTGTCTGTGGATGTAAAACAGTAACACACTTTCTGCTCTGTGTGTTTTTAATTGCAAATAAATGCAATATGTTTTCATTTTAAAATGCAGTGCAAAAAACTTCTGCTTTAAATCTTTTTTTTTTTTTTAGCAAAAAGCTTTTTTTTTGCCTGTTGTGGAAGTTTTCCATTTAAATAAAGCCTGCAGACGAGCGGTGAGCGGTAGCTAACATTCTTTAATCAAAACACACAAAGAACAGACAAGCAAGCTTGATGAAGTCCCTGCATGACCGCGGGACAGACGGTCAGCAGAGTCTCCCTGAGCCCAGCATGGCTCTCAGTTAAATACCTTCTCCAGGAACAAAAGGCAGTACACAGCTGTTTCACACCTTAAGGTTCACACTCCCTTGCTTCCTACCAGAGTCCTCAAAGACACAAAAGACTCTTCCTGTGGAGTTGTCTGCTTCCCCCAACTTCCTTACTAGACCCCCAGCATTTGTCTTACTGTATGAGTGTGAGACATGTTAAAATCCAGTGGCACCAAGGTATCATACAATAAAATAATGTGATTAATGCATAAGTAAAAGAAATTCCTATACATGCCCCTTCCTGATTTCTTATGTTTTAACATGTTTGTTACACTTACATGTTTCCAATTTCAAATGTTAACACAGATGTTCAGAGTAAATACAGATTGTAGTTTTTCAAATGATGATTTCATTTAGTTTGGGGAAACAGCTCTCCAACTTTACCTCATGTAGAAAAAGTCATTTCCTTCTAAACCTAATAAGTGGTTTTGTCATCTAGCAAGAACTGCAGTCAAGCATTTGCAATAACTAATAAAAAAAAGCACTTGGGACAATTGTGTTGGTGACAGCTTTTGTTATAATATCAATAATATTTCTATGAATATGGGATACTGTTACATGTTTGCATAGACTTTTGTGGAATATGGAGACACTCCTGGCATTATATGAGCAAAGTGAGACTCCTTTTTTAGGGTTGGTGGAGATGAGTGTGAAGATCCAAACAATCCCTGTCAGTGATGGAGAAGCTTTGATGAAAATATTTGGTAAAAAGTTCACCAGCATGAAGGAAATGAAGTTTCAAACTTTCCTTAGGAGGAGCCCAGCACGCCTGCTTAAAGAAAAGTGAGTGTGGCGATGTGGATGTTTGCAGCGACTGCTGTATAGAGGCCATCCTGCTACACATGAAACACATCAGAGTCATAATTGTTATTTTAGTCACGTGTTTGTTTATTATCCTTATTGTTTTATCTGGGACAGTTTGCAGACATCTCAGAGAGAGGAGACACCAGCATCTGAACAGAGACTCAAACCAGCAACCTGCAGCTCCCTGCTTGGCTGCTCCAGTTTTCTCCTCACTCATGTTGCCCACCAGTGATTTCTAGCTGCCCACCCACACAGCAGGCTAGAATATGCGCTGAGCCTCAGCACCCAATACTTGGACATGTTTTCTTTATTAAATAATGAACCAGACCCCAAAAGTAAACAGCTGTTATTGCTAGGCAACGGGAGCAGCATTTGGAGATGCAGCACCTGACATTCCTGACCATGTGGGCGGAGCATGCATGAAATGGAATGTTTAGTAGAACTGTGCAACACAAGCACTTAGTTCCAGCATGTTTCATTGTATCCAGACACAGCTAGAGACACATCTACAGCAGCATCTCTGTGCAGGACAAACGACAGTTGACGAAGAAAACAACGAAAACTTCACTTCACTCCTCTACAAAACGTTGGCTCCTTTCTTTAAAAGGCCAAAATGAATCAAGGGAGATCGAGAAGAGGATCGGCGAGTGCTTCACCTCACAATACAGTACAGCTGATTCATTTTAAATTTCAAATGATACAGGCTGAAAATGTCAAATTAAAAGAAGAGGCAGAAAAATCAAGAGGAGAAGCTAAAAATTCAAAGTTTGAAACTGAAGTAGTATTGCAGGAATTACTGGATGTGGGTCTCAAACTTAAAGGAGAGAAGATGAGAAAACAACAGGCAGAAAACGAGAATGAAAACATGAAGAAAGAACTGTTGCAAGCTCAAAAAGCATTGGAGGAAGAGAAAAGCACAGCACAAGAAGCCAAAAATAAATATCAAACTGCAAAGAAGGAGGCAGGAAATGTGATGCAGGAATTACAGGAGGTGCAGGAAGCTTTTGAAGAGGAAAAAAGCAAAATGCAGTTGGCAACACAAGACGCTGCAAATGTAATGGCTGAAGCTGAAACACTAAGGAAGGAATTACTGCATGTGAAGCAACAACTTGAAGAGGAGAAAAAATGTAAACACGAGACAGAAAATGAGATTGAAAATATGAAGAAAGAATTGTTGGAAGCTCAAAAAGTGTTGGAGGAAGAGAAAATTAAAATAGAGGAAGCAAAGAAAGAAATGGAAGATACAAAGAGTTACACTCAAAACATGAAGGAGGAACTGATGAAAGTGCAAGAGGAACTTGCAGAAGGGAAAATTGAGTTGAAGGTATTCAAGAAAGAAACGACGGTGACCAAGAAAGGCTGCAAAGATGAACTTAAAGAAATACAAAAGCACAAAAAGGAAGCTAAAGAGCTCCTCAAACACAAAGGGAAACTGGCCAAACAGCAGCTGAAAGAAACATTTAAAGATGCCGAGGAGCAGCTCAACAAAACCTTAAAAGAGCTGAAGGCAAAAGAAAAGCAAGCCGAGGACAGGAGGGGATTCTGGAGCAGACTGCTGAGAAAGAACTGACCCAGCAGCATCTTCCTCCTTCCCCCTCTCTCAACCTTTCTTTCACAAAAATCCCCCCAAACTTTACTTGGGACGTTTGTTTGTTTTTCAAAAACTCTATTCTGAATGCATGTACTGACATACAAAAATAAAATTGCCATAACTTGACCTCATGTTGCCTGCTTCTTTTCTTGTGTGTCTGTGGATGTAAAACAGTAACACACTTTCTGCTCTGTGTGTTTTTAATTGCAAATAAATGCAATATGTTTTCATTTTAAAATGCAGTGCAAAAAACTTCTGCTTTAAATCTTTTTTTTTTTTTTAGCAAAAAGCTTTTTTTTTGCCTGTTGTGGAAGTTTTCCATTTAAATAAAGCCTGCAGACGAGCGGTGAGCGGTAGCTAACATTCTTTAATCAAAACACACAAAGAACAGACAAGCAAGCTTGATGAAGTCCCTGCATGACCGCGGGACAGACGGTCAGCAGAGTCTGAGCCCAGCATGGCTCTCAGTTAAATACCTTCTCCAGGACCAAAAGGCAGTACACAGCTGTTTCACACCTTAAGGTTCACACTCCCTTGCTTCCTACCAGAGTCCTCAAAGACACAAAAGACTCTTCCTGTGGAGTTGTCTGCTTCCCCCAACTTCCTTACTAGACCCCCAGCATTTGTCTTACTGTATGAGTGTGAGACATGTTAAAATCCAGTGGCACCAAGGTATCATACAATAAAATAATGTGATTAATGCATAAGTAAAAGAAATTCCTATACATGCCCCTTCCTGATTTCTTATGTTTTAACATGTTTGTTACACTTACATGTTTCCAATTTCAAATGTTAACACAGATGTTCAGAGTAAATACAGATTGTAGTTTTTCAAATGATGATTTCATTTAGTTTGGGGAAACAGCTCTCCAACTTTACCTCATGTAGAAAAAGTCATTTCCTTCTAAACCTAATAAGTGGTTTTGTCATCTAGCAAGAACTGCAGTCAAGCATTTGCAATAACTAATAAAAAAAAGCACTTGGGACAATTGTGTTGGTGACAGCTTTTGTTATAATATCAATAATATTTCTATGAATATGGGATACTGTTACATGTTTGCATAGACTTTTGTGGAATATGGAGACACTCCTGGCATTATATGAGCAAAGTGAGACTCCTTTTTTAGGGTTGGTGGAGATGAGTGTGAAGATCCAAACAATCCCTGTCAGTGATGGAGAAGCTTTGATGAAAATATTTGGTAAAAAGTTCACCAGCATGAAGGAAATGAAGTTTCAAACTTTCCTTAGGAGGAGCCCAGCACGCCTGCTTAAAGAAAAGTGAGTGTGGCGATGTGGATGTTTGCAGCGACTGCTGTATAGAGGCCATCCTGCTACACATGAAACACATCAGAGTCATAATTGTTATTTTAGTCACGTGTTTGTTTATTATCCTTATTGTTTTATCTGGGACAGTTTGCAGACATCTCAGAGAGAGGAGACACCAGCATCTGAACAGAGACTCAAACCAGCAACCTGCAGCTCCCTGCTTGGCTGCTCCAGTTTTCTCCTCACTCATGTTGCCCACCAGTGATTTCTAGCTGCCCACCCACACAGCAGGCTAGAATATGCGCTGAGCCTCAGCACCCAATACTTGGACATGTTTTCTTTATTAAACAATGAACCAGACCCCAAAAGTAAACAGCTGTTATTGCTAGGCAACGGGAGCAGCATTTGGAGATGCAGCACCTGACATTCCTGACCATGTGGGCGGAGCATGCATGAAATGGAATGTTTAGTAGAACTGTGCAACACAAGCACTTAGTTCCAGCATGTTTCATTGTATCCAGACACAGCTAGAGACACATCTACAGCAGCATCTCTGTGCAGGACAAACGACAGTTGACGAAGAAACATCGAAAACTTCACTTCACTCCTCTACAAAACGTTGGTTCCTTTGTTTAAAAGGCCAAAATGAATCAAGGGAGATCGAGAAGAGGATCGGCGAGTGCTTCACCTCACAATTCAGTACAGCTGATTAACCTGCAAGAAGAATTTCAAATGATACAGGCTGAAAATATCAAATTAAAAGAAGAGGCAGAAAAATCAAGAGGAGAAGCTAAAAATTCAAAGTTTGAAACTGAAGTAGTATTGCAGGAATTACTGGATGTGGGTCTCAAACTTAAAGGAGAGAAGATGAGAAAACAACAGGCAGAAAACGAGAATGAAAAGATGAAGAAAGAACTGTTGCAAGCTCAAAAAGCATTGGAGGAAGAGAAAAGCACAGCACAAGAAGCCAAAAATAAATATCAAACTGCAAAGAAGGAGGCAGGAAATGTGATGCAGGAATTACAGGAGGTGCAGGAAGCTTTTGAAGAGGAAAAAAGCAAAATGCAGTTGGCAACACAAGACGCTGCAAATGTAATGGCTGAAGCTGAAACACTAAGGAAGGAATTACTGCATGTGAAGCAACAACTTGAAGAGGAGAAAAAATGTAAACACGAGACAGAAAATGAGATTGAAAATATGAAGAAAGAATTGTTGGAAGCTCAAAAAGTGTTGGAGGAAGAGAAAATTAAAATACAGGAAGCAAAGAAAGAAATGGAAGATACAAAGAGTTACACTCAAAACATGAAGGAGGAACTGATGAAAGTGCAAGAGGAACTTGCAGAAGGGAAAATTGAGTTGAAGGTATTCAAGAAAGAAACGACGGTGACCAAGAAAGGCTGCAAAGATGAACTTAAAGAAATACAAAAGCACAAAAAGGAAGCTAAAGAGCTCCTCAAACACAAAGGGAAACTGGCCAAACAGCAGCTGAAAGAAACATTTAAAGATGCCGAGGAGCAGCTCAACAAAACCTTAAAAGAGCTGAAGGCAAAAGAAAAGCAAGCCGAGGACAGGAGGGGATTCTGGAGCAGACTGCTGAGAAAGAACTGACCCAGCAGCATCTTCCTCCTTCCCCCTCTCTCAACCTTTCTTTCACAAAAATCCCCCCAAACTTTACTTGGGACGTTTGTTTGTTTTTCAAAAACTCTATTCTGAATGCATGTACTGACATACAAAAATAAAATTGCCATAACTTGACCTCATGTTGCCTGCTTCTTTTCTTGTGTGTCTGTGGATGTAAAACAGTAACACACTTTCTGCTCTGTGTGTTTTTAATTGCAAATAAATGCAATATGTTTTCATTTTAAAATGCAGTGCAAAAAACTTCTGCTTTAAATCTTTTTTTTTTTTTTAGCAAAAAGCTTTTTTTTTTGCCTGTTGTGGAAGTTTTCCATTTAAATAAAGCCTGCAGACGAGCGGTGAGCGGTAGCTAACATTCTTTAATCAAAACACACAAAGAACAGACAAGCAAGCTTGATGAAGTCCCTGCATGACCGCGGGACAGACGGTCAGCAGAGTCTCCCTGAGCCCAGCATGGCTCTCAGTTAAATACCTTCTCCAGGAACAAAAGGCAGTACACAGCTGTTTCACACCTTAAGGTTCACACTCCCTTGCTTCCTACCAGAGTCCTCAAAGACACAAAAGACTCTTCCTGTGGAGTTGTCTGCTTCCCCCAACTTCCTTACTAGACCCCCAGCATTTGTCTTACTGTATGAGTGTGAGACATGTTAAAATCCAGTGGCACCAAGGTATCATACAATAAAATAATGTGATTAATGCATAAGTAAAAGAAATTCCTATACATGCCCCTTCCTGATTTCTTATGTTTTAACATGTTTGTTACACTTACATGTTTCCAATTTCAAATGTTAACACAGATGTTCAGAGTAAATACAGATTGTAGTTTTTCAAATGATGATTTCATTTAGTTTGGGGAAACAGCTCTCCAACTTTACCTCATGTAGAAAAAGTCATTTCCTTCTAAACCTAATAAGTGGTTTTGTCATCTAGCAAGAACTGCAGTCAAGCATTTGCAATAACTAATAAAAAAAAGCACTTGGGACAATTGTGTTGGTGACAGCTTTTGTTATAATATCAATAATATTTCTATGAATATGGGATACTGTTACATGTTTGCATAGACTTTTGTGGAATATGGAGACACTCCTGGCATTATATGAGCAAAGTGAGACTCCTTTTTTAGGGTTGGTGGAGATGAGTGTGAAGATCCAAACAATCCCTGTCAGTGATGGAGAAGCTTTGATGAAAATATTTGGTAAAAAGTTCACCAGCATGAAGGAAATGAAGTTTCAAACTTTCCTTAGGAGGAGCCCAGCACGCCTGCTTAAAGAAAAGTGAGTGTGGCGATGTGGATGTTTGCAGCGACTGCTGTATAGAGGCCATCCTGCTACACATGAAACACATCAGAGTCATAATTGTTATTTTAGTCACGTGTTTGTTTATTATCCTTATTGTTTTATCTGGGACAGTTTGCAGACATCTCAGAGAGAGGAGACACCAGCATCTGAACAGAGACTCAAACCAGCAACCTGCAGCTCCCTGCTTGGCTGCTCCAGTTTTCTCCTCACTCATGTTGCCCACCAGTGATTTCTAGCTGCCCACCCACACAGCAGGCTAGAATATGCGCTGAGCCTCAGCACCCAATACTTGGACATGTTTTCTTTATTAAATAATGAACCAGACCCCAAAAGTAAACAGCTGTTATTGCTAGGCAACGGGAGCAGCATTTGGAGATGCAGCACCTGACATTCCTGACCATGTGGGCGGAGCATGCATGAAATGGAATGTTTAGTAGAACTGTGCAACACAAGCACTTAGTTCCAGCATGTTTCATTGTATCCAGACACAGCTAGAGACACATCTACAGCAGCATCTCTGTGCAGGACAAACGACAGTTGACGAAGAAAACAACGAAAACTTCACTTCACTCCTCTACAAAACGTTGGCTCCTTTCTTTAAAAGGCCAAAATGAATCAAGGGAGATCGAGAAGAGGATCGGCGAGTGCTTCACCTCACAATACAGTACAGCTGATTCATTTTAAATTTCAAATGATACAGGCTGAAAATGTCAAATTAAAAGAAGAGGCAGAAAAATCAAGAGGAGAAGCTAAAAATTCAAAGTTTGAAACTGAAGTAGTATTGCAGGAATTACTGGATGTGGGTCTCAAACTTAAAGGAGAGAAGATGAGAAAACAACAGGCAGAAAACGAGAATGAAAACATGAAGAAAGAACTGTTGCAAGCTCAAAAAGCATTGGAGGAAGAGAAAAGCACAGCACAAGAAGCCAAAAATAAATATCAAACTGCAAAGAAGGAGGCAGGAAATGTGATGCAGGAATTACAGGAGGTGCAGGAAGCTTTTGAAGAGGAAAAAAGCAAAATGCAGTTGGCAACACAAGACGCTGCAAATGTAATGGCTGAAGCTGAAACACTAAGGAAGGAATTACTGCATGTGAAGCAACAACTTGAAGAGGAGAAAAAATGTAAACACGAGACAGAAAATGAGATTGAAAATATGAAGAAAGAATTGTTGGAAGCTCAAAAAGTGTTGGAGGAAGAGAAAATTAAAATAGAGGAAGCAAAGAAAGAAATGGAAGATACAAAGAGTTACACTCAAAACATGAAGGAGGAACTGATGAAAGTGCAAGAGGAACTTGCAGAAGGGAAAATTGAGTTGAAGGTATTCAAGAAAGAAACGACGGTGACCAAGAAAGGCTGCAAAGATGAACTTAAAGAAATACAAAAGCACAAAAAGGAAGCTAAAGAGCTCCTCAAACACAAAGGGAAACTGGCCAAACAGCAGCTGAAAGAAACATTTAAAGATGCCGAGGAGCAGCTCAACAAAACCTTAAAAGAGCTGAAGGCAAAAGAAAAGCAAGCCGAGGACAGGAGGGGATTCTGGAGCAGACTGCTGAGAAAGAACTGACCCAGCAGCATCTTCCTCCTTCCCCCTCTCTCAACCTTTCTTTCACAAAAATCCCCCCAAACTTTACTTGGGACGTTTGTTTGTTTTTCAAAAACTCTATTCTGAATGCATGTACTGACATACAAAAATAAAATTGCCATAACTTGACCTCATGTTGCCTGCTTCTTTTCTTGTGTGTCTGTGGATGTAAAACAGTAACACACTTTCTGCTCTGTGTGTTTTTAATTGCAAATAAATGCAATATGTTTTCATTTTAAAATGCAGTGCAAAAAACTTCTGCTTTAAATCTTTTTTTTTTTTTTAGCAAAAAGCTTTTTTTTTGCCTGTTGTGGAAGTTTTCCATTTAAATAAAGCCTGCAGACGAGCGGTGAGCGGTAGCTAACATTCTTTAATCAAAACACACAAAGAACAGACAAGCAAGCTTGATGAAGTCCCTGCATGACCGCGGGACAGACGGTCAGCAGAGTCTCCCTGAGCCTAGCATGGCTCTCAGTTAAATACCTTCTCCAGGAACAAAAGGCAGTACACAGCTGTTTCACACCTTAAGGTTCACACTCCCTTGCTTCCTACCAGAGTCCTCAAAGACACAAAAGACTCTTCCTGTGGAGTTGTCTGCTTCCCCCAACTTCCTTACTAGACCCCCAGCATTTGTCTTACTGTATGAGTGTGAGACATGTTAAAATCCAGTGGCACCAAGGTATCATACAATAAAATAATGTGATTAATGCATAAGTAAAAGAAATTCCTATACATGCCCCTTCCTGATTTCTTATGTTTTAACATGTTTGTTACACTTACATGTTTCCAATTTCAAATGTTAACACAGATGTTCAGAGTAAATACAGATTGTAGTTTTTCAAATGATGATTTCATTTAGTTTGGAGAAACAGCTCCAACTTTACCTCATGTAGAAAAAGTCATTTCCTTCTAAACCTAATAAGTGGTTTTGTCATCTAGCAAGAACTGCAGTCAAGCATTTGCAATAACTAATAAAAAAAAGCACTTGGGACAATTGTGTTGGTGACAGCTTTTGTTATAATATCAATAATATTTCTATGAATATGGGATACTGTTACATGTTTGCATAGACTTTTGTGGAATATGGAGACACTCCTGGCATTATATGAGCAAAGTGAGACTCCTTTTTTAGGGTTGGTGGAGATGAGTGTGAAGATCCAAACAATCCCTGTCAGTGATGGAGAAGCTTTGATGAAAATATTTGGTAAAAAGTTCACCAGCATGAAGGAAATGAAGTTTCAAACTTTCCTTAGGAGGAGCCCAGCACGCCTGCTTAAAGAAAAGTGAGTGTGGCGATGTGGATGCTTGCAGCGACTGCTGTATAGAGGCCATCCTGCTACACATGAAACACATCAGAGTCATAATTGTTATTTTAGTCACGTGTTTGTTTATTATCCTTATTGTTTTATCTGGGACTGTTTGCAGACATCTCAGAGAGAGGAGACACCAGCATCTGAACAGAGACTCAAACCAGCAACCTGCAGCTCCCTGCTTGGCTGCTCCAGTTTTCTCCTCACTCATGTTGCCCACCAGTGATTTCTAGCTGCCCACCCACACAGCAGGCTAGAATATGCGCTGAGCCTCAGCACCCAATACTTGGACATGTTTTCTTTATTAAACAATGAACCAGACCCCAAAAGTAAACAGCTGTTATTGCTAGGCAACGGGAGCAGCATTTGGAGATGCAGCACCTGACATTCCTGACCATGTGGGCGGAGCATGCATGAAATGGAATGTTTAGTAGAACTGTGCAACACAAGCACTTAGTTCCAGCATGTTTCATTGTATCCAGACACAGCTAGAGACACATCTACAGCAGCATCTCTGTGCAGGACAAACGACAGTTGACGAAGAAACATCGAAAACTTCACTTCACTCCTCTACAAAACGTTGGTTCCTTTGTTTAAAAGGCCAAAATGAATCAAGGGAGATCGAGAAGAGGATCGGCGAGTGCTTCACCTCACAATTCAGTACAGCTGATTAACCTGCAAGAAGAATTTCAAATGATACAGGCTGAAAATATCAAATTAAAAGAAGAGGCAGAAAAATCAAGAGGAGAAGCTAAAAATTCAAAGTTTGAAACTGAAGTAGTATTGCAGGAATTACTGGATGTGGGTCTCAAACTTAAAGGAGAGAAGATGAGAAAACAACAGGCAGAAAACGAGAATGAAAAGATGAAGAAAGAACTGTTGCAAGCTCAAAAAGCATTGGAGGAAGAGAAAAGCACAGCACAAGAAGCCAAAAATAAATATCAAACTGCAAAGAAGGAGGCAGGAAATGTGATGCAGGAATTACAGGAGGTGCAGGAAGCTTTTGAAGAGGAAAAAAGCAAAATGCAGTTGGCAACACAAGACGCTGCAAATGTAATGGCTGAAGCTGAAACACTAAGGAAGGAATTACTGCATGTGAAGCAACAACTTGAAGAGGAGAAAAAATGTAAACACGAGACAGAAAATGAGATTGAAAATATGAAGAAAGAATTGTTGGAAGCTCAAAAAGTGTTGGAGGAAGAGAAAATTAAAATAGAGGAAGCAAAGAAAGAAATGGAAGATACAAAGAGTTACACTCAAAACATGAAGGAGGAACTGATGAAAGTGCAAGAGGAACTTGCAGAAGGGAAAATTGAGTTGAAGGTATTCAAGAAAGAAACGACGGTGACCAAGAAAGGCTGCAAAGATGAACTTAAAGAAATACAAAAGCACAAAAAGGAAGCTAAAGAGCTCCTCAAACACAAAGGGAAACTGGCCAAACAGCAGCTGAAAGAAACATTTAAAGATGCCGAGGAGCAGCTCAACAAAACCTTAAAAGAGCTGAAGGCAAAAGAAAAGCAAGCCGAGGACAGGAGGGGATTCTGGAGCAGACTGCTGAGAAAGAACTGACCCAGCAGCATCTTCCTCCTTCCCCCTCTCTCAACCTTTCTTTCACAAAAATCCCCCCAAACTTTACTTGGGACGTTTGTTTGTTTTTCAAAAACTCTATTCTGAATGCATGTACTGACATACAAAAATAAAATTGCCATAACTTGACCTCATGTTGCCTGCTTCTTTTCTTGTGTGTCTGTGGATGTAAAACAGTAACACACTTTCTGCTCTGTGTGTTTTTAATTGCAAATAAATGCAATATGTTTTCATTTTAAAATGCAGTGCAAAAAACTTCTGCTTTAAATCTTTTTTTTTTTTTTAGCAAAAAGCTTTTTTTTTTGCCTGTTGTGGAAGTTTTCCATTTAAATAAAGCCTGCAGACGAGCGGTGAGCGGTAGCTAACATTCTTTAATCAAAACACACAAAGAACAGACAAGCAAGCTTGATGAAGTCCCTGCATGACCGCGGGACAGACGGTCAGCAGAGTCTCCCTGAGCCCAGCATGGCTCTCAGTTAAATACCTTCTCCAGGAACAAAAGGCAGTACACAGCTGTTTCACACCTTAAGGTTCACACTCCCTTGCTTCCTACCAGAGTCCTCAAAGACACAAAAGACTCTTCCTGTGGAGTTGTCTGCTTCCCCCAACTTCCTTACTAGACCCCCAGCATTTGTCTTACTGTATGAGTGTGAGACATGTTAAAATCCAGTGGCACCAAGGTATCATACAATAAAATAATGTGATTAATGCATAAGTAAAAGAAATTCCTATACATGCCCCTTCCTGATTTCTTATGTTTTAACATGTTTGTTACACTTACATGTTTCCAATTTCAAATGTTAACACAGATGTTCAGAGTAAATACAGATTGTAGTTTTTCAAATGATGATTTCATTTAGTTTGGGGAAACAGCTCTCCAACTTTACCTCATGTAGAAAAAGTCATTTCCTTCTAAACCTAATAAGTGGTTTTGTCATCTAGCAAGAACTGCAGTCAAGCATTTGCAATAACTAATAAAAAAAAGCACTTGGGACAATTGTGTTGGTGACAGCTTTTGTTATAATATCAATAATATTTCTATGAATATGGGATACTGTTACATGTTTGCATAGACTTTTGTGGAATATGGAGACACTCCTGGCATTATATGAGCAAAGTGAGACTCCTTTTTTAGGGTTGGTGGAGATGAGTGTGAAGATCCAAACAATCCCTGTCAGTGATGGAGAAGCTTTGATGAAAATATTTGGTAAAAAGTTCACCAGCATGAAGGAAATGAAGTTTCAAACTTTCCTTAGGAGGAGCCCAGCACGCCTGCTTAAAGAAAAGTGAGTGTGGCGATGTGGATGTTTGCAGCGACTGCTGTATAGAGGCCATCCTGCTACACATGAAACACATCAGAGTCATAATTGTTATTTTAGTCACGTGTTTGTTTATTATCCTTATTGTTTTATCTGGGACAGTTTGCAGACATCTCAGAGAGAGGAGACACCAGCATCTGAACAGAGACTCAAACCAGCAACCTGCAGCTCCCTGCTTGGCTGCTCCAGTTTTCTCCTCACTCATGTTGCCCACCAGTGATTTCTAGCTGCCCACCCACACAGCAGGCTAGAATATGCGCTGAGCCTCAGCACCCAATACTTGGACATGTTTTCTTTATTAAATAATGAACCAGACCCCAAAAGTAAACAGCTGTTATTGCTAGGCAACGGGAGCAGCATTTGGAGATGCAGCACCTGACATTCCTGACCATGTGGGCGGAGCATGCATGAAATGGAATGTTTAGTAGAACTGTGCAACACAAGCACTTAGTTCCAGCATGTTTCATTGTATCCAGACACAGCTAGAGACACATCTACAGCAGCATCTCTGTGCAGGACAAACGACAGTTGACGAAGAAAACAACGAAAACTTCACTTCACTCCTCTACAAAACGTTGGCTCCTTTCTTTAAAAGGCCAAAATGAATCAAGGGAGATCGAGAAGAGGATCGGCGAGTGCTTCACCTCACAATACAGTACAGCTGATTCATTTTAAATTTCAAATGATACAGGCTGAAAATGTCAAATTAAAAGAAGAGGCAGAAAAATCAAGAGGAGAAGCTAAAAATTCAAAGTTTGAAACTGAAGTAGTATTGCAGGAATTACTGGATGTGGGTCTCAAACTTAAAGGAGAGAAGATGAGAAAACAACAGGCAGAAAACGAGAATGAAAAGATGAAGAAAGAACTGTTGCAAGCTCAAAAAGCATTGGAGGAAGAGAAAAGCACAGCACAAGAAGCCAAAAATAAATATCAAACTGCAAAGAAGGAGGCAGGAAATGTGATGCAGGAATTACAGGAGGTGCAGGAAGCTTTTGAAGAGGAAAAAAGCAAAATGCAGTTGGCAACACAAGACGCTGCAAATGTAATGGCTGAAGCTGAAACACTAAGGAAGGAATTACTGCATGTGAAGCAACAACTTGAAGAGGAGAAAAAATGTAAACACGAGACAGAAAATGAGATTGAAAATATGAAGAAAGAATTGTTGGAAGCTCAAAAAGTGTTGGAGGAAGAGAAAATTAAAATAGAGGAAGCAAAGAAAGAAATGGAAGATACAAAGAGTTACACTCAAAACATGAAGGAGGAACTGATGAAAGTGCAAGAGGAACTTGCAGAAGGGAAAATTGAGTTGAAGGTATTCAAGAAAGAAACGACGGTGACCAAGAAAGGCTGCAAAGATGAACTTAAAGAAATACAAAAGCACAAAAAGGAAGCTAAAGAGCTCCTCAAACACAAAGGGAAACTGGCCAAACAGCAGCTGAAAGAAACATTTAAAGATGCCGAGGAGCAGCTCAACAAAACCTTAAAAGAGCTGAAGGCAAAAGAAAAGCAAGCCGAGGACAGGAGGGGATTCTGGAGCAGACTGCTGAGAAAGAACTGACCCAGCAGCATCTTCCTCCTTCCCCCTCTCTCAACCTTTCTTTCACAAAAATCCCCCCAAACTTTACTTGGGACGTTTGTTTGTTTTTCAAAAACTCTATTCTGAATGCATGTACTGACATACAAAAATAAAATTGCCATAACTTGACCTCATGTTGCCTGCTTCTTTTCTTGTGTGTCTGTGGATGTAAAACAGTAACACACTTTCTGCTCTGTGTGTTTTTAATTGCAAATAAATGCAATATGTTTTCATTTTAAAATGCAGTGCAAAAAACTTCTGCTTTAAATCTTTTTTTTTTTTTTAGCAAAAAGCTTTTTTTTTTGCCTGTTGTGGAAGTTTTCCATTTAAATAAAGCCTGCAGACGAGCGGTGAGTGGTAGCTAACATTCTTTAATCAAAACACACAAAGAACAGACAAGCAAGCTTGATGAAGTCCCTGCATGACCGCGGGACAGACGGTCAGCAGAGTCTCCCTGAGCCCAGCATGGCTCTCAGTTAAATACCTTCTCCAGGAACAAAAGGCAGTACACAGCTGTTTCACACCTTAAGGTTCACACTCCCTTGCTTCCTACCAGAGTCCTCAAAGACACAAAAGACTCTTCCTGTGGAGTTGTCTGCTTCCCCCAACTTCCTTACTAGACCCCCAGCATTTGTCTTACTGTATGAGTGTGAGACATGTTAAAATCCAGTGGCACCAAGGTATCATACAATAAAATAATGTGATTAATGCATAAGTAAAAGAAATTCCTATACATGCCCCTTCCTGATTTCTTATGTTTTAACATGTTTGTTACACTTACATGTTTCCAATTTCAAATGTTAACACAGATGTTCAGAGTAAATACAGATTGTAGTTTTTCAAATGATGATTTCATTTAGTTTGGAGAAACAGCTCCAACTTTACCTCATGTAGAAAAAGTCATTTCCTTCTAAACCTAATAAGTGGTTTTGTCATCTAGCAAGAACTGCAGTCAAGCATTTGCAATAACTAATAAAAAAAAGCACTTGGGACAATTGTGTTGGTGACAGCTTTTGTTATAATATCAATAATATTTCTATGAATATGGGATACTGTTACATGTTTGCATAGACTTTTGTGGAATATGGAGACACTCCTGGCATTATATGAGCAAAGTGAGACTCCTTTTTTAGGGTTGGTGGAGATGAGTGTGAAGATCCAAACAATCCCTGTCAGTGATGGAGAAGCTTTGATGAAAATATTTGGTAAAAAGTTCACCAGCATGAAGGAAATGAAGTTTCAAACTTTCCTTAGGAGGAGCCCAGCACGCCTGCTTAAAGAAAAGTGAGTGTGGCGATGTGGATGTTTGCAGCGACTGCTGTATAGAGGCCATCCTGCTACACATGAAACACATCAGAGTCATAATTGTTATTTTAGTCACGTGTTTGTTTATTATCCTTATTGTTTTATCTGGGACAGTTTGCAGACATCTCAGAGAGAGGAGACACCAGCATCTGAACAGAGACTCAAACCAGCAACCTGCAGCTCCCTGCTTGGCTGCTCCAGTTTTCTCCTCACTCATGTTGCCCACCAGTGATTTCTAGCTGCCCACCCACACAGCAGGCTAGAATATGCGCTGAGCCTCAGCACCCAATACTTGGACATGTTTTCTTTATTAAACAATGAACCAGACCCCAAAAGTAAACAGCTGTTATTGCTAGGCAACGGGAGCAGCATTTGGAGATGCAGCACCTGACATTCCTGACCATGTGGGCGGAGCATGCATGAAATGGAATGTTTAGTAGAACTGTGCAACACAAGCACTTAGTTCCAGCATGTTTCATTGTATCCAGACACAGCTAGAGACACATCTACAGCAGCATCTCTGTGCAGGACAAACGACAGTTGACGAAGAAAACAACGAAAACTTCACTTCACTCCTCTACAAAACGTTGGCTCCTTTCTTTAAAAGGCCAAAATGAATCAAGGGAGATCGAGAAGAGGATCGGCGAGTGCTTCACCTCACAATACAGTACAGCTGATTCATTTTAAATTTCAAATGATACAGGCTGAAAATGTCAAATTAAAAGAAGAGGCAGAAAAATCAAGAGGAGAAGCTAAAAATTCAAAGTTTGAAACTGAAGTAGTATTGCAGGAATTACTGGATGTGGGTCTCAAACTTAAAGGAGAGAAGATGAGAAAACAACAGGCAGAAAACGAGAATGAAAAGATGAAGAAAGAACTGTTGCAAGCTCAAAAAGCATTGGAGGAAGAGAAAAGCACAGCACAAGAAGCCAAAAATAAATATCAAACTGCAAAGAAGGAGGCAGGAAATGTGATGCAGGAATTACAGGAGGTGCAGGAAGCTTTTGAAGAGGAAAAAAGCAAAATGCAGTTGGCAACACAAGACGCTGCAAATGTAATGGCTGAAGCTGAAACACTAAGGAAGGAATTACTGCATGTGAAGCAACAACTTGAAGAGGAGAAAAAATGTAAACACGAGACAGAAAATGAGATTGAAAATATGAAGAAAGAATTGTTGGAAGCTCAAAAAGTGTTGGAGGAAGAGAAAATTAAAATAGAGGAAGCAAAGAAAGAAATGGAAGATACAAAGAGTTACACTCAAAACATGAAGGAGGAACTGATGAAAGTGCAAGAGGAACTTGCAGAAGGGAAAATTGAGTTGAAGGTATTCAAGAAAGAAACGACGGTGACCAAGAAAGGCTGCAAAGATGAACTTAAAGAAATACAAAAGCACAAAAAGGAAGCTAAAGAGCTCCTCAAACACAAAGGGAAACTGGCCAAACAGCAGCTGAAAGAAACATTTAAAGATGCCGAGGAGCAGCTCAACAAAACCTTAAAAGAGCTGAAGGCAAAAGAAAAGCAAGCCGAGGACAGGAGGGGATTCTGGAGCAGACTGCTGAGAAAGAACTGACCCAGCAGCATCTTCCTCCTTCCCCCTCTCTCAACCTTTCTTTCACAAAAATCCCCCCAAACTTTACTTGGGACGTTTGTTTGTTTTTCAAAAACTCTATTCTGAATGCATGTACTGACATACAAAAATAAAATTGCCATAACTTGACCTCATGTTGCCTGCTTCTTTTCTTGTGTGTCTGTGGATGTAAAACAGTAACACACTTTCTGCTCTGTGTGTTTTTAATTGCAAATAAATGCAATATGTTTTCATTTTAAAATGCAGTGCAAAAAACTTCTGCTTTAAATCTTTTTTTTTTTTTTTAGCAAAAAGCTTTTTTTTTTGCCTGTTGTGGAAGTTTTCCATTTAAATAAAGCCTGCAGACGAGCGGTGAGCGGTAGCTAACATTCTTTAATCAAAACACACAAAGAACAGACAAGCAAGCTTGATGAAGTCCCTGCATGACCGCGGGACAGACGGTCAGCAGAGTCTGAGCCCAGCATGGCTCTCAGTTAAATACCTTCTCCAGGACCAAAAGGCAGTACACAGCTGTTTCACACCTTAAGGTTCACACTCCCTTGCTTCCTACCAGAGTCCTCAAAGACACAAAAGACTCTTCCTGTGGAGTTGTCTGCTTCCCCCAACTTCCTTACTAGACCCCCAGCATTTGTCTTACTGTATGAGTGTGAGACATGTTAAAATCCAGTGGCACCAAGGTATCATACAATAAAATAATGTGATTAATGCATAAGTAAAAGAAATTCCTATACATGCCCCTTCCTGATTTCTTATGTTTTAACATGTTTGTTACACTTACATGTTTCCAATTTCAAATGTTAACACAGATGTAAATATTAGAGATGGCACGATACCACTTTTTTATGTCCGATACCGATACCGATATCATAAATTTGGATATCTGCCGATACCGATATGAATCCGATATAGTGTTTTTTAATCAACAAAACTGTTTTTTAAAATATCTTGCTGCATTTTGCAAGTCTGCAAGTTCATACTCAAGTTTAAAACAACAACTACACTAAAGCTATTCTGTTATACCTGTATACAAAAAAAATATTTCATAGTTCAGCAATACTGATCAATCTAATAAACTTAGACCTACACCATCCTCCCTATTCTGGTATTTTAAAGAGTACTTAGCGTAAATATTAAGCAACCTAACTAATAGGGTTCCAACTCCCAGCAACAACAAAAATAAATAAATAAAAAATAGGAAACCACCTCTCACGCGACACCTCATGATGCTTAATCGACGTAATCAACCTTAATTTGATGCAGTGTAAAAAGAAAAAGCACAGAAATCAATTATTTTTCAAGAAATATTAAATAGATTCAACATCTTTCTTCAACAAAATTGCAGACATCAATTTTAATAGTTTAGACTGCAAAAACAAAATATTAGTGTGACTATAATATCCTACCTTATACATTATTCTTATAGCACATTTTTGTAGTATAACCAGGTGATGCAGAGAACTTTTGTAATTATTGCCCCACACCTCTACACAATAAGTCAAGTATGGTAGGACTAGTACACAGTATAACAAAAACATTGCATGGCAGTTTAAGAAGAACTTGGCTCTATTTATGATTGAGATACTTTTGGACACTTTATTTTGTATATGTCTGATGTGTGATTTCCAGCATAATTTGCTATCAATCATTACTCCCAAGAATTTTATTTCTGACACTACATCTATGACTACACCATCTATTTTTATTACAGTATCTACATTTACATTGTAATTCCCAAAGAACATTACCTTGGTTTTGCTCAAATTTATAGATAATTTGTTAACATCCATCCATATTTTTAATTTCCTTAACTCATTGTTAATGTTAAGTACTAGGTCACTATGGTCGTCGTTAGAATAAAAAATATTGGTGTCGTCAGCAAATATGACAAATTTTAATAACTTTGATACATTAAATATGTCGTTTATATAAAGGTTAAATAGAGTTGGTCCCAGAACTGATCCTTGTGGCACTCCACAGCTAATGCCCAAATACCCCGATTCAAACTCGCCCATCTTCACATACTGCTGTCTCTCAGTCAAATAACTTTGGATCCATTTCAAAGCCACTCCCCTAATACCATATCTGTCTAATTTTTTAAATAATCTGCTATGATTAATCGTATCAAATGCTTTCTTCAAGTCAATAAATATCCCTGCTGCATGTCTTTTTCTATCCAGACTGTTGGTTATCTCTTCTATTGCATCAATGATAGCCATTGAAGTTGACCTTCCTGTCCTAAATCCGTACTGACTTTCATTAATTAGTTTATGTTTGTCAATAAATTTACCTAGTCTATTATTATAAAGTTTTTCTAATATTTTAGAAAACTGAGGGAGCAGGGACACTGGTCGATTAGTGAAGATGTGTTTGTTTCCACTTTTATATATGGGTATAACTTTAGCTATTTTCATTTTCTTTGGGCATTTCCCTGTTTGAAATGATAAATTACATATATAAGCTAGAGGTCTGGCAATGCTATGTATGATTCGTTTAACTAATGTCATATCTATACCAAAACAATCAGTAGAGGTCTTGTTCTTACAGTTGTTAACTACATCTAAAATATCTAATTCAGTAACTCCCGACAAGAACATAGTCTTTGAATTTATTTCTATCAGTGACATTTCGCTGCGATTACTTTTTGGAATTGTTGTAGCCAGCTCCGGTCCCACATTTACAAAAAAGCTGTTAAAGCACTCCACCATCTCGTTTAGATTGTAATTGTCACTGTTATTATTAGTGAAATAATCTGGATATGAGCATTTTTTTGTGTTACCTTTAATAATAGTGTTAAGTATTCCCCATATCTCTTTAGTGTTGTTTTTATTTTTATGTATTAATTTAGTATAGTACAATTTCTTACTAGTTCTTAATATTTCCGTTAGTTTATTTTTATAATTTTTATATCTATACTCTGCTTCTTCAGTTCTTAGCTTAGTGAATTGTCTATATAAAGAATTTTTCTTCTTACAGGCCTTGTGTAGTCCTTTTGTTAACCACGGGCATTTAATAGATTTATTGTTGATACTGAATTGCCCGACTGGGCAGTTTTTATCGTACAGGCAGTTGAAGATATCCAAAAATATTTCAAAAGCACTATCCACATCATCTCCAGCATACACTGCATTCCAATCCTGATTCATCAAGTCCTGATAAAGGAGATTAATTGCATTTTCTGTTCTTACTCGTTTGTAGATATATTTCTGAGGTACTTTCTTACATACACTCTTAACGTCATACACTATAAATATTGGCAGGTGATCAGTTATATCACATACCATTAGTCCGCTAGCAATTATTAATACTTGGTATTAATAATATTAATAATACCAATCATCCTATTAATATAATTCTCGGTGGTCTTGTGATTGTTTGGATTTATCAAATCGATATTGAAATCTCCACAGATGAATAATATTTTATTACTTACAACTGAAAATATTTTTTCAATCCAATCAGTGAATACTTCTAGACTCGAACCAGGTGATCTATAAAGACAACTAACAATAATGTTTTTCTCTTTTTCATTGATAATTTCTATGGTTAAGCATTCAAGTAAGTCATTTATTGTCAATGTCATACTTTCCAATATTCGAAATTTAAATTTCCTATGGACATATATAGCAACACCTCCTCCTGCTTTGTTTGTTCTATTAACATAATTAAGATTATAATCCTTTAATTCAAAATCAACACCTTTTTCTTCTTTAATCCATGTTTCTGATACTGCTATAATACTAAATGGGTCGTGAAACTGTTGTAAATATTCCTCAATTGAACTGAAATTTGCATACAAACTTCTACTATTAAAGTGAATGATTGAGAATTTCTTATCAGTTTTAATTGAGGAATTATATTCTTTTTCAGAATAATATTTACAGTCATTTGGGTTGGCTAATAGGAAGTGGTTGTCAGGGTCTAATTGATCTTCTTGATCTAAAGCATTATGATCAGTATATTCGAAATGCTTCAATTCCAAATCCTCAAGGTTTAAACTCCGTTCTTGTGTTTCTAATTCATCTTTTGTCAGATTTAAGAAGTATTTAGATGTCATTGTATGAGTTTACGCTCCCTTAACTGACACAGGTTGTGCAGACCCTCAGTAGTATTCATTCATATTTATTCAATTCCTCTATATCTCTGATAATCACCACTTTAGCTTCCTCAGGCGTTCCTTTCAGTTTGATGTATACCTTACAGTTCATGACCCAAGTATTCTGTATCTTGTCCTGCTTCCTCATGATTCTGGCTTTTTTAGCAATGTCCGCATTTCTATTAATCAAATGATCATTCAGATAGACGTTAGTACCTTTTAGCTTTTTCCCTTGCTTCATTAATGCAACTTTGTTTTTTCTGCTGACAAACCTCAGGAACACCGCCGGCATGTTGTTCTTCGTGGGAAGAGGGTGACAGGCATCAACACTAGCATCCCCAGGCTTCTACCTTTCTACCTATAAAACCCGGAGAGCAGTCAAATGGTGGAAGTGGAAGCTAAATTGGCTAGTCATTCATATGTATATTAGGTCGTTACCTAGGAATTCTGGAGGGAGGGGAGTGGGGGTGAGTGATTGAGGGGGTTGGGGAGTGGAGTGTTTCAGTTTGCCATCTTAGGGAGAAATCAACACATGTCCTTTGTATGTCCTTTGTTGCTGACATTTATTGATGAAAACAGTACAAAAAAACCAACCATTTGTACACATATTTACATTTGTAAATATGTGTACAAATGGTTGGTTTTTTTGTACTAATGATAAAAAGTGAGTGAGTACATTTCAACATTTTCAGCAATCACTCACAATCCTGGCACTGCCACGGTATCTGTCGTCTGCATTTACCACATGTGTACCTGTAGCAGTGAACACATCGCACAGTGGCCTGATTTTTTTTGCATCTGTGTTTGACCTGACACGTGGCCCTTTTTCCAGGGCTCGGTGTGGAGTGGCATACCTGAGTGGTGAATTCATTGCGATCTGTCTGTCTAGTGGATTGAGGAATTTCCCTGCGAATCTTGTTGACTGTGCCGAGGATGGTGGTTTTCCGTCCAAGAAGTTTTTGCGCAAGTGAAAGCGATGTGAAGAAATTGTCCGTGGTAACATTTCTGCCCTTGTCTAGGAATGGTTCCATCAGCCTCATTACTACATTTTCAGAAAGTCTCTCCCCAGTGGGACGATTGGGGTCCTTGCCAAGATATGGGAAGACATTGCAAATGTACTTGGATTTTAGGTCGCAGGCCACCCAAAACTTGATCCCAAACTTGTCAGGTTTACTTGCAATATACTGCAGGAAACAGCACCGAGTCTTTGATGGGAAAAGCTGTTCATCAACGGTGATATGTAGACCAGGGTTGTAGCACGTGATGCAGTTGGTGACAAATGATCCCCACACACTGGAAATTGCAGCGAACTTATCAGTCTTTGCTCGATCACTGCGGGTGGACTTGTCATCAAAGCGTAGGTGTTGCATGATGTCTTGGAAGCGGTTTCGTGCCATAATTCCAATTATCTGTGGGTTTCCCAGGTTTGCTGACCAGCAGTCATTTAGAGATGGAACCCTGGTAACCCCCCGCAAGATGACAATTGCAATAAATGCCATTAGTTCAGGGAGGTCCATGAACCAATGAACATGCTCCATGCACCACTCAGCAGGCCATTTGTAAATATGTGTACAAATGGTTGGTTTTTTGTACTGTTTTTATCAATAAATCTCAGCAACAAAGGACATACACCCATGTGTGTTGATTTCTCCCTAAGATGGCAAACTGAAACACTCCAAGTTGGTGACTTTTGGAGATTTGTTTCCCTGGATGATTGAGAATGCATCAAGATGAAACACAAAAGGAAGCTCACCGCTTTTAGCAGCTCCCCCACCCCCTCAATCACACACCCCCACTCCCCTCCCTCCAGAATTCCCAGGTAACAGCCTAATATACATATGAATGACTAGCCAATTTAGCTTCCACTTCCACCATTTGACTGCTCTCCGGGTTTTATAGGTAGAAAGGTAGAAGCCTGGGGATGCTAGTGTTATGGCTTTATCTTATAGAACTCAATATCCCCGTGCTGGGCAAACATGTTTTGCAGCCGTTTGAGCTAAGATTTTAAAATTATTCACATAATGAAAACCTATACTTTGTTTCAGGCGAGTTTCCCATTCAAATGCATGTAACAGTGAGAAATACACAGTATATATACTGCAGGAAACAGCACCATCTGTAAATGACTGCTGGTCAGCAAACCTGGGAAACCCACAGATAATTGGAATTATGGCACGAAACCGCTTCCAAGACATCATGCAACACCTACGCTTTGATGACAAGTCCACCCGCAGTGATCGAGCAAAGACTGATAAGTTCGCTGCAATTTCCAGTGTGTGGGGATCATTTGTCACCAACTGCATCACGTGCTACAACCCTGGTCTACATATCACCATTGATGAACAGCTTTTCCCATCAAAGACTCGGTGCTGTTTCCTGCAGTATATTGCAAGTAAACCGGACAAGTTTGGGATCAAGTTTTGGGTGGCCTGCGACCTAAAATCCAAGTACATTTGCAATGTCTTCCCATATCTTGGCAAGGACCCCAATCGTCCCACTGGGGAGAGACTTTCTGAAAATGTAGTAATGAGGCTGATGGAACCATTCCTAGACAAGGGCAGAAATGTTACCACGGACAATTTCTTCACATCGCTTTCACTTGCGCAAAAACTTCTTGGACGGAAAACCACCATCCTCGGCACAGTCAACAAGATTCGCAGGGAAATTCCTCAATCCACTAGACAGACAGATCGCAATGAATTCACCACTCAGGTATGCCACTCCACACCGAGCCCTGGAAAAAGGGCCACGTGTCAGGTCAAACACAGATGCAAAAAAAATCAGGCCACTGTGCGATGTGTTCACTGCTACAGGTACACATGTGGTAAATGCAGACGACAGATACCGTGGCAGTGCCAGGATTGTGAGTGATTGCTGAAAATGTTGAAATGTACTCACTCACTTTTTATCATTATTTGTAAATATGTGTACAAATGGTTGGTTTTTTGTACTGTTTTCATCAATAAATGTCAGCAACAAAGGACATACAAAGGACATGTGTTGATTTCTCCCTAAGATGGCAAACTGAAACACTCCACTCCCCAACCCCCTCAATCACTCACCCCCACTCCCCTCCCTCCAGAATTCCTAGGTAACGACCTAATATACATATGAATGACTCCAGCATTTGACTGACTGCTCTCTGGCTTTTAAAGGTAGAAACGCAAAATGATGACTCCGCGGGGGTCTAAGGTAGAAAACCAAAATGACTGCTCTCCGGGGGTCTAAGTGTCAATGGTATTTACATCCAAGTGTATATTTTTAGACGCAAAAAAAGACACCACCTGTTGCTCCGTCGAGTTCTCCTCCCGTAAGCCGGGTTCTTCATTGTTACCGGAGGTCACAGCATGAGCATAAGAGCGGGGTTTGATCTTAATTCCAGTCACAATAACATCATTTATCCTTGAGTATTGCTCCAAATCCTCAACTTTCTTCTCTAGCTCTGTTATTTTTTTGTCCCGCTCAGCAAGGCGTACACGCAACTCTGTAACTTCCTGCACTAGGTTAAGTATTTTGTCTTGTTTAATTTTGATGTCATTTACATCCTGTGATAGGAAGTCCAGTGATCTTTTGATATCCTCCGCCTCCTCCAAGGCTGAGTTTTTCTTAGGTGGCATTGTCAGGGGTAGTCCAGAGTCTTTAACGCCGAGACTACCGATGGCTTCTTGATTAGCTGATTAGCCACAGTGCAAAGTTAGCTGTTGTGCTAGTTATCTTCTCCCTCACCGAATGTGAAGACCGATCATTTAAAGATGATCAATTTCCACCACAGCACAATCAGTACTTTACCTCACACTGCACATTCACCCCTCATCTCCGGGTTTAGGAATAATAGCTTGGTGCAGTCCTCAGTTTTGACATTGATAATAATTTCGGCTTGTGAACTCAGTTGCTACCCGTCGAACTCAGTTGCACTGGCAGAACCAAATGTCATCCACTCCTCACTGAAGTCGTCCACCGGTCCAACCACTTTCGGTCGCTAGCTGCTCCTCCGTCGAGCCGCCATGTCTTCCATTTTCTGATGATTGCTCCCACAGTTGATTTTTTCACACCAAGCTGCTTGCCTATTGTAGATTCACTCTTCCCAGTCTGGTGCAGGTCTACAATACTTTTCCTGGTGTCCTTCGAAAGCTCTTTGGTCTTGGCCATGGCAGAGTTTGGAGTCTGACTGTTTGAGGCTGTGGACAGGTGTCTTTTATACAGATGATGAGTTCAAACAGGTGCCATTCATACAGGTAACGAGTGGGGGACAGAAAAGCTTCTTACAGAAGACGTTACAGGTCTGTGAGAGCCAGAGATTTTCCTTGTTTGAGGTGACCAAATACTTATTTTCCACCCTAATTTACGAATAAATTCTTTACAAATCCTACCATGTGAATTCATGGATTTTTTTTTTCACATTCTGTCTCTCACAGTTGAAGTGTACCTCTGGTGCAAATTACTGACCTCTGTCATCATTTTAAGTGGGGGAACTTGCACAATCGGTGGCTGACTAAATACTTTTTTGCCCCACTGTAGTAAAGAGGGCTGAACTGATGAAGCAGCAACATCATATACAGTAAATAACACAGTAATGTTCAACAGAAACAGAATGAAAGAAGTGTGTGTGTGTGTGTGTGTGTGTGTGTGTGTGTGTGTGTGTGTGTGTGTGTGTGCGTGCGCGCGTGCGTGCGTGCGTGCGGCACTGGATATAGCTATTGGTGAGTTGCTTCTGCAAAAAAACAGTAACGTTTATGAAGTTTCTGGTTGAGAATAAGAGCAAGAACATTTGATATTAAACACACAGTTATCATTCATGCTAAATGAAAAAATTATGCTGAAAGTACCAAAACTTGCAAGACAAATCAAAATACACCATTAATGTTACAGTAAATGTCAGTGTACCACGCCTCACCAAAACTAAACTGCGCTAGAAATCACGCTATGTTTTGTTCTGTCCTAGCCAAAGGCAGCGGTACTAGTGAAAAGTCAACATGATGCTGAAGGCTCATTGCACACTGCACATAAACAACAGAGCCTTCCCAGGAATTCTTTTTGCTAAAACATAAGACTTTTTTCATTTTGAAATTTGGGTTCTTCTCTTTGGTTGACTGTTCATATAAGCCAGGGGTGTCAAACTCAATTGCACAGGGGGCCAAACCTCAAGGCACACTTTAGGTCGCGGGCCAAACAAGATAAACATTTATTGAACACACTAAAACAATGTTTGTAAACATAAATATGAATAAAACAGAAAGGAATATAATTCCAGAATAAATAAACTTAAAAAAAATGAACTTTAACTTTAAATATTTTGGTCTCCATAAAAATCTATCCTGTCAAAATGATGCAAGTTAGAAATAGAAATATGAACATGCTGCCAGAACAAGCTGGGGCATTGCTTCAGGAATGGAACTAATAAACTCTGCGGGACATTCAGTGTCGTACTTTCCCTTGAGTGTATCATTACACTGCAGCTCCATTTGAATCTGCACAGGTGCACAGGTGCCACAACTGTAAAGGTGTTGTGAAGCAGCTCGAAATTTTCATTTTGTGCTTCAAAGTCACCAAAGCGCCGCAAACTCAGTGCGCTCAGTTTATCAGCAAAGTGCACATTTGGGAACATTGTTGCGCTGACTTGGTTCAACATTACTTGGCAACAGGGAAAGTGAGGCAAGTTGCACTGGTGCATTTGTGACAGCTTCACTTGAAATGCCTTCACCACATCATACATGCCATGTCCATGTCCTTGCTGAGCTCAAAAACTCTATTGAGAATTTTCCCCCAACTCAGCCAACGGACCTCTGTATGATAAGGAATGTCGGCAAACTCTGAATCTATTTCCCACATAAAAGACTGAAACTGACGGTGTTTAGTTCGGATAAAATTTGCGGTTTGCGTTACGGTGATCATTACATGCTCCATTTTTAGGACTTTACCACACAGCGTTTCCTGGTGTATGATGCAGTGATATGCTGTTAACTCACCGGTACAGTTCTCCTGCATCTTTACTCACATCCTGCTGACTAGTCCACTTTTTTCACCGCACAACACCGGTGCTCCATCTGTTGTAAGTCCAACAAGTTTGTCCCAGGGCAGTTTCATGTCGGTTACACTTTGACATACGTTTCTGCTCAGACTCACATTTGCCAAAATCTGCGTTTTGTCTGGACACAAGACGTTGCACACCTTCATCATGCAGCTCTTCAGAAACTCTCCCTCAGTAAATGGCCGGGCTGATTTGACTATCTCCTCTGCTACAATAAAACTTGCTTTCACAACAGCTTCACTTTGTGATTTTGCTCTGGTGAAAAACGTCTGCTGAAATATCAGATTCTTCTTTAGCTCTTCTACTTTCTGTAGTTTCTGTAGTTTCTGCTCTGCATTTAGGTTTTTCAGCTAATCCTGATGTTTTGTCTTAAATTAAATTCCTTAATTACAGCCACATTAGTTCCACTAATAAGACACACGGGTTTACCGGCAATGTTTGTAAACATATATTCAGTCTCCCACCGGTGCTGAAAGACTGTTTTCAGAATCAACTTTTCTCTTGCCATTGTGAGGGGCTAGCTTCGCAATAACAGAAGTTTGACTTGATTGAAGCGGGAATGTTCCCAGCTAGCCTAGCATTGGGCTAGGAGGCTGCAGCGCTGCATTTTGGGATCTGCAGTTTGTGTGTTATTAGCGCCTCATATCGCCGGCCATGCATAACAATAATAATAAATCTATATATGTCATGTTTTGGCTGTGTGGCAGGCAGGAGAGGACCCAAACGCAAACTCACAGGGACAGAACTTGAACTCAAAAGCACAGCTTTTATTGCTGGAAAAATAGAACACAGGCAATACAAAACTAAACTGGGAAAAGCTAATCATAACGTATACCAGGAGACACGGGGAGACTCACACACAGCATGAGGGAGACTACGACACTGACAAAGAGAAACACAGGGCTTAATTACACAGAGGGATAACGAGGGAATGAGACACAGAAGGAGAGCACAGCTGGGAGTAATCAGGCTGGACGAGACAAGGGAAGCAAAACTAGAAACACTCACATGAGACATGGACCTTCAAAGTAAAACAGGAAACACACTGACTGAACTCTAAACATGCAAACTTAACAGCAACTGAGAAGACAGAATATAGGGACCAGAAACATGGTACAAAGAGGTCACAGTAGACACAACATTGAACACAGGGAAGCCATATTACAAAGCCAAAGAACTAAACCTATGATAACAATAACTGAAATCTAGGGAAAGAAGAAACAGTACAACAAAGGACTCAAAACATAATCCATAATATAAAAACACGAGAGGCAGACATGAAAACACAAGACAACAGACGTGTCTGTCAGAGATGTGGCCCGTGGGCCTTGAGTTTGACACATGTGATATAAGCAGTGTGTTGGAAGCAAAACAGTCAAGTCAGACGCAGGTCTCAAATTTATTACTTCTCGAATACTCAAATTCAAGGTCATCAGATCCATTTTTGTCCAGAATAAAAAGAGTAAATAAAGGTCAGCACCAATTCTCCATGTGTCCCTGCACGCATAATGTACTCATTTAATAATGATGACAACATGGTGTCACCATTAGCTTCTATCAAACAGTGTGGGAGTCCATATGCTCTACAATGGAGATAAGTGATCTTACCCATCAAATACCGTATCACTTATCTGATTTAAAAATAAACAGTAGTGGACTTCTGAATCACCCAGAATAAGATGTTTCACTTAATATGATGAAAAAACATGAAAACTAGGGCTGGGCGATATGGCCTAAAATCAATATCACGATAAATTGAGCAGTTAACCTCGATAACGATAAATGGACGATAACCACCCCAAGTGCCAAAAAAACAAACGTTTTTTTTTTTTTCATTTGATGGGGCTGTGGCAGGCAGCATAGTTCCTCCAGTCATTTTGATAATATTATTCCCCCTAGACCTATCCATTGCAATTATATTATTACCACTTTAAAGGACTGTAAAATGTCACTGAAAATAAATGAAGACAATAGTAGTAAGTACTTTTAGTGGTTAAGATTTATTAACTGAACAAAATAAAAAGTGTAGGATACAATATGTAACCATGCTCTCTAAAAAATGTGTATCCCTTGTAAACAAAATAGTTTAATAATAAATATGTTTCACATTGGCTATTCACAAACTAAACAATGATTGTGCAAATGTAATGCCATCATGGACAAAGGCCTATCTCTGATGGGAGTTCGTATCTCTTGTCAATTATTTTCATGAAGTGTCTGAACCCGTTGCGTTCCACTGTAGCAATAGGAGCCATGTCTTTTGCTATCTGGTAGCCTATAGCATTTGTGATTTCTTGCCATCTTTTTGAAGTTCGCTCATATAGTTGAGTACTAGCAAATGCTTCGGTTATTGACCGCTGCCTGGTGGAGGAAGACGTTTTTGCTGGTCCTCCTAATCTCTTCTCGCTTTGAGCTTTTTTTATGTCTTCGAATTGAATCACATGGTTGTGCTGCAGGTGGTGGAAGAGGTTGGTTGTGTTACCTTGACTTGACGCAACAGTCTTTTTGCATAGTTTACATTTAACAATTTTTTGATCAATATCATCCTTGTTGAATCCAAAATGTTGCCAAACGATTGATGATGCATTTTTTTTGTTAACAAGCGTCTCCTCTTCCTCCTCCACCAGCTCTACCTCCGTCGCTGCTGCTTCAACATTTAAATCGTCCTCCATTTGTTCACCCGTGTCTCGTCTTGTTACAGGTAGTAGAGTCATGTGACTCCACCCCGTCAAGTCTGTAACGTAGCACAGCGTCTTAAAGGGACATGAACATCGCCAACCTGCACATGCCTTTTCTTTTTTTTTTAAATACCGAATTTACCGACATGGGCAAAATGACGTCGATGAGAGTCATAAATTTCGGTAACGATAAATTTTTGATATATCGCCCAGCCCTAATGAAAACAAAATAACACTTCTGTCTAGTATGGCATTTTTCTTTTGAGGTCAAAACTTAGACTCTGTCAAGGAGGTCCCCTGTATCTAGAACCAAGTAAAGACCTTGTTGAAGGCTAATGGTTTAGTCAGCTGTAATGCGTATGGTATGCACACACTGCCTTGATATCTTGGTGTTTAAGAGATGCTTTGACAAAGTTTTCTAGCCCTAGCTAGCAAACTTTGGTAGGCAAGCAGGTTAACAGCTCCAAGGAACTGAACCACTGGGAACTGGTTCTTCACAAGAACTGCTGGAGAGGAAGGATAGTGGATATATTGGACAAAAGACGTTGAACATGGAGCTGTCAGGGAGGAGGAAAAGAAAAATACCACAAAAAACCAGTCACAGTGAAATGAAAGTGGACATGGAGAAGGTTGACGTGTCAGAGGAAAATGCAAGAGAAAGGATTAGATGTAGGCAGATGATCCACTGTGGTGACCCCTAAATGGACCAGCTGAAAAAAGATGTACTGCACAAACTCATGTTGACCATCATCAACGTATTGACAGATACATATTTGTTATATTTGGAGTTCAGAAAAGAGAACCTACTGTACATTTGTTATCTTTACTCAAAGGCATATTAATAAAAGTAATAACTGGTGGCAAATATGGGAGTATGCATAGCTGGACTGGCCATCGGGCATACCAGGCATTTGCTCGGTGGGTGATTTTTCGTTTTTATGGGCCGATTATTTTTTATTTTTTGTAACGGCATGAACAATGAGAGGTGGTGGATTGGCCAGATGCTGGCCGATGTGTAAAAATAACTCAGTTGTTTGGTGGTGGCTATGGCGGAGCTTCCACAGAGGCCAGCGGGTGGATGAGGGAAGGAGAGGCAGGAGGAGGAGAGACCCGAGGCGGCTGCCGGTGTTCTGACAAAACGTCCTACCGTAAGTGTATGCACATTTCTGCTGTCACAGAGTAATTCCAGCACAAATGTAAGTAGGTATGACGGTTTGCCACTTAACTTTGCCCATCAGAGTATGCTTGTAGCTCACATTCATGAAGCCAGGACGGTTTGCCACTTCATTTTATCCGTTAAAGTATGCTTGTAGGTCACATTCACAAAGGTAGCATGGTTTGGCACGTAATTTTACCCGTCAGAGTATGTTTCTAGCTCTTATTAACAAAGGTAAGATGATTTGCCACTGAATTCTAGCTGTAAAATTATGCTTCTAGCTCATGTTCACAAAGGTAGGACGATTTGCCACTTAATTATAGCTGTTAAAGTATGCTTGTACGTCACATTTACAAAGGTAGGACGGTTTGGCACTTAATTTTACTCATCAGAGTATGTTTGTAGCTTATATTCACAAAGGTAAGATGCTTCGCAAGTGAATTTCGTGTTGTGCGCATGCGTGGAAACAACGGGTAGGATGGTTTGTCAGGTAGGATGGATTCCCAGAACACCTGTCCGAGTGTCAGGTGAACTGAACTTCAGGTAAGAAGTTATGACCTGCAGTCTATCTGGGTCAGATATAAACCAAGTTTAGGTGGAGTTTATTTTCGTTATTCTGACTTTCACAGTCAGTTACAATAACTCGTACTGCGTACTAGCTAGGATGACGGAGTTTCTATACAGCTGGGTGGGTGCTATGATGTTACTGAAAGTGAACTTTATTTTATTCATAAGGTTAGTTGTAGAGTTGCCAACCGCTCCTTAAAAATGGAACGGTCCCTCATTCAGAGAAAACATTACGCGTTTCATATTGAGCTGAGAAGGAATGCAGTTTGTCCCGTACTTCAGCTACAATGGAAAAAGACACAAAGCTGGATTTATTCTGTGTTTACGCTGCACAGCTGCCTCTTCTTCTCTCATTCTCTCCCCTCCCTCTCCTGTTTCTACTTCAGTCATGAAACTGATCAATGATCAGCTGATCGGCTTTTCTCTCTTGTTTGTTTATCGCCCACTTTGCGCCAGAAAGAGGAAACCAGCAGATGTCGCGTTAAACAACAGCAGCACGTTTAAGCTTGATCAGCTGTTGTTAGAATGTATTTAATATTAATTTCTAGTATCAGCTGATGTTTGCTGGAGCCACAGCTGTAAAAGCTGCTGGTCATGATATTGGTTTGGATATCCTTGTCACGGTCTGGAGGGCAGACCGTGGGGGATGTAGGAGAAAGGACCCAAACGCTGGACTTAATGAAATGAACAGTGGGTTTATTTACAGTGAGGTAAATGTACACCACACATTGAATCTCCAAAAGTGCTCCCTCGACTCCCGTGACGTGGCTTCTCCCAAGTGCTGGTATCCCGTGCTCTCTGCCCCTGTGCCTTCACACACCCCGTGTGTCTTGCAGTCCTGTGTTCCACTGTCCTCCTGGGGAAAAACACAGACACAGCCGTTATGGCACCAACTCCGGCAGGCATACACTTTAACAACACTAGAAACACTGACATGGAGTCTAACTCAACGATCCTGCGCCGGAGGAAGCTCCATCGCTCTGTTAAGTAGCTCCCCCGACGATCCTGATCAGAAGCAGGTGTGTGGTAAGCTAGGCGTGACCAGCAGCTGGCAGGGCCACACCCATCAGGCCTGCAGGTGGCTGTCCTTCATCCTCCAGCCTCACACACATACACACACCAGCATTGAACACAAGAACACAGTGCAGCAAACATACATCCAATACACTAATAACAATAAAGGTCCACACTGTTCACGAACCCCGAGTCCCCGGAACCGGGTCCGTGACAATCCTGGTGAGAGGGAAAGATGAAGATGAAACCAGGAGAATCATCACAGCTAAACAGGTGATGGAGAAACTGGTTTACCTTTTAGGTGAAGGGAAGTTATACATTGTTTCTGAGAAATAACACCAGGATCCTTTTGTAAGCAGCTGACAGCTGGTAACTGTGCAGGGGCTGGTCTAGCAAAGTTTTGCCAGGGGGGCAGGTAGGGCATTGACAGGGAGAGGGGGGCACAAAGAAATACTTTTCTTTCTTATTCTCATTTAAAATGTCTCGCTTTTATTAAATAATTATCTGAATCTTACAACCAAAGCTTTTATCTGATGTAAAATGTATAGAAATCATACATATAGCAACTGTCACAACAGCGTCTGTTTTTATTCAAAGGCTTTATGGCTTTTCCTGTAATACCTGGTGGGCTGGTCTCTAGTCAAAATGCCCGGGCTGATTTTTTGTCCCAGTCCAGCCCTGGGAGTATGTGTGTCTTTACAAGTGAATTTCACAATGAAAAGGCGCAAACTGGTCTGACAAAAACAAATAAAGAAACAAAAAAAACAAAAAAACAAAGATACCGCAGTATAGAAAAGAGCTTCTGAAGCAAGTTAGATGTTTTAGTAGTGAGAGATACTTTGTTTGTCACTTTTAGTGGAAATTGGCACATCAAATCAAAAGGCAGCAGACAGTGCTGGAATCCAAAAGTAAACCTGGCAGCCGTTTTAAATACTGTTTCAATTCTTGCTTTGCACAATCACAGAAAAATACATGGTATTGCCACTACCACAGGCATGTCTTTATCATCAGGGCAAAGGTCAGAGAAGAGCTCTAAGTAGTCTACCTCACACCAGCATGTTCTGCATCAGGCTTACAGACAGATCGTGTTAAAACTTATTGGACTGATTAAGGAGCTCTTGGTGTGTTTTGTGTGTGTGCGTGTGTGTGTGGCTAAAAGATAAGCAACAGCATAGCTGCACTCCCTTAGAGGCCTGTATAATTCAATCTGCAGAACCTTCAGAGAGTGTGTCTGAAACACTGTCTGCTGCTGGATCAAAGAGGGGTAATTGCCTATAGTCAGTGTTTGAACTCACACACACATGAGACAAGGCCTTGTTCTTTTTCCTGTTCACCACACTGAAGGCTCACGTTCTGCCTTCTGACTTAACAGAATGGCTAAGATAAAGTGCCTTTTCTTTGGTTCTCCTTTGTGCAGCATGCATATGTGTCTATAAAACCAGTATATCTACCAGTGTTCTTTTCATTGTAGCCCTGTCTTGTTGTTGTGTTTAAACACATCACTGTTTCTCACTTTATTTGTGTAAACTGGACTAGTTGAATGCTTTCCAGCATTTATTTATCCACTAGAAATAACTTTTAGCATCTTTTCTGTAGTTGAAAGCAGGAAAACTAAGTTAATCTTAGTTCTGCAGGCTCATGGAGGCTGCTTTACATCTGCTTTTCATCCCAATGATTTGGCACCCCCCTATATCAGAGACCCTTCACTAGAGCTGGGCGATATGAGATTTTTTCATATCACGATATGTTTTTTTTTTTTCATTTCAGGCGATAACGATATCTATCACGATATAAGCCAAATAACTATATTTGTAAGATTTAAATGTGCCATTGCTCACAAGTAAAATGTGAAATAATCAGCAGCTTGTTTTTATTTAAATATTTATTTCCCATAATAAGTTCAACAGGGTAGATGTACTTAAGGAACATGAGACTTTTTCAGATAAATAAAGGCAAATATTGCAAACTACACAAAAGGCAGCCGCTAAAGCGTTTAAGTTTCAAAATAGAACAAACGAAACAGACTAAATTGTCAATTCCACTTAGAAACAAAATATTAATTCTAAAAATAAATCTTAGTTTGTTTTACAGAAGAACAGACAAAACTGACTAACTTTTGTCAATATCAAATAAACTGAGAACTAAAAGGAAATTCTCAATCTCTCCTTGTTGTATAGCTTAGCTTTTCAAACAGTTTTAACAGTTACTTTAGTCTGACAAAAGCCGAATGACGAATTAGCGCTTCCAGTCAGAGACTGAGGCTACGTCCACACGTACACGGGTATTTTTGAAAACTGAGATTTTCCGTTTTCGTTTTAAAAAATAATCCCGTCCACACATAAAGGCAGAAATGAAGGAAAACGCTGCTATGAACATGCCAAAGCAGCAGGTGGCGCTAGATTCCTAACCGTGCAGAAATGTTGGCCAATCAGAAGTCTAGAAGCCTCGGTGGGAAAAAGTAAACAAAGCTGGGGCACAGAAGCAGAACCGAGTCGTATGTGTGGACGGACAGTAACTGTGTGTATATGTAAGCATTTAAACACTGCAGAGAGTACAATTAACAGTAACAGTATTGTAGAAATTCATTTCACCGAAACAATAACGTGGCGCACAGTGTGACGCATGCACCAGTTTATTGTATTTCTCTCTGTTTTTTGTCAGACTTGAAATAGCCGAAATACCTTCACACTACGGAACTTCTATGGCTCTTCCGTTCGACAATCTCTCCGGCATTGGAACCATCATCTGTTTTCTCTTCGGTCACGCTCGGTTGATTTTTCTAGTCGGCACACTCATTTCCTCCATTACGCGCTGGCTCCATTACCCGCTGGCTGCTTCCCAAACAAACACACGTGCGGCTTGGCACTTGTGCTGTACGTAACAAGTCACGCGACGTGACGCTGCGGCTGTGATTGGTTCGGCTCTGCGCTACTTAATTTGGATTGGCTGACCTTTTTTTTTTTTTTTTTTTTTTTTTTAAGAGGACAAGAGCGGCGAGGTCTATCGCGATAGCTTAATTTCTCTATCGAGTAAAAGTTATATCGCGATACATATCGTTATCGTTCTATCGCCCAGCTCTACCCTTCACCATTACACCCCTTCCCATGCCCTCCATTCAGCTTCAACTGCTCTGACTACTCCTCACTTCAAACTTAACACCAAGGGTGCCCTAGCTTTCAGTCATACTGAACCTTGTCTCTGGAACTCATTACCACTACACCTTCATCAGCAGTCAGTGTTTTACATTTTTATTATTATCTTTTAATACTAATAATAGGAAACCAGCAGCTGAACAACAGCAGCACGTTTAAGCTTGATAAGCTGTTGTTAGAATTTATTTAATATTACTTTCTAGACCAGGAACCTTTTCTATGTAGCTGACGGCTGGTAACTGTGCAGGGGCGGATCTAGCAAAGTTTAGCCAGGGGGACCGATAGGGCATGAACAGGGAAAAGGGGGCACAAAGACATACTTTTATTTCTTATTCTCATTTAAAATGTCTAGCTTTTAATAAATAATTATCTGAATCTTACACCCAAAGTTTTAATCTTATGTAAAATATATATAAGTCCATTACTGTATATAGTAACTGTTAAGTCTAATATACCCTAATAAGCTATAGTACTTTTTCCTTTGGGAAGGTACCATCTGTGCAGTCTGCAATTCTGTTGAAGAAAGATGTTGAATCTATTTAATTATTCTTGAATTTTTTTTTTATTTCTGTGCATTTTTTCCCACACTGCATCAAATTAAAGTTGATTACTTCGATTAAGCATCATGAGGTGGAGGGTGGGGGGTTCCCTATTTTTATTTTTATTTTTGCTGGGAGTTTGCAACACTAATAGTTAGGTTGCTTCATATTTCTGCTAAGTACTGTTTAAAATACCAGAATAGGGAGGATGGAGTAGGTTTAACTTTATTAGATTGATCAGTATTCCTGAATTATGAAATATTTTGGGTGCAGTGTATTTTTTACATACAGGTATAACAGAATAGCTTTAGTGTTGTTGTTTATTTAAACTTGAGTATGAACTTATACAAAATGCAGCAAGATATTAAAAAAACAGTTTTATTGATTAAAAAACACTATATCGGATTCATATCGGTATCGGCAGATATCCAAATTTATGATATCGGTATCGGTATCGGACATAAAAAATCGGACTTTCAATGTTGTGATTATAGCTGTTCCACAACTCGTGCTACTCATGGTCATTAATTAATTGGCATTGATCAATAGGCTTTGATCAGTGGTTGTTGATCAATGGTCATGACAATTTTGCATAATAATGATCAAGACACTGACCTCACAGCCCATTGTTCACCACTGGTGCCAATTTCAGTCATTATGGATATGTACTGTTTATAAGGTTGGGGAAACCTGCAGTCAGCTGGGACTAAAGGGGAGAGTTTTGCGTTCAGTGCTTTTTATTTCCACACACAGCTCACTCTGCTCAGCCTGCTCAGTCCTTTCCTCCTCCTCCTCCAGACCCCATCAGCTACTGAAATAGGGGTAAACCATAATTGGTGCAGGACAATGATCCAAAACACACTCGTCTTTGCAGAATTCAAGCGTGAACCAACTTTTTATAGTCATGCCACAGCATCTCAGTCGGATTCTGACTAGGCCACTCCAAAGTCTTCATTTTGTTTTTTTTAAGCTGGCCGGTGTGTTTTGAATCATTGTCCTGCTGCAGAACCCAAGTGTGTTTGAGCTTGAGATCATGAAGAGATGGCTGGACATTCTCCTTCCAAATGTTTTGGTAGACAGCAGAGTTCATCCTTCCATTTACCACAGCAAGTTTTCCAGGTCCCAAGGCAGAAAAAAAGCGCCAGACCATCACACTACCACCACTATATTTTACTGTTCATATGATGTTCCTTTTCTGAAATACTTTGTCACTTTTGTGCCAGATGCAACCTTCCAAAAAGTTCAACTGTTGCCTCATCTGAATATTTTCCTGAAAGTCTTAGGGATCATCAAGATGTTTCCTGTCAAAATGCTGACCTTGAATGACCCCAGTGAGGTCTGCAGTTCTTTGGATGTTGTTCTGGGATCTTTTGTAACCTCTTGGATGAGCCGTTCCTGTGCTCTTGGGGTAATTTTGGTAAGCTGGCCACTACTGCGAAGGTTCACCACTGTTCCATGTTTTCGCCATTTGTGGATAATTGCTCTTACTGTGGTTTGGTGGAGTCCCACAGCTTTAGAAATGGATTTTACAGACCGAGAGGTTCTGAATTTCCTTAGATTGCAGCAAGATGTCTGGCTTTTGAGAATCTTTTGATCTACTGTGCTTTGTTAGGCAGGTCCTATTTAAGTGATAGGTTGATAATAATAATCAGGCATGGATGTGGCTAGAGAAAATGAACTCACTTTTTAAAGATGTGATTTAACATGTGAGTTAAAATGTCAAAATCTATGTACTTCATCAAATTATCTAAAGCCTTCCAGCAGGTACTACTGGAGTCTTTCTTGGGCCACTTCTGGACCCTGTCATTGTGTTTGACACCTCAGCTTCATGACCACAGTGTGTCCATCTTCTGAAGGGTGCTTCAGTAATGATACCACACCATGTTACACATATTATAGATATACATATTTCGAAGTAGTTTCTTGAACTTGACAAAGAGCTCACTGCAGTCAAATGGCCTTCAAAGTCATCACCAAATATCATTCTATAGCATCACTGGTATGTGGCGGAAAAGGATATTCACATCATGTATGTGCAGCAACTGCCTGATGCCATCATGGTAAATGGACTGAATCTTATATAATGCTTTTCTACTCTCCCAAAGTACTCAAAGCACTGTATACAACACAACTGTATACCTGCAGGCCTGAAAGTGATGTTCTCCTCTATGGAGGACAAATTATTTTTTGGAGTGGCACAAATAATTTGTGTGCCACATTATTTGATGCAGAACATCCGATTGTTCTGTAAATAGTTTGAAATGGTTATTTAAAAAACCCGGCTTGGCTGCATCTATAGGTAAATAGCTGCATATAACTTTGTTGTTTGCAAAACTTGTGCATAGGTTTTTAAAATTTACAATTTGTATTTGCGTTTCAAGTTATGAAAATGATTTGTTAAACATGTTTGTGGTTTTTACAGTAAAAAAAATATAACGTTTTTCCACTTGAATTTTATGTTTTTTTGTCTCATTTTTGATCAGTTGACCCTTTAAAACCTGAACCATGGAATAACTGCCAGAAATCTTTTTTTTTTTTAATAATGGAGTGTTTGTTGAACTTTTAAATATATATAAATATATATCTATAGACCCCAGAGAGTAAGTAGGAGTTACTTTTCTTAGTAATAAGTTACTTTTATAAAATTGTAACTCAGTTACTAACTCAGTTACTTTTTTGAAGAAGTAACTAGTCACTATAACTATTACTTTTTCAAAGTAACTTGCAAACTGATCATGAATATTTAAAGTTCTAAGGCAATCCTAGTTGTTGAGATGTTTCAAATCAGACAATCTTTTAAATGTTTGGATATGTTCTTCATCAATCATTTTATGTATTGTGGAAAGTTTTAATACCTTTTTACGTAAATTCTGGCAAGTACATACAACTTTACTTCCATAGCACCTTTGCAAAGCAAAATTGTATTTATTATTTATCCCAAGCTATTATCTCTTGCCTAAACCTAACCAAAAAGTACTAGACAGTGGAAAATATTGTGCAGAAGTTTTGCGACTTTGTGCTCCTTTATCCCTGAAGAAGGCATTGCGACAAATTTACCCAAGAGACCTCTTCTACTCAGTCTGTGTTTTTTTATTCCAGCACAGTCACACTCTTTTCACCATCAAACGTCCTCTGAAGCACCAAGGGGCTAGCTTGCAGCTTTGACGGAAAGCTGCCTCTCATGTTGGCGTGAAAACAATGCAAAGGGCTTGAGCACTCTCTAGAACAAACTTGTGTATGTGTTTCCCAGATTAACTGTGCGTTTACAGAGCCCCATCCATCTGTGTAAGAGTCTGGATTGATGTTTAGCTAAGGAGCAAAAAAATCTTTACAATGGAGTAAATCCCCCAACTCTAATTCTCATTCCCAAGGAGCACTCCATGTACTCTCCTTCCCATCTGGCCTTTCTGATCCCGTATTTCATATGGGCAGACGTTTCCCTTCCACATTACTCTAAATCATAGATGAAGAAAGAAGGGATAGAGAATCTGAAGAACAGAGGGCAGATGATTAATAATGTTATGGTCTCAGATTATGCAAAAACAAAGGAGCAAGTCAACTGTATTAGAATATGAGTTCAGAGTTCAACCATATTATGACAAAGAGGTTCTGGAAGTGGTTCATCTACAGTTTAAATGCTCTGGCCCAGTTTACAAGTTTAAAAAACGTGACCCAGTTTATCTGCATTGTTAAGCACTTTGTTTGTAGTGAGCTACAAACTGCAATTTATCTTCATGACCATATTAGAAGTATAATAATATGCTTTGTAGCAGCAACCTTTTTTCTACATATTGCTGTTGAACTGTGAGGTATTTACTTAAGGGAGACTTACTTTTTTCTTTACACACGAAGGGATGGCACCAAGGTCTTGTGCTGGGAAACATAGAAGAAAACCTCAAGAGCTGAATATTATAAGATGGACTCATGCAAGATTTATATTTAAAGCATCCCTAGCCAGAGAGATAATCTGTGGGTGGAATACAGATCTCACTGTACCTTTTACCAAATAAATGTAACATTTGTAAAAAGCAGGTGCAAAAATTGAAGCACTGTATTGTCAAGACAAGATCAGATAAGACAAGACAAGGTAAGATTTGGGGTGGCACTAGCTCAGGTGGCAGAGCGGCTCAGCCACTAACCAGAAGGTCGGTGGTTCGATCCCAGGCTGCTCCAGTCTGCATGCCAAATATCCTTGGGCACGATACTAACCCCATGTTGCTCTCCGATGCATCCATTGGAGTGTGAATGTGTAGTTGTTAGATACTTAGAAGTGAATGGGTGTGATTGGGTGAATGAATTAGCTGTATAAAGCGCTTTGAGTGCTTGGACAGAGTAGAAAAGCGCAAGATAAGACCTTTATTAGTCCCACACATGGGAAATGGTCTTCATGTACAACGCATTTAGACTGTAGATTGTTTAAAATATGTTTCCAGGCACCAAATCCATGTTAGCATTTTGGCTGCAGCCACATTTGTAGTTTGGAGCCAGAAGTAAATATATTTAAATGAGGGTGAAGTGCTAAATTATAAGCTACTGTTAGCAAGCTGCTTGCGTAAACTGTGCAAGTGCAATGTACAGACACAGATATCTGCTAATTAGTTCTAAATAACATACTGAAGCACAGATTTCAAGCAGGCTGTGCCACACAGAAAGCCATATTATTAGTCATATAAGTCCAATCATGGTGGAGAGGCCGATTCAGCCATTCCAGTTAGGGTGAAACCAACAGACACCAATGCACTGTATCTCGCCTCTTTGCCCATCTGTTATAGTGGCTTTGCTGCTAATTCTGTTAACCGTACAGTCGTTATAAGCATGGGGAAACTATCAATAGAAACCAAAACTGTTTTTTGTTCCAGGCTTTAAAATTGTATTTTATTGCTACTTAGTTGGGCATTTTAACACAGTAGTTTTAAGATCGGCAGGACGCAGACCATGTGGAGTAGAAAGAGGACCCAAATGCAGACGACACAGCTAGGCAGGAAAAGGTTAACAGATAATGAACCATTTATTAATAATAAATAATAATTTGTATCAATAATACAAAACAGACAGGCAACAGTGAACTAAAAAAAAAACTAAACTGGGAAAGACTAGGAAATGGGAACATGAAACCTGATAGACAAAGGACAACGGAAGACTGAGACAATAAATACACATTTGAACCATGTTATATACCTGGAGACAGCTGGGGAACACAGCAGGAACAAATCAGACATAACGAGACAACTGAAGCAAACTGAATATAACACACAAGAGACAATAGACTATCAAAATAAAAAGGGAAACTGACAAACAGAGAACTCAAAATAATAATCATAATAATTCACAAGATATACACAATTCTACACTGCAATCATCGAGTCCATCCTCACCTCCTCCATCACCGTGTGGTACGCTGGAGCCACTATCAGGGACAAACAGAGACTGCAGCGTGTTGTGCGCTCTGCTGAGAAGGTGATTGGCTGCAGACTCCCATCTCTGCAGGACCTGTACACCTCCAGGACATTGCGGCGGGCAGCCCGGATCTCAGCTGACCCTTCTCACCCTGGACACAGTCTGTTTGACCTGCTCCCCTCAGGCAGGAGGCTCCGGTCCATTCGCACCAGAACCTCTCGCCATAAGAACAGTTTCTTCCCCTCTGCTGTTGGACACATGAACAATAACCACATGACTGTCCCCGCCACTAACACATGACCCTACGCTGTGTCACTGCATCATTTCATGTTTGGCACTGATCACCACCTGCACTCATGTATATATCTTTCTACGTAGCACTCATAATTCTTATTCTCATGTATATATCTCATGTATATCTCATGCACATATCTTTCTTTCTACATAGCACTTTAATTCTTATTGTTTGCACTGAAGCACCGCAGCAATTTCCTAATGTTGTAAACCTCAACATCTGGCAATAAACCCATTCTGATTCTGATTCTGATTCTGATAAGACTCAAAATATAAAACACTGGGTAAAGACCCAGAACCATGACAGGTAGTCTCTGTGGACTGACTCGCTTTTTGCTGAAATTGCCACTAGCAGATGCTTTTGACACTTCCCCACAGTAGTTTCATTTTTCAGCCTTAAAAATTTTAAACACACAACAAGACTAATAGTAGTAGAAGTGTATCTTGCAACATGTTTACCAAGCAACAACAACCAGTGCTGAATAATGTCAATGTTCTGTTTGTGAAAGTTTTTGGAATCTACACTCAACAAAAATATAAACGCAACACCTTTGTTACTGCTCCCATTCCCCATGGGATGGACGTAGAGACCTAAAATTCATTCCAGATACACAATATAACCTCCCTCCCAAACAGTGGTCACAAATCAGTCCAAATGTGTGGTAGTGGGCACATCTGCTATATTGAGATAATCCATCCCACCTCACAGGTGTGCCACATCAGGATGCTGATCTGACATCATGAGTAGTGCACAGGTGTACCTCAGACTGCCCACAACAAAAGGCCACCCTGGAATGTGCAGTTTTTTGCGCTATTGGGGGTCTGGGGACCCAGAACCGGTCAGTATCTGGTGTGACCACCATTTGCCTCATGCAGTGCAACACATCGTCGCATGGAGTCTATCAGATTGTCAATTGTGGCCTGTGGAATGTTGGTCCACTCCACTTCAATGGCTGTGCGAGGTTGTTGGATATTCGTGGGAACTGGTACACGCTGTCGTATACGCCGGTCAAGCACATCCCGAACATGCTCAATGGGTGACATGTCCGGTGAGTATGCTGGCCATGCAAGAACTGGGACATTCTCAGCTGCCATCTGCCCTGAACAATGTGAACCATGATTCATCCGTGAAGCGCACACCTCTCCAACGTGCCAGACGCCATCGAATGTGAGCATTTGCCCACACAAGTCTGTTACGGCGACGAGCTGGAGTCAGGTCAAGACCCCGATGAGGACGACGGGCATGCAGTTGAGCGTCCCTGAGACGGTTTCTGACAGTTTGTGCAGAAATTGTTTGGTTGTGCAAACCAATTGTTCCAGCAGCTGTCTGGGTGGCTGGTCTCAGACGATCTTGGAGGTGAACCTGCTGGATGTGGAGGTCCTGGGCTGGTGTGGTTACACGAGGTCTGCGGTTGTGAGGCCGGTTGGATGTGCTGCCATATTCTCTGAAACGCTTGTGGAGACGGCTTATGGTTGAGAAATGAACATTCAATGCACGGGCGACAGATCTGGTTGACATTCCTGCTGTCAGCATGCCAATTGCACGTTCCCTCATTGCTTGTGGCATCTGTGGCATTTTGCTGTGAGACAAAACTGCACATTCCAGGGTGGCCTTTTGTTGTGGGCAGTCTGAGGTACACCTGTGCACTACTCATGATGTCAGATCAGCATCCTGATGTGGCACACCTGTGAGGTGGGATGGATTATCTCAATATAGCAGATGTGCCCACTACCACACATTTGGACTGATTTGTGACCACTGTTTGGGAGGGATGGTTATATTGTGTATCTGGAATGAATTTTAGGTCTCTACGTCCATCCCATGGGGAATGGGAGCAGTAACAAAGGTGTTGCGTTTATATTTTTGTTGAGTGTACTTACATCTGATAGATGGGAGAGTTACTGAAGTTGGGCTAGTTGACATATAATGATCTTACATACAACTGTGTGGCAGGCAGAGGTAGGATCCAAACGCAGGACTCAGAAACAAAGGGAGTGAACTAAAGGATTCAGCTTTATTTGCTGTAACTTGATTCACAAAAGTACAAATGTAAAAAATCTCAGGAACTAGAAACTGGGAACCGGGGACTAGGAATTTGCGAGGGAAACATGACACACAAGGAAACACAGTAAACAAGGACAACACACCAATGAGCAGAGGGAGACGAAGGACTTAAATACACACAGGATAATGAGAGGATGGGCAACAGGTGGATGCATAGCTTGGATGGATACAGGCTAATAGGACAGCAGAAAGAAAACTAACCACAGGATGAGAGACTGTCAAAATAAAACAGCAAGTATGATAAACACGGAGACAAAGACTAAGACACAGGTTTGAAACTGGGACTGGAGAGATACAGACTGGGACTGGGACCATGACTGGCTGAGGAGATGGAAAGAGAACACCAAACCCTGAGACAAGAGAAAAACCACATGATGGTTGGGCTGACTGAACAGAGAAGAATACATAAAATATTGAGACTTTATACATGACGTAAAAATAACCATGAACCTAGGAATCACATAAAATATGACATAAAACTGGGTCAAGGACCAAAAACCATTACAGATGTATTATCTGTGGCTAACTACAGAGCTATGGTTATGATCACCCCCTGATGAACCTCTAATCGCCTGAGCCAAGGTGTGAAACTGGGTGTGGGTCCCAATCAGCCAGAGTTTCGGGTGAGCTCATTGTGAAACCTGGCCCCACCTTATCATGCGAATTCCTGAGATCAGATGGCCCAGGATGTGAGTGGGCGTTAAGGCGTCTGGGAAGGGATCTCAAAACTGGATTATAGATGGCAGAGAGTTGGTGTCGTAAACCCCCGCCTCTGTTCAAAGATGGTCGCTCACAGTGGATAGATGAGCGACCATCTCCAAATCATGGACAAACAGAATCCCACATTCTTGATTTTTAGTTCACAAACACTTCTTGTAATGACTAACTACTCCTGACATTTTGGAGATTTTACCTCTTTATACAGTAAAGTTACAAATAATATCAGGCTGATCCTGCCACGATTTGTTCCCCCTGTCTAAATCACAAACAAACAGTATCCCACAGCTGTTTATGTTTTTGCACAGAGAGGCATTTTTTGAAAAAAATTTATTGATAGCAATGTTTGAATATTACACAGGAAAAAAACAACGACACGTAAAATAATCACACCGTGATGCCTCTGCCTTTCTAAATGGAGGGACAGTAACTGCGTGTGTGTATGTAAGCGTGTAAAACCTGCAGATAGAAATTCATCTCATGTAAACAATAACGTGGAGCACAGCATGACGTGAAAAAAGGCACATGCCTTTGACGTTGCGTGACGAACTCTGTATTCCTCGTCCACACGTAAAGGCAAAAAGTGATTTTTTAAAAATCCTCCATTTTCGGTGATTCGAAACGCCGTTTACATGTGGATGAAAGGTCCAAACACATAGAAACAGCTGCGTTTTCAGAAATACCCGTGTAGGTGTGGACGTAGTGTAAAAGAGTTAGTAGTTTATTTCATTGCTACCTGTAATTTATTGCATTTTACTTTTATTCATGTAATTGTTTACTAAATGTTTGAGGTGTGAAATAAACCGCAATGGAGTTTGAAAACAAAATATGGGTGTGTGTAGATCGATACTGAAATATCTATTCCTCCGATACCAGTCATTTATGTTCTAGAATCGATTCTCACATTAAAATATCGATATTTTAGTAATTTAGGGTAAATTTGTAGTTTATCATTAACAGGAACACAGTGGAACCTATTTCATTCGGATTGTCTACAATTGGACGGAACTACTTCCTCTTCCGCCTTTCATAGTCATGTGCGAAATATGGCTGTATAAATGTGGCAGCCGCTTGGCGTGCGCACTCACAACAATGGCTGAGCGTAATTGGAGTCATGCGCGGACGTATTTTACATCCACAAACAGCCGAGACGTGGTTTGCAATACATGTGGCAAGAAAGTGAGGTGCTGTGACAACACCACAAATTTGTCAAACACCCCAGAGTAAATCATATCGCAGAATATGACGAGCGTAATGTTGAGGCGAACTGAAGAGGAGTGGACAGGGACAGGTGCTGCTAGGGCGAGATGGACATCTCTCACAGAATCCTTTAGTGCTGCAGGCAGGCAAGGTGTTCAAATAGCGCACAACTTCAGGTTTTTTATTTCTATATGATGAATTCTGCATTATTAAGGTATAAGAACAAGTAATCTGATGTCCTGCAATCATTATGACGCTATAATTTGAGATACAATAAATATTATCGGATCAGTATCATCGATATCACCCTGAATTTTACTTGGTATTGGATCGGAAAGGAAATCAGTGGTATCGCAGCGGTCCCCAACCCCCGGGCCTCGGACCGGTACCGGTCCGTGAGAGTTGAGGCTCAGGTGTGAAATGTCTGGTTTTCAGGGTTTTTATTGGTTTTCAGCGTTATCTTGTTATCGTTTTTATCGTTAACTGGGTTTTCCTGGGTCTTTTCACGTGTGTTATGAATAAATCTTCTTTTTTTCGGTACAGGTACTAGTTTTATTTTGTTGTATTTATCCGCGACACCTTAAAGGCCGGTCCGTGAAAATATTGTTGGGCATAAACCGGTCCGTGGCGCAAAAAAGGTTGGAGACCGCTGTGGTATCGCACATTACTAGTAGTTGGAGGATGTGTTTGTGCGGGGGGGATTTTTCTTGTAAAACAAAGGGGGGCCTAATGGGAACCACTGGGTTAGGCTAACATAAACACCTTAATGCAGGGAAACTGTAGGAGGATTAAATAATTCTCTCATTGAAATTTCATTGTTGACAGTTTCAAAACTGTCATTATCAAGTAGATCACTTATTAGCAGTTCCAAGAAGTTTGTGCTTTGGTTTATGTAAGTGAAACTGATTAGTAGATATATCTACATGGTCACTAAATGCGGTCACAAATATTGTCACTTCTGACTCCAAAAAGAAAATGGGGAATGTGAAAACTTTAACAGCGAGGCTTAAAAATGTGGAATTCAAAGCCAATCGGTCATTTCATCATCATCAGACACACACACACAGAAGCACACACAGGCACACACACATACAAAACATGAGTGATAAACAGAAATAGAAGCTTCCGAGGTTTACAGTTTATGCTTACTTCGCTTTATGTTTACACAAAAATGTAAAGAATCTGTCAAGTTAACCCTTGTATGGTGTTCGGGTCTGTGAGACCCGTGTTCAGTTTTTTTCAAAAGAAAAATTAAACAATTAATTATTTTTTCACGTGTAAATGTGTTGTGTCTTTCCACTCACTCCACTTGATTATAACTGATTTATTTATAACATTTTATATAAAAGAAAAACGAGAAGCACATTAATTCATAAATGTGATCTAACAAAGGTAAAGGGAAAAAATTAACCATGTTTGCTGTTCATATGTCTTGTAATTGGGATGAAGTAAACATCTGTTGAGTAATTTAACATAAAATTGTTTGATAGTGTTAATTTGGAAAGCCAAAACTCTAGCGGGTCCACCAGACCCATGAACACTGGCTGAGTAACAAAAATACGAACACCACACAAGGGTTAAACAAGAAAACAAACCAGAAACTGTCACTCAATTCTAAAAATGATTTGAATTTTTTTTTTTTTTTTTTTTTTTTTTGCCTGTCCCGTTTGGCTCTTTTGCATCAGAATTGTTGTCTAAAGGCAAAGAAAGATGCCCAACGGATTTACTTTACCAAATTGACCATCCCAGCCTTGCCGTAATGGTCCATTTGATTCACCTTTTATTGTTTATTTTATTTTCACTTACTGAATACGGGACAGACTTGACTGGGGGAAAGAAGGGGAGAAAGAAAGAGGGAAAGAGAAACAGCTGAGAAGAGGGACGGGGGAGAAGGGCAAAAAACAAAAACCAACAGAACGGGCAGAAAAAGAAAAAAAAAGAAATAAAAAATGCATATATCAATCACCTGGGTCACCTGCTGGGAAAGAAAAAAGAAAACAAGCAGAAGAGAACAAGAGTAATAGAATAAACAACATCACAATGATATATGGGAATATGACAGTAAATACTAAATATTAAACATTATTGTGCAGCACATAAGATCAACAGAACACAGTGTGCTTTGAGGTAGGAGCCAAAAAGGGTGTAGTTTGTGGGTGTGATCACCCGTGTGTACACCTGTGAGCATGGACGCGCTTGTTTTTTTAAAAGGTTCCTTCATGTAATGATCTGCTAGAGGGTGTGGGGGGGCCACAGCCCCGTCCTCCAGGGCATGAAGCAGGTATGGAGGAGATCAAAACTCCAGACATCCAGAGGCCCCCAGAACACAAGAGACCAAGGAAGACCAACAGAGGGGCAGCCGCGCCACTGTCCCAGAAAGAGCTGAGGAGAGTCCCAGATGAGGGCTCACTCAGCAGCCGCGGAGCAGAAGCCAGGGGGAGTTGCATTGACGCGCCCGTGAGCTCCGCCGGCAGCCAGCCGTGCCTGAGTGACCGAGCCCCAGGCCGAGAGGCCGGGGGCACCCCACCTCCAAAAAAAAAAAATGATTTGAATTTTTGTCAAATGTATTATACTTGTAGTGGACATTTCACACCCAGAAACTGAATATGCTACATTTAAAATATATATTCAAATGAAACTTTAATCATTAAGACAGTAAAAGCTAGTTCAGGCTTATTCACAATGAGCTGCCACAACAGAAAGAGCTGCAGATTTGAATTGGCAGATTTTATACACCGGGTGTCCTTCCTGACACAACCCCAATGAGATTTTTGTCTCCTCCTGGGATCAAAACAGGGATGTTTCACTTGTTAGGCAAACGTGTAAACCACCACAAAATGGAGATTAAAGTTGTTTAACCAGTAGCTGCACTGACTGTTTCCATGAAATTGCAGTCCACTGAGGCCTTCTTTCATGGCCTTCATTCAACAAAGATAAGTCTGATTCTGAATGTAAACAGAAGAAAGAGAAAGACAGAATGAGCAGTGAGACAAAAGCAGCTCAGCATAAGATCCCTGGACCACAAACAGATGTTAGTGGAAATGAGATGGACATGATGTCAATAACAGATTTTGCACTGTATGAACTGAACACTGACTTTATTATTTAATTCCTTTCCCCATGAAAAAGGTTTTGAGACTTGTCTTGAGAATAAAAGAGCTGAAAACTTCAATCAGTTTAAAATGTCACAGACATAACCATGTCAAAGAGCAAGGAACAAACTACACTGGTTTAAAATCATCTCAATGAATTCCAGCCTGTTTTAGAAGGGATTTGAAAATTGTATTGGTCACATTAGGGTTGCACACATTCATATTGTGTGACAGCTGAAATCCTGACCACTGATAGCCAGAATTCTTTCTGTTAGTAAATGATTTCTTTCCACAGGTAAATCTAGAAATAGCCCTCAGGCTGCCATAGGAAACTGACAGGGTAAACTCAATGCCATTTTTAACACCTTTTACTATTTAGACCTGTTTTCAGTTATTAATATTTAATGATTTCTGCTTTTATGTTATTATTTAATTATCAAAAATATTGACAAACACCACAATTACCTTGTAATTGTTTGATTATTTTGGACTGATCCATCATAGTCTTAGTTTTACAGACCATGTACACAGCAATGAAACTATTAAAATATGATGGCATACTTGGCAGAACAACCGCAATTAACCTGGATGTTTTCCTGGATTCAAATTTAATTAACTTGAAAGAAAGTATTTAATTGGAAACAACAATAACAACATCAAAAAAAGGAAAAGTTAATTGATGCCAAGCTGGAAGAAACACTTATTTAGGCATTCATTATTCATGTGCCCGAAGCAGCTCACAAATCTCAGTTTGCCAAATCACATTAGTGTGTTAGGACTATCCAGCAGGTGGCCTCAGCTCCCTGGAGTAGTGACGTAAAAAACAACAAGGATCCAAAAGAGACATTCAAAATAATATGAACCTAATTCCCTCTCTGGAGCTGAAGCTTTCATTCCAAAATTAGGCTTAAAAGACAGATAATTGAGATATTCAGCATTGCTGCCAAGTAAGCCTTTTGGGTGCACAATATTTATAATTTAAAAGTATTGCTGAGAGATAGTAACTAATAATATTTTCAGTAGGGCTGGGTCATATCATACCATTCACAGTAATACCGGTATAATGTTAGGCAATAATAAGAAAATGAAATATCGCAATAGAATATGCGCAGTGCCTTTGTCTTCATACGTACATGGCGGTGACGGAGAATGAGAAGGACGAAAGTGGATTGTTGAATGAAACGGATGAACCAAAATTGGTTTGTAAAAATGCTGCAACTTCAGTGGTGTGGAACTGGTTTGGCTTTCTTCTGTCAGATACACAACAAAGCACTATTTTTAGTAGAGCATGCAAGCAGGCCGTCATTATTACCGTGTTTTTCGGAAAATAAGCCACACTTAAAATCAATCCTTTGAGTTTCTGAAAAATCGACAGTGCCCCTTATAATCCCGTGTGCCTTATGTATGAATTCTGGTTGTGCTTACTGACCTCGAACCGATTTTATGTGGCGCTCGAAAATCTGTCAAAAATTCTTTAGTACGACTTTGACAAGCTACACACCCGCACCGCTTGATGGATTGTCGGAGCATTATGGCTACTGTAGTCAGGAGCCTCGCGGAGTGATACGTACTGTGCTTCAACATAGTATTACAGTATTGTGTGTGTATAAGCTCTTTTTAAGTTTTGTGGATATTATACATGGTTATGCTCAGGATACGTCGGCCAATTTCCACTGGAAATGATTTTGGTTAAACTGTCAGCAAGGAATTTGCATTTGCACTGTTAAATTTTTATATAACTGTAATGCACATAAAAAACAGCTGCTTGTTTAAGTGAAGATACATTGATGGGGTTTTTTTGCACTAATAAAGTTGTGGAGTTGTAAAGTATTTTGTCTCGCATCAATTATATTGTCAGTTATATCGTTATCGCAAATTTTCAAATATATATCGTGATAAATGTTTTTGGCCATATTGCCTTGCCCTAACTTTCAGAGTTTGTCTTTAGACTATATTTAATTAATCTATGAACATTTGCATAACTTAAACAACATTTGCATGAGTATAATGCATACGTTTCTGTGCAATAGTAAAATGATTCTGATGTTCCTTCTTCCCGTATGGACTTATGTAGCAAAGAAAAAATTTGACAAATAACTCTAAATATGTCTTATATTTTAGATTTCTGAAAGTAGCCACTCTTTGCTTTGTTGATCACACTGCAAACCATTGGCCTTCTTTCAATGAGCTTCATGATGGTTTTCACTTCACAGCTAGCCTCGTCAGGATTCATTTGTGGAGTTTCTTGCCTTATTAATGGGTTTGGGGCTATCAGTTCTGGTGTGCAGAAGTCAGATTGGTACACAGCTGACAGCCCTATTTGAGAACCGTTAGAAGTCATATTATGGCAAGAACCAGTCAGCTAAATAAAGAGAAATGACAGTCCATCATTACTTTAGAACTAAAGGTCAGTTCATCCAGAAAATGAGCAAAAACTTTGAATGTGTCCTGAACTGCGGTTGAAAAAACCCATCAAATGCTATGTTTTAACCATGACATAAGGTGTGTCCAGACTTTTGGCTGGTAGTGTATCTATATATATATATCACCAAAGGAGCAGTACCCTCCATGTAGAAGGAGGCTAGAAGCCAAGATCAAGGTAGCACAGAGGGAGGGTTAGCCAACTCTCAGAGCTGCAGAAAGGTGTAATGAAGAAGCTGCCTAAGAAGTACAGCAAGCTGTCCATAACTGCAGCCTTGGAAACTGTCAAGCAAAGGCAGGGCCATTGCAGGGGGGGCGCGGTATGAAAAGGGGAAAAAAAATGATTGGACACTGCTAGCACGGAGCACCCACACAAACGCAAAGCAGGAGATGAAGCATCGCTGAATATGTTTCCAAACCAACTTCATTCTAAGCCAAAGACAAGAAAATATGGTGAAGCAAATCTTCCCTTTGGTTTGATGCCAAGGTAGGTCTCCCCTGCATAATTGGTTTTCCCTTCATGGGGAGCACATGTTGGGCTCTTCAAATCACAGACAAACAGTATCCCACATTCTTGATTGTTAGTTCACAAACACTTCTTGTAATGACTAACTACTCCTGACATTTTGGAGATGTTCTTTATACAGTAAAGTTACAGCGGGATACAAATAATATCAGGCTGATCCTGCCACGATTTGTTCCCTCGGTTCAAATCCCAGACAAACAGTATCCCACAGTTGTTTATGTTTTTTAACCCATTTTGCACAGAGAGGCATTTTTGAAAACTGTATTGACAGTAATGTTGAATATTATTACACAGGAAAAAAACAACTACACGTAAAATTATCACACCGTGACGCCTCTCTCTTTGTAAATGGAGGGACAGTAACTGCGTGTGTGTATGTAAGCATGTAAAACCTGCAGATAGTCAGATTAACAGTATTTCGTCTCTATCTGCCATTCTGCAATTCATCTCATGTAAACAATAAGGTGGTGCACAGCATGACGTGAAAAAAGGCACATACCTTTGACGTTGCGTGACGAACTCTGTATTCCTCGTCCACACGTAAAGGCAAAAAATTATTTTTAAAAGATCTCAGTTTTCGGTGATTCGAAATGCCGTTGACGTGTGGACGAAAGGCCCAAACACATAGAAACAGCTGTGTAGGTGCGGACGTAGCATAAAAGAGTTAGTAGTTTATTTTTTTGCTACTTTTATTTATTTATTGCAGATTACTTGTATTTGCTTAATTGTTTACTAAATGTTTGAGGTGTGTGTGGTTGGAGGATGTGTTTGTGCATGGGCGCGTGGGGGGGGGGGTGTCAACATTTTTCTTGTAAAACAAAGGGGGGCCTAGCAAAAAAAGTTTGGGAACCACTGGCCTAGCCCTCTGATGCATAGTGGTCACTGGAGTGGACAGCTACTAAAACGTACATATCTCTTTAATGCATTGGTTTCTATGGTGGAACTGCATATTAGCCTCTAGAGTGCTCTCTGCTGCCATGCTCCATTGAGGTCAATTCAGTGTTCAGTTAGTGCAACTGCAAGTAAATTTCTTCTGAATCAAAGATGGCAGACAAACTGTCACCCCTGCCGACCACTGCTGGCATATCCTGTCAATCCTTCTATGCTAAAAGAGCCCAACAGGTAAAAAAAATATGATGATATGCAGTAACATCTAGGGAAGGATATTATCTGTTTGGAATAAGAAATTGTTATGTCTAATATGTAGAAAACTACAATTAACCATGTGTCCACTGTAGTGGACATCATGCATTACCCACTATATTTTTTTAACATAAGTCATAAATTGTCTCACTGTTTTTTGGGACTGTTTTGGTTATAAGTAAGCATATAATTGTTACATTTATAAGCTACTCATTTAAAATGTATATTTCTGTGCAGATCAGCTGTAGTTTGAGTTACTATAATAATTATTTTATCATATTTTGTAGACTTCAAATGCAGCAAAGAATAAGGCAGCGTACAGAATAGTCCAGGAAATTCCATCCAGCTCCAGTGATGATGATTTCATTGATGAGTGCAGTGATGATGAGTTCAGTGATAAGTCCAGTGATGATGAGAGTGGCTTCCAGAGCAGAACAGAGACATAGGAACTACGGACAGCCTAGGTGTGATGAACACAGAAGTGTTTGGAGATGCAGAGACTAAGATGTCAGTTTGTGTTTTCTTCCAGCATGCTACTAAGGGCTTGGTAATACTGTCCTGCATCGTTATAGAACTGTGTAGACTCAAAAATGTTTCTCTTGTTGGAGATAGTTTGCCATATTCAGGTGTAGGATTCACAGCTAGGACTGTTGATTGGTTTTGTTATTTACGTCTAAACATTGGGGCCTTATGAGTTGAAAGTTCCAAAAAAATTGCTGAGATGTTTTTCAAAGGATACAAGCAAACAAGTGTTTGTATATTTACAATAGAACACAAGGTAATTAATTTTTATAGTAAATTCACAGTATTTCATGCTAAGTGCTCAGGCGCATGTAGTCCACTGGAGTGGACAAGTTTATAACTTTATAAAAAAACATATTTTTGGGGAAAAAAGAGTTGAACATTTTTTTTCATGTCCTGAGAAGAATAAAAGCACTTAAGAAAAAAATCTTGACCAAGGCTTTCATAATTCATGCATCAGAGGGCTAGATCAACAGGACCCTAAGAGCCTTCATCAGGAGCTCAATGGGGATGTGTCGTACAGCACTAGAGGCCAACTTGCGGGATCTAACAAAGAAATTGTGAACACCACAGGCCCACGCAGCATCCGATTCCAGTTGAACTGTTTATTTTACAGGCTGTCAAACACACTCAAATACTTTCTTTGCGGCAGCTCAGCCACAGAGCTTCCTGGAGGTTAGCTTGACTGCTCTGTCTCTGCACCCACACACCTCCTCTCTGTTCCTCAGCGTCACCACAAGACGAGAAGCTGGCACTGCCCCTTGAGCCCACAGCCCCACCCCTCCACCGCAGCGGAGCCAGAGACCAGACCCCTGCCACACACCCCCACTGCCCGACTGAAGCCGGGGCTACATCCGGCTGAACCTACACCCCCCCCCCCCTTGAGCAAATTCTCTCGCGATAACCTTCCCAGTACAGCTTTGCTCTCAGGACCAGGACGCACTGAATTTCACGGGGCTTGGACCTTCTTCCCAGTTTTCTTTAATAAGGTGGAGCACCCCTTGCGGCTTCCTGCTGAACAGCAACTCAAAGGGATAAAATCTCGTGGAGGCCTGGGGCACCTCCAGCCCTGCAAACAACAGAGGATCTAGCCAGTGATCCCAACTGCATTTTTACTCGTGAAAGAACTTACAAATCATGGACTTCCAGCCCTCCTGCCCCGGCGTCCGTGCCACTCTCCCTGCCTCAGGAACAGTGCCAGCCGCTTCCGGACCCTGGGAAGGCAGAGAGGAGAGAAATGGGTTGGTTTGATTTTATGCTCTAGTAATGAAATACTGTCCACTACTACTGATAGTTTTAATTATGCGTTAAGGTTCCAAAATTTATTCTTCACACTCTTAGCTGGACATAATTATTTTTTGATTTGCTGTTTTTATTGAGATTGATCCATGAGACAGTCCTGGTTGCATCTGCGGCTTAATTGTTTTAAGCTTTCATTAGCCCAGTGATCTAATATCCTGCAGTTTCAGCTGCAGTGCTGCTTTTTAAACTTTTCTTGCAGACCGAAAAAGCTAAAAAGCTTTTTATTTTCATGACTTACAAAAGGACAAAAAGATGTTCTGAACTCCTCCTCTTTCCTAATTGCTGTGATGTGAGATCATTTTTGGTCCATTAACTTGCCATGAAACCAAATGACCTTAAATTAGTTCGCAGGTTCAAAGACAGAAGGACCTCAAAGTGAGTTACACATAAGTGTATCATAAGTAAGACCCATAGTGAAATCGATAGGCTGCCGAGTTACCCAGATAATAGAACTATAAGCAGTTAATGTTTAAAATATTTATTAAACACACATGCCACATTAAACACAACAGTATTATATGATTTCTCAGCAATTTTAGTGGTGTGAAAAAGTGTTTGCCCCTTTTCTGATTTCGTTTTTATTTATTTATTTTTTGTATGTTTGTCACACTTAAATGTTTCAGATCATCAAACAAATTTAAATAACAGAAAGAGATAACACAAGTAAACACAAAATGCAGGTGTTTATTATTAAGGGGGGAAAAATCCAAATCTACATGGGGCTATGTGAAAAAGTTATTGACCCCTAGGCCTAATAACTGGTTGGGCCACCTTTAACAGCAACAACTGCAATCAAGCTTTTGAAATAACTGGCAAAGAGTCTTTTACTCAGCTGTGGAGGACTTTTGGTCCACTCATCTTTGCAGAATTGTTGTAATCCAGCCACATTGGAAGGTTTTCAAGCATGAACCACCTTTTTAAGGTCACGCCACAACATCTCAGTGGGATTCAAGGCAGGACTTTGAATAGGCAGCTCCAAAGTCATCATTTTGGTTTTCTTGACAAAATGTTTCTTACAATGAAAACGCTACATCCAGATGAACAGAATTAACTTTTTGGAATTTCCTTACCTGGATAATTGATCATACATCAACACAACTGCAATCAAGCATTTGCAATAACTATCAGTGATTCAACTTGTCCCCTTCACACCCATACACTGTGTTGTGTTCAGTGCTTTTTATTTCCACACATAGGCTAGAACCGCTTGCTTTGTTTCTCTCCGGCTCTAACTCTGCTCAGTCTAATCAGCTCACTCTGCTCAGCTCACAGTCCGTTCCTCTTGCTCAAGCAGCTACTGAAAAAGGGGGTAAACATAATTAGTGCGACAGGAATCAGCTGTGTCCACAGCCTCCCCTGGCACTGCCCTCTGAACCCTCCCCTGCAGCTGGGCAACAAACCATACCCGCCAAAGACTCTTTTACAGTGCGGTGGAGGAACTTTGACTCGGCCACTCCAAAGTCTTCATTTTGCTTTTCTTAAGCTATTCAGAGGTGGACTTGGTGTGTTTCGGGTCATTGTCCTGCTTCAGAACCCAAGTGCTCTTTAGCTTGAGGTCATGAATTGTGGCTCAAGAGTTGGGAGTTCGCCTTGTAATTGGAAGGTTGCCAGTTCGAGCCCCGGCTTGGACAGTCTCGGTCGTTGTGTCCTTGGGCAAGACACTTCACCTGTTGCCTACTGGTGGTGGTCAGAGGGCCCGGTGGCGCCAGTGTCCGGCAGCCTCGCCTCTGTCAGTGCGCCCCAGGGTGGCTGTGGCTACAATGTAGCTTGCCATCACCAGTGTGTGAATGTGTGTGTGAATGGGTGGATGACTGGATATGTAAAGCGCTTTGGGGTCCTTAGGGACTAGAAAAGCACTATATAAATACAGGCCATTTACCATGAACAGATAGCCGGACATTCTCTTGACATCTGTGAAATATTTTTTCGTTTTTAGCGTTTATTTTTATTAATATTATTTTTCTTTGGCATTTTGCCTTAATTGGATAGTGATAGTAAAGATAGACATGAAAGTGAAGGTAGAGAGTGAGGACAACACACAGCAAAAGGCTGCAGGTCGGACTCCCAGCCTTTCCGGCCATGTGGCATGTCTCTAAACGTTAGAGCACTTATGCAAATATGTGATGTCTTGATAAATCGAGCAGATATTTGAAGTTTACACAAAAACATTCTCGCATGAAAATATCTTAAAAGTTTATTTTGTGACCCAGACAGAGTAATATTTCAAACTCCGCCACTCTGCGTTCCTCCGCCACTGCCTCGTTTGAGTTTTGGATGAAATGGATTCTGGGATATTGCATTTCGTCATTTCGAGCTGATTGGAGACCAAAACAGCCAATCAGATTTTTTTTGCATCCAAGTCTGTGATTGGCTGGTTTTGTGGCACAAATATAACGCTGTACAGAAAGAGTTGAGCGCACACGGGCAGAAATGTTGAGAGCGCAAGCAACACATTGTGAGCAAGTGCAAATACAAAAACTGAGCGAGAGGGGCTGCTGTTGTGTGTGTGTGTGTATGGATAATAGCAAACACGGAAGTACATTTTTTGCACGCAGCAATGAATTTTGTTCATTCAAATTTAGCTTTTCTTCGCTCAAAATAAATTTCTCCTGAAAATGCAACACTTGCACCTGCAAATTTTTTTTTACGTGTGCTCAGAATAGTGGCACAAAAATACGCCATAGTCAGGGGGAGTTTCACCTGTGTTAATCTGGAATGGAATATGTGACTTGTTGCTGTGTGCACCTTTAGCTAAAATCGTCATTTATGCTGGTTTTTGCTGCGGCTCCAAATGAGGGATTTCTGTGTCTGCGTTGGTTCCCTCATTAATCACAGTGCTAATGTGCTGTATTACAGATGAGACAAAAGTGTATAATATCCCATCTGTGCAAAATTGCACCCGGCCGTCCGGGTGGGCAGGTGGGAGGCGTGATACCCAAGTTTGTGAACGAAGTGAAGTACTTTCATGCTGATTTAGCCATGTTTATTATGCTAAAAGGAAACTATACCAAGTTGGTGTCATGCAGCGAACTCATGTGATTAAAAATGGGTAATTGATTTCACATTATTGTGATTTATTTTGTGTATATGATACCCATGAAATATTTCAGGGCACTTTGCATTTATTTAACTTAACTAACTTTTTCAGATGCTAAACAGGCCTGTTAAAATATTATTTTAGCATTTAAGAGAAAATAGACTGTATGCTAAATCTCATAAACATGAACAGTCATGTTCTGTTAGTTATACGATTTGATTTATATTGTTAAAATTTTATTGCTGTAAATTGCAGTTTGCCTGTATTCCCAGATAAAAAGTGATATACATGTTCTGATTTTATTTAAAAGCTAAGGTGCAAGATGTTTCTGCATTTTTTGTAATGGATTGGGGAATGGGAGCTGGAAGAGCAGTCTTCTTTTCTAATTTGTCAGTCTATATATCCTACTTTGTTTTCCTCACCTCCAGCCATTCTAACTCTCTCCCACCAAAGATGCAAGCAGAGGAGGTGACCAAGAGACATGAGGAGCGAGAGAACCTCAGTCAGTCATCACTATAGTGATGGGACATCTTTATGTTGGAGCCTAATTTTAGAGTGATGTCAGTTAAAAGAGGTGTGCCACATCTGCTGTCTCGTACCAGAGCACTGCTGTGTCTGATGTCTGACAGAAGAAAGCAGTGTAAAATGTAAATGAGAAAAGTCCAACCTCTTATATAGATCGATAGATAAATGGATAAACACATTGATTGGAAATCAGTGTGCCTTTACTTTAGTAGTTCTCTATTACCTGAGCTCACCATGTGTGAAATTTATAATTAATATCTGAACTCAACAAAAATATACTTCTTTTGAAATTCAAAACATAAAAAATAATATAAAAAATGTCTTTATGTCCCTTAAATGCATTGCTATAACTCACACCACTAAATTGTTTTGTTCAGAGAAAGTAGAGAGGAGACATATGTGGAGTTCAGTCTGCAGGTTCTTCCTCATCAGTAGGAGCCTTTCAAGAACCTATCACACTCAAATCTTGTTTCCATGTGACAAGGCCACAAAATGACATGTCCAAACTGATAACACTTGTAAAAATCTGTTTGTGAGAAAACATCTGTGAAGCAGTTTTGGCTTGTACACTTCTGTATTCTGAAGTCTATCAGAGTGTTATGTGGATGAAATTCTCATTTACCTCATGTGGGCTGGATGTGTTCAGCGGATCTTACAAGTCCCCAGTTCTGTGTAAAAAACTTCTTTTTAAACTTGCGTTTTTGTTTGTTTCTTGGTGTTTTGGAAACTATTTGTTTCAAAGGGACTTAATTGCATCTGAAACTAATCTGTTTGTGATATTGAGATCCAGGAACAGACAACAATAGAATTATGATAATGTTATGTCTGATAGGTGTACGTGGATCAGTGAACGAATTTCACAGTAAGACAGCTGGAATTGCTGGCTGAGTGCAGAATCTCTTTTGCATTTTAAAATAGCAAGTATAAAAGGAGACTGCGTCTTCTGGTGTTTTTACATCTGCTGTGTTTAATCCATTTAGATCGACTCGGGTCTGTTTTCCCTGTTGGCCCAATTGGGGGCGGAATAAAACAATTGCCCAGAAATTGTTCTAAAAATTTAAAAAGCTGTGCAAATATTGTTTGTTTGTTATGTAAAATTGATAACTTGATGAAATCCTCATACTGCAATTACATAACAGCAAAGGGGTACTGTATAACTATAAGTAGGACTTTGTTATATTATTATAAATTAAGGAGGATGGGTGTGTTGGCACCACAATACAGCAAATTGAGACCAGCATTTCTATAAAGACTAACCATCCAATTTTTAGCAGTTGTTGGCGTTTCCTTCTTTATAAAGAATAAACCGTGATGTGGGAATCAGATCAACAAAACAGTTTATATAGCATATTGCACATCAGTGAATCCCAATCTCTATTTGCCTGACCTCCCCATTAGTCACTGATGAGGAGTCATCAGGCTGGAACACAATTAGCTGGAACCCAAGATAAAAAAGAAGTTAATACTGCATAACTCTCCCCTGCTGCTAACTCCATTTAACAATTTACAGCCTGAAAACATTTCACTCTTCACTTGGATTGATTTTTTTTTTACTCTTTAATTTGTACACATTATTATTCATAGGTCAATATTTTAGGGTTACGAGGATTCAAATAAAGACACTCGGAGTCTGATATTAAGAAATTTGTTTTCATCATCTGATCATTGGCCTAATTTAGAAATGTTTGGATGGACCAGCAAAACAGCGTATACTGTCACTAGATAGGTTTATGAGTAGAACTCAATCAAGCTTCTACTATGTAAATGAGTGAATAAAAACCAGTCACATACAGCAAGGCAACTATGGGCAACAATCTTCCACCGGCCCTTCCAGAGCCTGATTCTACTGGAGGTTTCTTCTTGTTTAAAGAAGTACTTTTCATAGGAAGTCATATTGTCACGGTCTGGCTGGCAGACCGTGGGGATGTGAGAAATGAGGACCCAAAATGCAGGACTTGGCGCTGAAGGCAGTGCGTTTATTTACAGTGGTGACAATCCAAACAACAATAAATTCCCCGTGCGATCCCAACTCCCGTTCTGTGTCTTCTCCTTTATCCCGTGCTCCGTGCTCTGTCTCCGTTCCCTGTGTACTGTCCGTGTGCTGCCTCCTGGTCGCCACAATTCCTCCTGAGAAACACGCATACAAAAGGCAGTCGTGAGTACAAAACCTAACGGCAGACTTGCACTAACCTTGCACGATAAACTAAGACTGACGGGAAGTCACCCAACGATCCAGCGTCGAGGAGCTCTCAGCCACACTGTTTTGAAGCTCCTCTGACGAGGCTTGATCGGCGCCAGGTGTGTGTGGATTCCTGGGTGGGACCGGTCAGCTGGCAGGGCCACACCCACCAGGCCTAGAAGTGCCTGCCACGACCGCACCCTCACACACATGCACACACCCATAAACACCTGACAGTACACCAACACGGAAAACAGGACAGCAGACACAACCATAATAACAATAACCACAATAATAATGATAATAACTACAATAGTAGTCCAGACTGCTCACGGACCCCGAATCCCTGGAACTGGGTCCGTGACACATATGATTATTGTAGTTTTCTCTGTTGTATTATTAAAGTGTCTACCTTACAATACAAAGCACCTTGAGGCAACTGTTGTTTCAGTTTCAAAGTTTAGTATTCAGATCTGTTGTGTTAAATATTTTTGCATCCCCTTATGAACCTCAGTAAACGGCTTATCTTTTGTTAAGTTTCCTGCCTCCAAGCATCTGCTTTTAGGTCCTCTTCTCTACAAAACGTGATCTGTGTCCCGCAGACTGCACAACAAACAGCATTTACAATCTGTTTTGCTGCCCTTAAGTGAGTCAAAAATAACTATTAACGCCAGTGTGTGTTGAACCACCCTCATTTCTTTCTAATTTGCTTCCAAGGAGCTAGACCTTTTATATAATTTTTTTAGTCTTGAACAATAGTTCTCCAGGCTTTCTGAAGGTCATTTCTTTGGACAATGGCTGCTTTCTCATTCGTTTTGAAACCAGTCCCAGTACTGACCATTTTCAGAGTAATGTTTTTTTGTTAAGCCACTTATCACTGACCTATAACTCATTGAAGAATAAAAATGCTACTAACTAAATGGATGAAACCATGTTGTACCTACACATAAAAGACAACTTAGGAAAGAAAACAATTTTAGTTAACTTTTAGTAACTTTTAGTCACTCCCTTACTAGCAGTCTTAACACATATATTGTTTAAATTTTATTAGATAAATAAACAAAATGAAGCAAAGACAATAGCCAAAAACATGGCATATAATTTAATGCCAGAGGCATTAAAAGGTTGTCTCTGGTAGGAGTGCTGATTCTACGATTGAATCTGTTCAGTTTTATCACTCCGCTCTCTCATGGTCCTTTATTTGATGTTAGGCTTTAGTTCTCTTTTTTTCTGCAAATGGAGGCCAAGTTTGTGGATAGTGGCTCTTTTGTGCTGTAATACTTTTGCTGCTGCCCGTATTTAACTGTGCTTATCATTTCATATTTTTGTAATTATACATTTTTTGTTGTAAATTTAATAAAGAACAATGTCATTGCAAAGAGTACCTCTTGTTTGAAAGCTGTCAGCTAAGAACAGAGGTCAATATTCTGTCTCCGCATTTTTCTCTAGATGGTAAATGATTAGTTGTAATCCAAAGCACTTTATACAAGTGCTTTGAAACAGCATTCAAAGCACTTTATACAAATTATTGTGGTTTAGTAATTCAACAAATTGATAAAATACTCACTCTTAGCATATAAACTTCCAAAAAAAGGAAAATTGAAAAAGGCAACAATAAATAATAAAAACAACTGTACTATGTAGGTTTGCAAGAAACCGCTTATTGAACAAAATCACATAAGAAACTCTTCATTAAACTATTTTTCTGACATAGTTTTGAGAAATAGATGCAGATACAGTTAATTACAGTTAGGATGAAGTTAAGATAACAAAAACTGGAAATACTGTATAACTGTATAATAGTTAATTGTATTATCAGCCCAATTAAAAAGTATGTTCTCTATTTTTGGTTTTGAAACCAGTAACTTACACAGTGTTACAATCCAGAAACTGAACCCGAAAAGTACTTTTTTGATTTCTATTGTTGTTGCCTTGTTGGAAAAATGAAATCTTTGCTCCAGTAGCATGCCACACTGTGGTTTTAATTTTGTGCTTGATATTTTGAGACTGCTCCACACAAAACACTGACACATAGAGCGTTCACCTACGTGTGTACTTTTATAACCTGTGCTTGATTCCATAAATTCCTCCAGCGCTCTCTTGGCAGCATAATAGAACATTTTCTGCTTTTTGTGGGATATGAAGATGCAGCCAAGCAAGAGCTCCTTTGTCCTCCACACAAACTACAAGCGCTTCACTTCCCTAAGGTCACCTTCTGTCTGCAGGTGAGATGTCTGAGATGCTATAATAGTCAGCAATAGTCAGCTTTTACCTTGTATGATGTATGTTTTTTCTTTGAAAACCTATTATATGCTCAAAAGTATTTTTCTAGCATACAGCATCAGAAAAAAAGACCAGTTGAAAGCAGAAGTATAAACTTGTTGTTCTCTGTGGCTACATATACGTATATATATATATATATATATATATATTCCGATACACTAATTTTGTGAACCAAAGGTAAAAAAGCCAATAAACAAGAACCTGGACATAAAAAGAGGACATAGTTTTAATATTAGATTTAAAACTGTGCTGTTCAAGCTTTGAAAATTGGCTGGCAGCTCTTTTTTGGGGCGAGTGAATGAGAGTGATGAAAGCCCGGTCTTTTCTTTAGTAACATTGAGAGGTGCTGAGAGGTGACGTATATAATTGTATTTATTAAGTCCTCTAATTCTGACACTGTTCCTTAATGTGACCAGTTTTGGATGAAAAATTCACAAAAATAGCAATTTGTGCTTGAACATTATAAACTCGTAATCCCATTGTACACAATGGGTTTTAATTGTACAGAACACATATAACCGCTGCTATATGAATCATCACATTCCACACATTTTCTATGCTTAAATAGTTTTTTCACAAAATTATATCATAGAAATTTACTGAGGCCTGTGATACTCTAAACTAGGGCTGGGATCTGTCACTGATTTCTAGAATCGATTCGATTGACAAGGTCCCGATTAGATTTGATCCATGATTCAATTTGATGGATTCGATTTGAATCAGGGACATTTTGCCTCAGACAGTCAGAAATATTACAGTTCTGATCATTTATCAGTACATATCCATATTTTTATATCTATAAAAAGAAAGCTGACACTTGTGAGACTTCATCAGAGGTGTAAAGCTGGGCTTACACTGTGCGATTTTTGGCCCATTTTGAGCCGATTTTTGAGTCGTGCGACCATTTTGGTGATCGGCCCGAGTTTGGCCTTCATCGTGCGTCGTGCATCGTGTAGTATACGTGGGGTAACAAGAAGCGATTAACACCTCACGACCAGCTCCCGATCATCAAATCCTCCCGACCATCGTGAGGGTTTCGCTGCAGCCGCTCACACTGCGCACGCGCAAACACATAAACGTCGGTGAAAAAGACGGAGTAGCACAGCAGTGCAGCGTGTGATCTGGACACAAGCGATGGAGGCACTTGTAGAACTTTGGAAAGCTCATCCGAGCCTTTTCGATGTGGCCTCACAAAATTATCATGACCACAACAACCGTGAAAATAGTTGGATTTACATTGCTGCTCAATCACAGCTGCCTGATCAATGTTTTTCATTAGCAATTTAGCAAAGTTGATGGTGGTGTGTGTGTCTGTGTGAGTGAAAGACAGAAAGGGAGAGCGAGCGACAGAATTTCTGTTATAACCTTTATTTTATGGACGCACAGTGTGAGCATTCGGGTCGCATCAGAGCATCGGGCCGTATAGTGTGAGACCTGCATCGTGACCTAGCAACTTCTAACCCCTGCGAGTCAATCGTACAGTTTGAGCAGGAGCTGAATCGCACGACTGAAAAAATTGCACAGTGTGAGCCCAGCACAGCAGATGCCTTTGTGTCAAAGTAACTGAGCTTAAAACACAGAAAAACATGAAGGAGATTTTTCTGGCCTGGCTTTTTATAGCAGATAACCTTAAAAATATTCTGCAGTAGAACAAAAACAGAAGAAAACCATGAATCAGCATATAAACATTACCTGATGCTGCTGAAATGAAGCAGAGCAAAGTCACAGAGACACGGCTAAGCATTTTGCAATTTCGCATAATTAAAAAAAAGTTCTTCAGTATTGAACAGCAAAAATTAGAGTTTCTTGTCGGAAGTCAGTCAAATTAAAAAAAAACAGCGCCGACAGCGCTGAACATAACAGTAACTTGTGCGTAATAATCAACCGAGTAATGCAGAAAAAAATGCAGATTTTTAGATGTGAAACTGTTCTTGAAGTACACTGAGAGAGAGAGAGAGAGAGAGAGAGAGAGAGAGAGAGAGAGAGAGCTGTGCATGAAGTGTCATTTTACCGTGGTGGAAGCAAAACAGCAAAAGTAAGAGGGAATTCATGACAGTGTTTATGTGAAGCGAAATGTGAAGTGTAGTTTGGATCTTCTTTTGCTGCTGGTTCAGTCAAATTTGGTTGGAGAGACGCAAAACTGCGGCTTCATTATCTAGGGCAAAAAAAGGACATAAACACAAAGCGCAGACCCGATGACGCATCAGAGTCTGTGAACTGTCGGCTTTTGTGCAGAATCCGTGTACCTGCTCTCATTTATGTTTTTAGTTGTTTGGTTTTTGTCAAAATTTTGTGAGGTTTATCCTGAGATTCGGGCGTTTCGGGCAAAACAAATTTATATTTAAAAATCGATTCAGGATTTTAATGAATCAATATCGCTTTATTCAAGCTAGAATCGATTTTAATCGGAAAATCATAATCAAAACCCAACCCTACTCTAAACTGGTTTCTCAAACCAGTGCCCAAGAAGACGAAATAGTCTAATGATGTGGAATGAAGTGCTTCAGCTGTCATGGTCTGGGTGAATACGGGGTGTTTCCACTCTGCTGGGCTCCACCTTCAGACGGAGACTCCAATCAGCTTCCACACCTGGTTCCAATCAAGTCACCTGCATATAGGACCAGCGTTCACGACAGACCCCTGCCAGATCTTCTGCTAACACATGTTAGTGCTAGGCCGCCAAGCCCTTGCGAGAACTCTGGATTACTGTTTTTTCTCCTCACCGTGTTTTCTTTCCTTTTTCGCCATAGGACCCATCTGCCTGCCTCCCTGCTCAGCTCCCCACTCCCAATCAATCAATCAATCAAAGCTTTATTCGTCACATGCAGGTTGCCCTGCAGTGAAATGGGACCCCCCCCCGACCTTACACATATAGCACAAACATTACATGGGGATACAGGTCGGAGATTGGTAGAATCAGGAAAAAACATTGAAATGTACACTACAGTGGGGAAAGTACAAGAGGAAAAAAGAGACCCCTACTCATGCTGTGCTTCCATGGTAGGACAGCATGAGAACAGGAAACAAAAAAACTCCTTTGCACAAAAAAGCACATAAATGTCCACAGCACAACATTGTGAAGACATGACAAGCCACAGGGGTGGGTGGGGGGTGAGGAGTAATCCGAAGAAACACAGCAGCCACCCTGCACAGCGCTACCATTCCAGCGCGGCACACAGACCCGCCGTGTTCCCTCGCCGGAAACAAGCATCGAAGGTGTTGGAAAGGGAGGGGGGATGAGTGAGTGCCTATCAGTGTAAGTGTATGTGTGTGCGTGTCCATAGTTCAGCGGAGACAGTGTCCTTCGCTCTATCAGGCTAAGTAAACAGTCTGCCAGCCAACCCAGGTGGCCTTCATGGGAATAGTCATCACACAGTCGTTATCAGGGAGTTGTTTTGGTGGGCTCCAGCCTTGGGCCTAGCAGCTGGCGCCGTGGTGTCCAAATGTTGAATATTGTTGATTTCTCCTTTGTGAGCAGCTCGAATTTAGCCCTCTGACACTGGTCCCTCGATCTCCCGTTGGAGAGCCGCGAGCCTCCCCATGATGGTATCAAACTTCTGTTCCATGGTGTTGTCAGTCTTTTGATTCTGAGACCTCACAACTGCAGTGATCTGTTCCGCGATGTTTTCCAACTGTCGCTCAAGGGTGTCATTTTGAGCAGGCCTTTCTCTGATGTCTCCCCTCATACGCTCAATGGTGTTGTTTTGAGCCTTCACAGCAGCTGTAAGCGTCTCCAAGGTGTTGACCATATTACTCCAAGCCTATTCTGGATCTGCTTTGGACACTCCTCACCCGGAACCCCCTGGACACTCCCTCCTCGATTGACACTTCAAATCTGCAACGCGTAAGCCCAAACCACCATAGCCTAATCCTCCAGTTGTGATTCATTGAGACTACCACTGACTACTTTCCTCCTCTCATCATAGTGACTTCACACCTCCCTCCAAGCCGCTGCCCCCTTTCTCCATTCCCCGGATCCCTCTGTGGAATCCAGCCCTCAGAGTTTCTCGTTCACAGTTTTGCCTCACAGTTTTCCGCTCATAGCTTTCACAGTTCATAGCATGCATAGGTTATAGCATTCTTAGTTTTCTGTTTTGTAACTTCGCTCAGCTCTGTAAATAAACTCTGTGCTCACGCCCGTTTTGCCTCCCTCTGTGTCTGCATTTGAGTCCACACCCACTGCCTGGCCCTCTCGGCCGTAACATCAGCTTTTGAGATTATTATGACTGGGAAAAAAAATCATTCAGCAGTTGTTTTGTGTCAGGAGCAACGTCAAGTTACTTGAAAAAAGTAATCAGTAACTAATTACTGATTACTTCCCCAAAAAAGTGATCCCGTTACTTTACTGATTACTTATTTTCAAAAGTAATTAATTACTTAGTTACTTAGTTACTTTTTAAAAACACGATTTACAACCTGAAGAGGTGATAAAGCGATAGATCTTTCAGCCCAATTCTACTTTTTCCTGCATAATCCATCATACAAAATGTAATCAAATGGAAAAGTATTTTTTTTTAACTTGTTTTATCAGTTTTAATCTTTTAACTTTATGCATGAAAGCAAAAATTTAATTATATGCAACATTCTCTGACTTGAATAAATTAGTTTAACATTTAAACCTATTTTCTGCACATTCCAGCACATAAAATAAAATATTTTTTGTGTTTACACTCAGTCTTTCAAATGGATTCAAGTAAAACACAGCAGAAAATAAATAAAGTCCTTTGGTCTAGCGGTCCTTTTGCTCTATTTTCACCTGTAAAGCAGGAGTGGAGCAGGCGGAGGTTTACCCTGGTGCAGGTGTGCCGCAGCGGTCAGTTGAAGAATCCGCGAGTTTCTCTGTTAATTTCCCATTACGTCGTAGCTACTTGGTGCTTGCTTGGAAGTTTAGGGGGTTTTTTCGCTGTAAAAAGAAGTTTTCTTCAGACGCACAACGGACACTAATGTTTTTGTCACTTTTTACAGAATCAAACTCAAAGTAAGGTCAGTACTTCCACGCTTTAAACGCTGCACGCTCATACTCTCTCCCACACTCAATATGTTATCGATTGTTGATCTGCACACAGCTGTTGTCACGAACGTCGCACTTGCTTACGTCACTGTCGTGAGACATTCTCGCAAAAAAATCACGGTTTTAGTAACGCAGCGTTCCTACGGGAAAGTTTTCCCGTAGGTAATCTAATTACCATTTTTGCAATAGTAATCCCTTACTTTACTAGTTACTTGAAAAAAGTAATCGGATTACAGTAACGCGTTACAAGTAACGCGTTACTGCCCATCTCTGGTCAGGAGGGACATTAGAGGTTGCATCTGCATCATAGCCACATACTGTATCAAGCTACAACTTCAATAAATGTTCTTTTGGAACACAAGTGTGTTTTCTTACAAGTGGAAGCTGGTAATTAACAAAGACAAACAAAGTTGGTTTTTGTGTATTTTTTGAGAGACAAAAAAGGCTGTGGCAGGTAAAAGCCATGACACGACTACGTTTCACCAATCTTGAACATTTTCTTTATTGCGGTTGCCGTTCACACAACTCGGCTTAGTTTCCCTGCTGCCAGCCACAAACCACGAACAACAGCAACACCACAACAGCACCCTACACCGAACTTAAGCTGGTGAGGGGTGATTGCAATGCTGCGCAGGTGCGTCCGCCCTCCCTGCCGTGGCACCGCCAACCACGCCCCGCCACAAAGACAAAAACAGTAGCTAATCGAAATAAAGCTTTACCAAAAATCTGTATAATAAGACCTTATTAATGGCCAGGACAAATGAAATAACACTCCAAGGAAGGATGTTCTACCAACCAGTCAACAACCAGAATACTATCTCTTCCCCTGTATTGTGGGGGAATGATTGGGGATCATGAAGATGTTTTTTGGCAGATTTTAGAGCCTTTTTGTTCTTTTTTGGTCAACAGTGATTTTCACATTGGAACCACTTTTGCCCACTATGTTTGGTGTTGTTGAATCACAAACACTGACTTTAACTGAGGCAAGTGAGGCGTGCAGTGTTTTAGATGTTGTTCTGGGTTGGTTTGTCACTTGCTGCATTGGTGGACAGTGTGCTCTTCGAGTAATTTTAGTAGGCCAGCCATTATTCAGATGGTTCACCACTGTTCCAGGTTTTTTCTCAGTATGTACAGTATGTAATGGCTCTTTCTCACCCAGAATCTTACAAATGACTTTGTAAACCTTTCCAGACTGAAATTTCTCATTGCCTTTGTTTCTCATTTATTCTTGAGATTCATGAGTTTGTGGCATGATGTTCTTGCTCTTGAGAGCTTTTAGCCTACTTCACTTTGTCAAACAGGTTCTGTTTAAGTGACTTCTTGATTCAAGATTTCTGACAGTTATTGGACCTGGGTTTGGCTAGTGAAACAAAAATCAGCTTTCTAAAACGTGGGTAATCGCGGGTTACATAGTCTTGCTACTTCCATCATAGCAGAAAGAAGACACGAAAATAGACTAATCTTCAGTTGAGAGAATACCTGCGAATACTGCATTCACAGCATGAGGTTTGTCATTAATATCTTGCAGTGACTTTGGATTGTTTGCTATGAAAAGATGACCATCTGAAACTTAGTAATTATTTTCTGAACCATTACCTAACTAATGCTAGGTGTCCAGGGCACCATTAGGCCATGGTGAAGCTTAAATGAAGGGGAGGGGGCGTTGGAAAAGGGTGATACAAAATATAATGAAATATAATGAAATATCAGAATTTGACTCTTATTGTAATGAGACAAATTTAGTTTAGCAGTTTGAGGGTGTGGATTACTAATGGGAATACATTTTACTAGAAATATGAAACCACGAGTATCTCTCAGCCACCTTCATTTGATCAAGCTCTCAAAGGAAATAATATTCAAGACCCCTGAGCTAGTATAAGGTATTTACTCTTATTGATCCATTATGATTATGTCACCTTTTTGCTCCTCATTGCAAAGTGAACTAGAATTACTTTCTCACATTATATGCTTTGGGTGAACAGTCAAGTTGCAATATGCATTCATGTTTTCTTTTTCAGATGTTTCACTTTGGACTTGAGTTTGCTGAATTTAGGCAATAGGTCTGATTTGTGATACACCAACAGACTTTATTTTGTTAAGCTTTGTCGTTCTTCTTCATGTCTAGTGCATTAGTGTGTCAGTTGATTAAAGAAACAAAACAGTGCAAACTGAATCTTCTCTCTCCTTCTGTTTATGAGCTATAAAGATATGACCAAAGGGGTCACTGACTTTGACCTTTCACCATCATTTCCAATAGGAATGAACAGATACTATATTTTCTGCAAACACCATTTACTTTTTGAGTAGTACTAAAATTTCAACAAGAGCGATGCAAACTAGAAAAAGATGTTGTTTGCCTTTTTACTTTTACTTTGAAGATGAGCAGTCACCATTTCTGTTTTGTGTTGCATTTTTCACTCTTCAATCACGACATGGCAAGGGTTTTGTGAGTGTTTGCAGACAAGTTGGTGTCTGCTATGCAAATACTGTCAATCACAGCAACCTGCTAGCTACTAAAGTGGCCAGAAGGCGGTGTTTTTCTCCAGCAACCAGCGGTTGCCCGAGGGTCACTAACCAGTCTCTAGGCCTGTGTGACTAGAGCCTTAGCTCCAGCAGCCTAAGCCTATTGCAGCATAACTGAGGATTTAGGCTTCCCTGATCCAGTTTTAAGCCTAATCTTAAGAGTAGAGAGGGCGTCTGTCTCCAAAATGGAGCTGGTTTAACAAATATGGTAAATGGCCTGATTCCTATATAGCACTTTTCTACTCTTCTGGAGTACTCAAAGCACATTATACAACATGCCACATTCACTTTATTCTATGCTTTAAGTGCTTTCTATCTAAAAATTCACACTGATGGATGCATTGGAGAGCATCCACCTTGCCTAAGGATACTTGGCTTTCACAAATAGTAGGTGATCTGAAAGAGGGGTCTGAAGGTTCTGCCTCCCCTTTTACTTTTAAATATTCTACGAACCACTAGTAAAGCAGCAGTCCGAGTGTGAAGCGCTCTATCTGGGTAATACATTACTCTTACTCTTTACCATATCACCCCAATAGAGGTGATACGGTCAAAAATCAAAAGGAATCCACAATTACTGTCAAGGCAAAGAGTAGGGCTCTAGCTATAGTTATTAGCTCTACCCCTGCCCCTGCCTTAAATACTTGCAGTGCTGTTTAGTGGGTGGCTGCTAATTAACTCTAGAGAAGATGGGTGTGTCAAAGACTAGGGAGAGAATAACACACTCTCTCACAAAATAACAACAGCCATGTTGAGGCTCAAGCTGCTACAAAACACACCAGGAGCTTTGGGGAAATGGCATTTTTAACCACCTGGTATCACCTGAAAATATGAAGTGCTATAAAAGCAGCACTAGACACACACTCTGCTTTCACTCACTGTGCATCAGTGTCAGGATGACCTCTAACCAAATCAGACTTAGTCTTTGATTTGTTCTACTTTCTTGTGTCTTATACAAAAACACCCAGAGCTGAGAACCCACTCATTAATACAGTGCATTTCAAAAAGTAAATCCCCAACAACTAATTTCACTGTAACTTGGATATTAGTGGTTACTGCTGCCTGGTCAACAATATTCTCCCAGGATGAACAGATCATACATTTACTGCATGACTGAAGCGCTTTAAAAAGCCTTTGTTCACTTTCAGAAAATAGCAGACTGTACACTGCAAAAACTCAAAATCTTAGCAAGTATATTTGTCTTATTTCTAGTCAAAATAATCTCATGACATTTAAAATAAGACAAAATCAGCTAAAGAGTAACATCTCAGTGAGATATATTAAGTTGTTTTTTGGGTTTTTTGTTTTTTTGCCTGTCCCGTTTGGATCTTTAGCCATCAGAACTGTTGTCTGAAGGCCAAGAAAGATGCCAAGCGGATTTACTTTAGCAACTGGATCATCATGGCCTTGCCATATTGGTCCATTTATAATTATGTAGGGGAGAGAGGGGAGAAGAGATGGTGAGAAAGTGGGGAAGAAAAAAAAGAAGAAAAACAAACAAAACACATGGATCACCTGTATGAAGATAAGAAAAAACAGAAGAGAAAACAAACAAAAAGAGAGCAACATAATAAATACAACACCGTCACAATAAACTAGCTAACAGTAGATACTAAATATTACATGTTATTGTGCAGCACGCAAGATCGACAGCGCACAATGTGCTTTGAGGTAGCAGCCAAGAAAGGTGTAGTTTGTGGGTGTGATCACCTGTGTGTACACCTGTGTGCAACAGCATGCTTGTATTCAAAAGGTTTCTCCATGTAACAATCTGCTAGGGAGTGTGGGGAGCCATAGCCCCGTCCCCCAGGGTATGAAGCAGGCATGGAGGAGATCCAGGCCCCAGACATCCAGTTGGCCCCAGAATACGAGGACCCAAGGAGGACCACCGGGGGGCAACCGTGCCACCCTCCAGGGAAGAGCCGAGGAGAGCTCCAAACGAGAGGTCACCCAGCAGCCACGGAGCAGAGGCCAGAGGGGGTTGCAGTGACGTGCCTGCGGGCTCTGCCAGCAGCCAGCTGTGCCAGAGAGGACCGGGCCTCAGGCCCAGAGGCCAGAGGCCTGAGGGCCCCCTACCCCCCGGAAGGGGCCCAGCCAAGCCACAGGCACCAGGCCCCGCGAATCGGCCACTAGGAGTGAGCTGTGAGTGAGTCGGTACATACATGAGCGCCCAGCCCCAGATACCAAGAACCACCAACACACCAACGTCTGAGGGCATCAGCCACTGGCAGGGAGTGTGGTGAGGGGAGATAGGCCTTCATACCTTGGAGAGCCTGAGGTGTTGCCAGAGAGGTGGAGTCTAAGACCCAAGCTGATATATAGACACAGACGAACAGGCGCACGCAGACACAAGCATGCATTCCCACCCCCATATACACAAACAAATACTCGACACTCACCCGACGTGGAGACAGACACAAATAGACACTGTACATACATTCACACTTCCCAAACATACTCTATATCCCAGGTCTGGGTACCCCCGCCCCCAGAGGGGCAAACTGTACCTGGACCCAGGAGATGTAACCACCTCCAGACCGCCTCCTTATCTGCAGTAGCAGGGAGGCCCCGCATCCCAGATTAACTTGTTTTTAGACTGTGGATCTTGAAACTAGAAAATTTTCACTTTTCTGCCAAATCTGCCAAATCCATTGGCAGATTTTTTCCACTTAATACAAGATATTTTTGCTTGAAATAAGAAGATAAATCTGCCAATGGAACAAGTGAAAATTTTCTAGTTTCAAGATCCACAATCTAAAAACATGTTAATATATTCAATTCAATTCAATTTTTTTATATAGCGCCAAATCACAGCAACAGTCGCCTCAAGGCTCTTTATATTGCACAGTAGATCGTATAATAATAGCTACAAGAAAAACCCAACAATCATATGACCCCTTTTGAGCAAGCACTTTGGCGACAGTGGGAAGGAAAAACTCCCTTTTAACAGGAAGAAACCTCCGGCAGAACCAGGCTCAGGGAAGGGTGGGGCCATCTGCCGCGACCGGTTGGGGTGAGAGAAGGAAGACAGGATAAAAGACATGCTGTGGAAGAGAGCCAGAGATTAATAACAGATATGATTCAGTGCAGAGAGGTCTGTTAATACATAGTGAGTGAGAAAGGTGACTGGAAAGGAAAAACTCAATGCATCATGGGAATCCCCCGGCAGCCTATGTCTATTGCAGCACAACTAAGGGAGGATTCAGGGTCACCTGGTCCAGCCCTAACTATATGCATTAGCAAAAAGGAAAGTTTGAAGCCTAATCTTAAAAGTAGAGATAGTGTCTGTCTCCTGAATCCAAACTGGAAGCTGGTTCCACAGAAAAGGGGCCTGAAAACTGAAGGCTCTGCCTCCCATTCTACTTTTAAATACTCTAGGAACAACAAGTAGGCCTGCAGAGCGAGAGCGAAGTGCTCTAATAGGGTGATATGGTACTACAAGGTCATTAAGATAAGATGGGGCCTGATTATTTAAGACCTTGTATGTGAGGAGCAGGATTTTGAATTCAATTCTGGATTTAACAGGAAGCCAATGAAGGGAAGCCAAAACAGGAGAAATCTGCTCTCTCTTTCTAGTCCCTGTCAGGACTCTTGCTGCAGCATTTTGAATTAATTGAAGGCTTTTCAGGGAGTTTGATGGACATCCTGATAATAATGAATTGCAGTCGTCCAGCCTGGAAGTAATAAATGCATGAACTACTTTTTCAGCGTCACTCTGAGACAGGATATTTCTAACTTTAGAGATGTTGCGCTTATGGAAGAAAGCAGTCTTAATATATCTTACTAAGATGTTACTCTTTAGCTGATTTTTGTCCTATTTTAAGTGTGATGAGATTATTTTGACTAGAAATAAGACAAATATACTTGCTAAGATTTCTAGTTTTGGCAGTGTGGGTATAGTATGTCTTTTTACAGTGGGTAGAGTTTAGACTTCATTATTCTGGGAATTAATACGGGGAAATCAATGGTTTACCATATTAAGTCAGGGATAATAGGAATGCAGTACTCATAAATACTGAGATGAAAAGTTTAGAAAGTACTGTGTATCCTCAACCATCATTCTGACAGTAAAAAAGAGACCCGCTGCACTGCTGACAGGGCAGAGAGTGAAATTACAATGTTCATTAAGCTGTCTCTAAATCCTCACTCAGCTGAGAGCAACATTTGACACACTGGTTAATACTTCAGTACACACACACACACACACACACACACACACACAAGTTCACATACATAATAAAGTATGGGATAATTCCAATCATGTTAGGTCATGTTATGAGAGATTGCAAATAGTCTGTTTAATTATCTCAGAAATTGCTTTCATCTAATCTCATGACAGGAGTGCACCAAACCCAGCGAGTACATGGTTGACTGTAAAGGTCTCCAAAGTTTCATGTTGCATTCTCTAAGTCATCACCACATGACTAATAAATGTTTTACCACTAATATAACTGTAGTGCAAGTTTAACATTAAAGCATTCATTTTCATGACTGGCAGTACCTGCTAAGTTAATCTTCCTTGTTAATCTAGTGTTTACACATAAAACTGCTTAAAGGTGTTAAAAGGGAATCATGCTATAGCTGTACTCAGCTGAACTATTTAAGGTGTACTCTCAGTGGCAGCGGAAAATATGAGAACAGCCCCACCAACTCTGGAGACTGACCAATACTGGAAGAGTTAATGGGAGAAGGACCATAACAGCAAAGCTCAGTGGCTAATGGATCTAAGAGCAGACCACAACAACCTCCCTGAACAGGATCCAGTGACCATTACAGTGGCAGACATCAAAAACGGGTTTCCAGTATGAAGAGTTGGACAGCACCACTGGCTGAGGGAGCTGACCGCACTCCATGAGCTTCTGGCAGCACAAATTGACCAGCTGCTAATGGATTATAGACACATGCAATGGCTAACTGAAGACTGGGCAGTCCTAATCCCTAAAGTTCCCCAGAAGGGACCAGTCCCATTCAACTACTGGCCAATAACCTGCCTTAGTACCACATAGAAGCTCCTGTCAGGCATCACAGCGGCTAAGATAAACAGGCCCAATGCTCAATACATGAGGGGCACGGAAAGGAATAAGCAGGAATACCAGAGGGGCGAAACACTAGCTTCAGGTAGACAGAACAGTTGCCTGAGATTTTAGACTGGAGAAGTATAGTCGAATGGTAACAAAGAGAAGGAAGGTAATCAGAAATGAAGGGAGCACACTAACAGAAACTACAACAATGCAGACATTGCAGACAGCTACAAGTACCTGGGATTCCCACAGGCAAATGGGAAGTATGCCCTGCCAGTGATCAGATACTCCACAGGGATAATAAGATGGCCAAAAGAGTAGGTGGAAGCCACTGACATCAAGACAAGGAAGCTCCTTACCATGCATAGAGGGTTTCACCCCAAATTCAGCACCCTAAAACTGTAAGCTAAGCAAAAGAAAGAAGGCAGAGGACTAGTGAGTGTCAGAATCAAACTGCAGGATGAGACAAACATTCATGAGTACATCAGGAAGATGGCACAACTGACTGCGTGCTTAGTGAATACCTCAGGCATCAGAAACCCAAAAAGGAAGAAGAGCTATAGGAGGAACCATCATTAGAAGTAGTCCCGCCTAGAAGTAACAAATGCATGAACTAGTTTTTCAGCATTACTCAGACAGGATATTTCTAATTTTAGAGATATTGCACAAATGAAAAAAAAAAGCAGTCCTGTAAATATTTGTTTAATATGTGCATTGAAGGACACATTCTGGTCAAAAAATGATTCTGAGGTTCCTCACAGTGTTGCTGGAGGCCAAGGTAATGCTGTTCAGAGTAAGAATCTGGTTAGATATTTCTAAAAATTTTAGGCCCAAGTTCAATAACCTCAGTTTTATCTGCATTTAGAAGCAGAACATTGGAGGTCATTCTAGGTTATTATATCTTAACTAACTGGTATGTGTTATGTGGTTTCATGGATAGATAAAGTTGTGTCATCTGCATAGCAGTGAAAATGTATGCCATGCCTTCTAATGATACTGCCTAAGGGAACATATATTAATGTAAACAGAATTGGTCCTAGCACTGAACCCTGTGGAACTCCATAATTAACCCTAGTGTGTGAAGAGGACTCTCCATTCATGAACAAATTGGATTCTGTTTGATAGATATGATACAAACCACTGCAGTGCAGTACCTGTAATACCTACAGCGTGCTCTAATCGCTCTAATAGGATATTATGGTCAACAGTATCGAATGCTGCACTGAGGTCTAGCAGGACAAGCACAGAGATGAGTCCACTGTCAGAGGCCATAAGAAGATCATTTGTAACCTTCACTAAAGCTGTTTCTGTGCTGTGATGAGCTCTGAAACCTGACTGAAACTCTTCAAATAAACCATTCCTCTGCAGATGATCTGTTAGCTGTTTGACAACTACTCTTTCAAGGATGTTTGATATGAAAGGAAGGTTGGAGATTGGCCTAAAATTACCTAAGACAGCTGGGTCTAGAGATGGCTTTTTAAGTAAAGGTTTAATTACAGCCAGCTTGAAGGCCTGTGGTACATAGTCGATTATTAGAGATAGGTTGATTATATATAACATTGAAGCATTACTCTCCCTTTATGCTATAATTGGCGGGAAACTCTGTGATGCATTTTTCTGTAACCCAATTCTCGCTTTCTCTGTACAGATAGAACAGTGTGTATATGCTCTGCAAAATCAGAAATTATCTTTCCTGGGTGTAGAAAAAGAACAACATTAAATTGTACCGAATCAGCGTTTTATGTCCAGTTTTATGATGTCAGTTAGTGGATGCCATAAACCTGAACTGACTAGGATATAACCTAGCGCATAGTTATTACAACATTTTTATACGTTTTTCAGAAGTAGGAAATGACGCATAGAGGCATTGTTGTAGATTTTTTTAGTTGTAGAATTTGTCTGTTTTTCTTATGGGCTGAAGGCCAAGGTTGAGTGGTGGCACTGGTCCCTGCTCTTATAACATATCCCACCCCAAGAATAAGTATCTGTTGTGCTAATGATGTGTGGAATCGGCTAATTACCAAAGATAACAAGGTGAATGAATACATTTCCTAAGAAAGTTGATAGAGGATGTGTACTATGATAAAGTGCGTGGCTAGTGTCAAATTCAAAGCAAGCGTATATTTTAAAAGTTGTGTTACAGCATTTAATGTTATCTTCTGTTGCTGATTTCAGTTACATATTTTACCCAGCATCAAAAAGTGTAGATGTGCTGTAAAAATATGAACAGACATAACAAACAGATAATAAGGAATAATGGTGAGTAAACAAACTGCTAACAGTCAGGGAACATGTTGGCTCCTCACAGCTGTGAGCAGAATGTATGTCACTCACATTGAGTGATGAGGTTTGTTTTCTGAGAGGTATAATCCATCACTTGAATTAACTTAACAAGGGATAACAAGATGGGTAAAAATGATTGCCAGCTTGTTGAAAATTTCCGATGTTTTAATATGTGTGCAGAGAAAAGCAGACACAGTTCTGTCGCTCAGAATGAATGATGCTTTTACACTTGAAGTTTGTTTTTTGTGAGTGACACATTCCATTGGTTAAATCAACTTAACGAGAAGCTACGGGGCAGAGATCAAACTGTCTGGCAGCTTGTTAAAAACACAGCACATCTCAAAACAATCTGATAGAGTCATACATGGAATCAACTACTGCCAGAAAAAAACAAAACGTCTGACTCGACATACACATGGAGCTGTTGATTAGCAGCAGTTAATCCACGCTCAGTGAGCAACATCTGCATCCCTGTCAGACAAGACAGCAGTTCTGATGTGTAAATACACATGGTGTATGAAATAACATGTGAAATGTAAAAACTTCACAACCTTTTCTAACACTGCTGTTTAATTAATTTATACAATATCACATAATTATAATGGAATGAGTGGCTTATATTGCCGAGGCAGCAGTTCACTACTAGGCCTATTTTGATGTTCAAATGATGACTTTATGGTCCAGTGTCCATATTTCTCTGTATCAGGAATCTTATTATAATTAATCCCTCTTGTGCTCAAGTACTGCTGCCCTTTCATATTGTCTGCTAGCTTGTTGTTGTGACTGTTTTTGTATAGCTGAGTATTACGTTTCCACAACTGACCTTAAAATGAAACTGCTGATGTTTTTGGTTGTATAGAAAAGGAGACGGACACTGTAGATCCACATCAGTGATACATATCTAGTTAGCGTTGACACTAATCACATGGCCAGATGTTTCCGGGCACGTCTGATAATAGCTTAATGGCATAAAAAATAAGATGAATACTGGATGTATTTAGATGAACTAGTTGGGTTTCATTCACGCAAATAAAAGGTGCTCATAAGTTAAATTAATGGAGAAAAGAAATCACACACTCACCGTCTTCTTTTAGGTGTCAGGACAAAACAACCTCAGACACACTACTGTTTTGTAGTGCATCGTTATTCATCATTGCTGTGTCCTTATTCATGTAACAAAACATGATTAAGGACAAATGCAAAATGCAAAAGTATGTATACTCCATGATTCAACAACCTATAGAATCACCTTCAACAGCGATAACTTGAAGTGATTATTTTCTCTTTAAATTAGTCAGTCTATCAAATCAGTGCAGAATATTTTTAGCCCACCGTTCATCATAGCATTGCTGGTCTGAAATTTGAATAGGCCATTACAACAAATGTATTCTTTTACTGGTTTACTCGGGATCACAAACAGTTCATATTTAAAAATCAGTGATTCATCAGTATTTTTGTATCTAAATTGGTTTCTTTTTTTATATTCTACAAATTTAGAAGTGACATAAACCATGTGTCATGATGAAGGCCTGGCTGTCTTAGAAAATTTAAACACACATCTACTAGTACTACTGTTACTACTACAATAATAATAATAATGATAATAATTTCTCATTAGAGTAGATCTCTGGCTGTTTAACGTAAATGACTTCATGTTGGTCAGAATACATACTTTGCACATTAACGCATTTTTTATTGATTTCGTGACTATCAAAAAATATATATTCTTCATTTTATTGTGCCACCTTTTAACAAAAAAACACCTTTCACGGTTGTTGGTTATGTTGTAATAGTTTTGATGGTGTTCAGTTAACACTGTTGTGCTTTGGAAATATGTGCATTTATAGCATCAGAGGAGAAACATTTTTCATAACCCCATTTTTCCAAAAAATGTTCATTAAAAGTTGTTGACAGATTTTTCCATGTCATTCATATAATGTAAGGTGTTAACGACCAGAAATGATCTATTGTCACTTATTATACTTGTCAGAGCCAAAATGTCAACCATAATCATCTGCAAATTAAAGGCTCATTGGAAGAAAAGTATTTACATAGCTGCATACCACTAACGGAAAGAAACCAATTCTAAAAAGTACTTTTAGTCAAATTCATTATGGGTAATGAATTTATGTGTTAAATCATAGCACAATTCTCACTTTTGAAAATTACTGTTGATTATCTTTAGATTTCTTACCAGAAGAGTTCTGCCATTCACTGATTCTGGACCAAATCTGAAGAAAGCTAAGAAACGCTTCTTTTTAAAAAGATGTAGTGGATTTTGTGTGTGTGTGTTTTACATTATTAATTCATCACACTATGACCTTCCTTTCAGTGCTGTCAACAGCCCAAATTGAACATGAATGTTCAGACAAGATATCCACTCAGGGAGATTGAATGGCAGGGAAGCAGGATGAGGTATCGTTAATTAGCAGCTGATTGACTGCAAGACAACCAGGCATTTAAAATTGGAGGGCAAGGTTCAGACAGCAAGTCTCCAAAAAAGTGAGGTTTATCAGCTGTGCTCAGAAGTCTCGGGAACAGAGAGACAAGGAAGGTGTGCACCTTATCTTTGAAAGAGGTCAGTTCTCAAGAAGGAAAATATGCAGTGGGGAGAAGACAGAGAGGGATTAGCTCCAATTCTAATTATGCGACTCCTTCAAATGATGTCCCAGCCAATCAATGCAGGAGGTCGCAGTAATTCCCGTTTGAGCCACAGCAGGAAATAAAATGGAAAATGGTTGCACAGATACTTGGGAAGTGCCCTCCCACGTACGAGAGCAATCTGCAGACAGGAGGAGCATGTTTTAATCATCAGCTTCGGTGTGACTGTAATGTAATTCAGAGGTCTGATTGTGCTCACCGAATTAATTCACATACATTATATGAACAAGTACAGTATGTCTTTGGTCTGGAGGTGATGAAATATTTCAAAGAAACCCTACAACAGAAGCACTGATAAAACTTTCAAATAATTTCAGCCAAATACACACAAACGCATGCACATTCTTGAAAGAGTAGTTGTCAAACAAGTATTTTTTTATTTAGTTTTTGTCTAGTTTTTGAATTTAATTCAGGTTTATTCATATAGCACCAAACAGTTGCCTCAAGGCGCTTTATATTGTAGGATTTTTACCTTACAATATTATTTTTAGTAGACTAAATATAATACAAATATTGTAGACTCAATTAAAAGCCAATTTAGTTGACTGAAATTGTAAAAAGTGTAAAAGTTTGTAATGTTTTTCCCACCTTTCTATACAGTTTAATTTGTTCTGATTGGATCACAATTATTCTGGATGTTTTCATTTTTTTCACTGACAAAAACAGTCTTTGTCTTTGTCATGTGCATTACTTTAGCTGTCTTGTTTTTTATAAGAAAAATAAGGTCATTGATGAAAACCATGATGAAAATTATTGCAAAATTAACACTTCGTGCAAGTGAAGCACAGGGAGGTGTTACAAATTTACTAGTGTTATTCGTCTAATCCAGGAGGAAGGCCTGTAATCTCAGAGGAAATGATGACGTTTAAGTACTCCAGCTGTTCATGGGGAATCATGGGGACTGTAAGGTTTATACCCCTCAGTCAAAAGGCTGATGGGGTATTGTCATCAATCTGCTGGATGCCCAGGCAACAGCGTGGACGCTCACCTTTGTGAACACTATAACTTGAAAATGAGGTAATGTAGGAATTTCTCATTGAGAGATTACGTGCATCTCCTAAAAATCTTTGGATGAGTTTAAATCATGTCATGTATTCTGAAAACCTTGTGAATATGATAACTCCAGAAAAAATCCCAGCAAGGAGGGGTAGCACTGGTGGAGGTCAGTATTTTTGGAGAATAATATGGGTGACCCTGGTGAGCTGATTAAAACCAGACAGAAAACAATGAGTAGTTTGATGCAGCGAAATGTTTCCAGACCACCTGACTTGTGGACAGGGTTGTGTTCACACTGGGAACAATTTGCTCGTCATGCATCGCTTCGAAGTTGCCAGCTGGTCACTTGGGGTGTTGCCCCTTCCAGTAACCTACTTACTGTAACCCTCTAATGGATTTACTAGCAGGATATATGCCAACCAATGGTATTCTTCACTCTCATTGGTAGCCTTTTCAGTTGCTTGCCTGAATGTTTACGTTGCTGCAAATCACTTCCAGTGTCTATGTGGCTTAAGTGTGAAGTATTGTGTGGCCTGAATATTTAATTTGTTGCTACTAGAATGTTTAAATCCAGTTCAAATGAATGACCTGGGGTGACACTGCTCCTTTACTGAAATGTTACTGGGCCCCCGTCTTGTCCTCCCCTAAACTGGGTTATCATATCAGCGATGAGCTTTGCAAAGCATGCATGAGACACTGATTTATGTTTACCACTCATAAAAAAAAATGCTGTCAGTCTGTAATGGAGACCAGGGGTTCCACTACCCTTAATTGTACTTTTATTAATTTGAGTGATTTGTATTTGAAAACTACAAAAAGAAAAGAAACACGGATTTGTGGTTAGTGATTCTTTATTAGGTTCATGAGCTAGTATTTAATTGAACTACTTGTGGAAGGTGAACAGTGTTGGGGAGTAACGGAATACATGTACCGCCGTTACGTATTTAGAATACAAAATATGAGTAACTGTATTCCGTTACAGTTACCGTTTAAAAAGGTGGTATTCAGAATACAGTTACTTTGTTGAAATAAATGGATTACACTGCGGTACTTTCCTGTTTCATTTTGTCGCGGGTCAGGACTGTTTGGGTTTTGTTTGACAGCTACGTTCTTTTGTTCCAGGCGGCAGCGTTACGGTTGCCATGGTTACAGGGCGACGCTCTCTCTCTCTGCGACTGTGTGTTTCCTGGGTGAGAGAGCGCCTTTTCGTTGTTGTTGTTGTTGTTGTTGTGCTAAGCTAACAGGCAGAATGCTACAAGCATAGCTCTAAAGAATGTAGCATCATGTTCAGTGTAGTCCGTGCTGCAGGGAGAATGGACTGCCATACACGTTATGTGTCTGTGAGCGCTAGGAGGGAGAAAAAGGGGAGTGGAAAGGTACGAGCAGTCATCGAGCAAAAACGGGAGCTGGAAGCATGTAAATATAATAATAACCACTGCAGCCAAGAAGAGTGCCTGACGAGCCCAGTTGTAAGTAAGCTATTAAGACTCGACTGTACACTGTGTTCGTCTTTTCCTCCGAAAACAACAAGTTCCGTTGGAGCAGCCTTTCAACGCCTCTCTCTGTCTGTCGCAAGAAAAGTTGACCCACACAACAAAGTAGAGCTATTTTTCGGCTACCAGCCGTATTATGCTGGGCTTACACTGTGCGATTTTTTCAGTCGCGCGATTGAGCTCCTGCTCAAACTGTACGATTGACTCGCAGGGGTTAGAAGTTCATAGGTCACGATGCAGGGTCTCACACTATACGGCCCGATGCTCTGATGCGACCTGAGTGCTCACACTGTGCGTCCATAAAAATGAAGGTTATAACAGAAATTCTGTCGCTCGCTCTCCCTCTCCGTCTTTCACTCACACAGACACACCACCACCATCAACTTTGCTAAATTGCTAATGAAAAACATTGGTCAGGCAGCTGTGATTGAGCAGCAGTGTCGATCCAACTATTTTCACGGTTGTTGTGGTCGTGATAATTTTGTGAGGCCACATCGAAAGGGCTCGGATGGTTCTACAGGTTGTGCCTCCATCGCTTGTGTCCAGATCACACGCTGCACTGCCGTGCTACGCCGTCTTTTTCGCTGACATTTGTGTTTGCGCGTGCGCAGTGTGGCAAACTGCGGTGACACCCTCACGACCAAGCGATTGATGATCGGGAGCTGGTCGTGAGGTGTCAATTGCTTCTCGTTACCCCACGTATACTACACGATGCACGACGCACGATGAAGGCCAAAATCGGGCCGATCGCACGACTCAAAAATCAGCTCAAAATGGGCCAAAAATCGCACAGTGTGAGCCCAGCATTAGTCAGAGGTCCCTTTACTACAGTTCGGAGTCGCGGACCTTCAGTAATAGTAATAAATCACACAGCAATAGTACATTCACGTTGTTGTAAAAAGCATGATAATATTGTAGCGGGTCAGGGCTGTTCGGGGTTCTGCTTGTACAGTTATGTTTTGTGTATGTTGCCATGGTGACGGGTGACGCCCTCTCGCTGCGACGGTGTGTCCTTCCGGGGTCAGAGGGCGCCCTATGTGTGTTGTGGTTGCCGCGCTGAGCAGTTAGCTAGTGGCAGTGTGTTCTTCTGCAAATGTAATAAACGGCTGTGCTCCCTGTTTAGCTCACGGGAAGCAAGACCAAACGATACCTCCATCTCCTCCTTGTCTGAACTCGCCACAATATATTAAGTAATCCAAAGTATTCAGAATACGTTACTGTCATTGAGTAACGTAACGGAATACGTTACAGAATACATTTTGGGGCATGTATTCTGTATTCTGTAATGGAATACATTTTAAAAGTAACCTTCCCAACACTGAAGGTGAAAAGACAGGGGGACTGGCCATCCTACCTGTGTCAGGAAAAAGAACCAGATTTAGAGCTGTTCACATTTCTGGGCTATTCCAGATGCTCACCTCAATCAGGTGGAATATAAAAGGGAGCCAGTTGCTTTTAGAGGGGTTCTTTGTTGTGATCTTGTCTGATCATTTCCTCTCGTCTGATCATTTCCTGATAACATTTAAATTTATAATAATTGATTACACAGCAGTGGGGAGTAGACTTCATCACAGTAGATACCTTTCTGAAAGTGCTGTAACTAAGTTTAAGAGTATAATCTTTATCTACAGCTACTTTCAGCACCATTGATATTTATTTATACTCTTTTTCTCTAATTGATCTTTCTGAGTTAACTTCAATAATTACTTCTTCCAAACCATCAACGTGTCTTTTAGACCCCATTCCTACAAAACTGCTCAAAGAAGTCCTGCCATTAATTAATTCTTCGATCGTAAATATGATCAACCTATCTCTAATAATCGGCTATGTACAACAGGCCTTCAAGCTGGCTGTAGTTAA